>NC_136804.1:36836238-36976238 GCF_951216825.1 Electrona antarctica | reverse complement strand
CAAAGTGACTCCCCAGTGTCCCCCCAGTGCCTCCACAGTGACTCCCCAGTGTCCCCCCAGTGCATCCAAAGTGACTCCCCAGTGTCCCCCCAGTGCCTCCACAGTGACTCCCCAGTGTCCCCCCAGTGCGCCGCAAAAATCCTGCTTGGGGCGCCAGATTGCTCAGGACCGGCCCTGACTGCAAGTGATACTGTTGTGCAATTGTGCATATACATTTTTCTCTCTCTCCCAATATCTCTCTCTCTCTCTCTCTCTCTCTCTCTCTCTCTCTCTCTCTCTCTCTCCCTCTCCCTCTCTCCCTCTCTCTCTCTCTCTCTCTCTCTCTCTCTCTCTCTCTCTCTCTCTCTCTCTCTCTCTCTCTCTGTCTCTCCCAGGTATGGGGCCTATGCCGTGGACCATTAACTCAGAGATCTACCCGCTGTGGGCCAGGAGTACAGGAAACGCCTGTTCTGCCGGGGTCAACTGGACGTTCAACGTCCTGGTGTCGGTCACGTTCCTTCACATGGCCCAGTATCTCACCTACTACGGTAGGGCTTCAGTATGTTGTCACCTACAGCAGTGGTTCCCAAAGTGGGGTCCGGGGACCCCCAGGGGTACCTGAGGGACTTCCAGGGGGTCCCCAGCTAAATGATAGTTTGGAACCAAATGGACCATTATGGGTCTGTAACTCAGAGAGTGTACAAATGGAACCAAACGGACCCTAACGGGTCTGTTTGGTTCCATTTGTACGCTCTCAGAGTTAAATTAACATAGATTTTACAATATAAATTGGGGGTCCCAGAGATAGAAATGCCATTAAATGGGGGTCCGTAGATTAATGCAGGGGTTCTTAACGTTTTTGGCCGGGGACCCCCGGAAATGCTTTTGCAATGTCTCAGGACCCCCGCCCCGCCCCCTCCCGACCCCCAATATAAATTGACTGCTACAATAACCTTAACCCATTTTGGGCGGGAACCCCTTTTGGTGTTTTAAGCATTATGTTATAATTTAGCTATTGAATTGAGCTCGTAGCGCGCCACCGAGTGGCGCGCTACGAGCTTGTAGGTCTGCTATTTTTGAAAAATCGTGAAAATAAAATTTTAAAAAAATCCCTTTTTTTTTTTTTTTTTTTGAAAATAATTTGGGGACCCCCTAAAATAATTTGGCGACCCCCCAAGGGGTCGCGACCCACGGGTTGAGAACCCCTGGATTAATGCATGTCAAACTGAGGGGGTCCTTGAAATTAAAACGGATTGAGAATCACTGCTAGAGCCGAAAAACCTCTCTTATGGGGGTCCCTGGCATATATTTTCGAATGGGGGTCCGCGGGCTAATTTGTGTCCATTTGGGGGTCCTTGACATGAACAAGTTTGGGAACCACTGACCTACAGTACCGTGGTAGGGCTTCAGTAGGTAATCTACTACGGTAGTGATTCAGTATGTCACCGCTATGTCACCTATAGCAGGGGTTACAGTACCCCATGGTAGGGCTTCAGTAGGTAATCTACTACGGTAGTGATTCAGTCACCGCTATGTCACCTATAGCAGGGGTTCCCAAACCCGTGGGTCGCGACCCCTCGGGGGGTCGCCAAATTATTTTAGGGGGTCCCCAAATTATTTTCAAAAAAAAAAAAAGATTTTTTTTAAAATTTTATTTTCACGATTTTTCAAAAATAGCAGACCTACAAGCTCGTAGCGCGCCACTCGGTGGCGCGCTATGAGCTTGTAGATCTGCTATTTTTCAATAGCTAAATTATAACATAATGCTTAAAACACCAAAAGGGGTTCCCGCCCAAAATGGGTTAAGGTTATTGTAGCAGTCAATTTATATTGGGGGTCGGGAGGGGGCGGGGCGGGGGTCCCGAGACATTGCCAAAGCATTTCCGGGGGTCCCCGGCCAAAAACGTTGAGAACCCCTGACCTATAGCAGGGGTTCCCAAACTTTTTCATGTCAAGGACCCCCAAATTGATGGCTCTAGCAGTGATTTTCAACCCGTTTAATTTCAAGGACACCCCAGTTTGACATGCATTTAGTCTACAGACCCCCATTTAACACTTTGATTGCTGCAAGATCTCAACAGGCCTATTTGGATGTTGCTGCCGTTTAACATTGCACAAAGGCCTTGTTCGGGGGGCCCACAGCAAAATGTTCTCTTATAGCGAGAATCACACGCATACATCAAAAGAAAGCTGAACTTGTCCACTTCAATTAAAAAAATACATTTTGATTTTACCATGTTCCATTCTGGAGATATTGACCTTTTTGCAACACCTGCATTTGCCTGGAAGTGGTTATCTTGAACAGCGAGCAGAGTTATGGATGGTTTAAAGTCAGAGACATTGACAGGCAGATATAAAATTGAACCCAATAAATATCCTATACATCCTATACACCGAATGAAAGCCCTGAATGTGTACTTTTACGAGGAAAACAGTAAACATTGATCCCATCTACAGTTAGACAGTAATTGGTTATTGAATGCAGCTTGTGCCCACCAGATAACTTCAGAGAAGACATGGACGTGAACTCCTCAATATTCACAAAATAAGGCCTATAGCGACATATAAATACTATATACCGTATGAAACAGAAGACTCTCTGCTTTCATAAGAAAAAAACTTCTACTGTAGTAATAATAAAAATCACACCCATGTGAAGTGAGTGGTGCAACTCTGTCCCATATTCTGTTCTCTGCTTATTCAATACAGCTCGCTATATACGGACTGAGGCAGAAAGTCATGTAAACCTTTTATTTACAGTTTGGTCTGTAAACTTCTACTGTAATAATAAAAATCACACCCCTGTGAAGTGAGCGTTGCAACTGTTCTGTACTTATTCACTACAGCTCGCTATATACGGACTGAGACAGAAAGTCATGTAAACCTTTTATTTACAGTTTGGTCTGTAAACTTCTACTGTAATAATAAAAATCACACCCCTGTGAAGTGAGCGGTGCAACTGTTCTTTATAGTTGCGCGGTGCAACTGTAGAGAACAGTTGCACCGCTCACTTCACAGGGGTGTGATTACAGTTCGGGTCCATGTCTTCTCTGCAGTTATATCTGGTGGGCGCAATGTGCATCCACCCAGTATCCAATTTATGACAAACTGTACATGGGATCAATGTTTACTCTTTTCCTCGTAAAAGTACACATTCAGGGCTTTCATTCATTCAGGGCTTACATGTATAGGATGTATAGCATATTTATTGTGTTTATTGTTATATCTGCCTGTCAATGTCTGACTATAAACCTTCATAACTATGCTTTCTTTTTGATGATGATTGCCGCCTCGCCTAATCTATCTCACTGCTTTCATTGTTTTGATCGCAGTAACATTGGGGGGGGGGGGGGGGGGGTCATGGGCACATTGGGCAGCAAAAGTCTTGATCCGTACGGCTATAAAAAGTCCCATTCCACCGTTCGGTTCAGAACTATAGTATAACGGTGAGACGCGTTGTCATCAGCTGATTTTGTTTTTCAAGCTAGTGTAGGGGAACATGCCTGGGCATGCTAGCCTGGCACGGCCAGACTCATAGCGAGGGTTCACTGATGTTTCCTCCGGGGAAGAATCTTCAGTGAATCCCCGCTATGAGGCTGGCCAAGCCAGGCTATGGGCATGCAGCTTGGGGGCGATGGAGGGGGAAAAAAGCGTCACCCGGCTGTGATGTCGACGAGAAGGAAAAAATGACTTCCACAGATGACAACACCACGGTTTAGGTCGCGGAAAAGTTCGTTATACATTACACCCGGGTCGATTACGTCCCCGACGCGTTCATTGCGGTCTTATCACTACAATTATAATGAATAAAAAAGCGTTACAATCACACGTCTGAGCGATCTCCGATTATGACGGCTCTGCATGGCGATACGTGATCCACCAACGGAACACTGTCTTGTCGTGGCGGCCCCTCGATACTGTGGTTAGTTCGTAGTATTGTAGGCTCGGGGATCGTTTGGTCGCTACAGTATGAAGAAGGAAACATGCATCTGTCCATGTGTGTTGCAGATGTTATGCATTGCAATGCCGATCTGGTGCATATGTGTTTAGGCAATAGGCAGCAGGCAGCGTTCCGTTCAGCGTTCATCATGTTTTTTTCCGAGAGACAGAGGAGAGCATGTACCCCCTCGCAAGATCCTCCTCCTGGAGAAACAGGAGGGGAGGGGGGAATCAAATGTCCGAGCCGAGGTGGAAAGCCTGGTGAGGCGAGGTTAGGTGAAATTTGATTCTTTTCACTGGATCGGCATGGGCGCATCCATTACACTGGCTTCTACACGTAAAGCGGCCCGCCCTCCTGTTTTCAGGAGGGGAGGGTTTTTTTTTTTTTGTTGTTTTTTTTTCTGATCACGTGAGCGGGACTAAGCAGCAATGATAGGGCGATGGTTCTTCATTGTCCGGGTGGGTAAAAAGATGAATGAAAGTATGCTATAAAAAAGTGATTGAAACGTATTGATACGTGATCCGCACCCGACGTTTGATTAATTGATAACGTATTGATACGCGATTCGCGTCGGCTGTGTTAATAGCATTTCCTATCTCCGGGAACAAGCAAACGTTTTAAGGAAGGAGGAGAGACCCGCACACCGCCACTTGCTGTTTGTTCAACTGTGTCCTGGTGTGACTTTTGTTATGCATCTATTCCCTGGGCTGCACTCACTTCATCTTTACTGCCAAAACATCATCTTTAAAGAGAGAACAATATCAAAGTGATGGAGAATGATAAGAAGGATCATGAGTTGGACAGAGATGAGAGCATATACAGAACTCTAACAGAGAGCAAAGGACAGAGTGGGATCAGAGAGAGAGAGAGAGAGAGAGAGAGAGAGAGAGAGAGAGGGAGAGAGAGGAGAGAGAGAGAGAGAGAGAGAGAGAGAGAGAGAGAGAGAGAGAGAGAGAGAGAGAGGGAGGGAGGGAGGGAGAAAAAGATGGCGAGATTTAGAGAAGAAACACAGACATCTTCCAGAAGACTCAAATTCTTACCTTTGAAATGAGTTGCTTTTTATACAGTTTTGTAATACTGCAAATGTGAGATTGAAAAGGATTTCGAGCAACACTTAATGAGGCACGGATTATAACACAAGTTATGTGAGAATATGCGTGAGGAAATAAAATGAACCTTTCGTCCATGAGAGAGTTAGAGTAAAGGTTCCCTGCACACAGAGCGCGTTTTTTTCTGATTTTTAGCGCCGTTTCTCCATCGGGTTTTCCGAAAGACGCGTCCAGCGTGCAACCACCTTTACGGTGTGTTAGAGATGTGGTTGCTCACCTGGTAGAACAACCTGCATTATTATCTAAGAATGAATCCTTCTGACCTAAGATCCTTTGCTGTATATGTCACAGATTCTCAACCAGTGGCCCACAGACCACTAATGGTCCATAGCATACAGTGATTCATGTACAGCTGGTCCAGAGGCAGTGGCGTGCACAGACATTTAGAGGGGCAGGTGCTCAAGTGAAAAATTTTGGGGCCTAAATAATATATTAGAAGCTTTTTATCAAGAATTGAGCAATGTCACAATGGTCAACATACTGTACAGTGTACACTGTACAAAAGAATAAAAAAATAAACGTGTTTTTTGAGTGGTGTAAACCACTCCTACGACTGGCTTTGTTAGTTTACGTGTCTGTCTGTCTGTCTGTGCTCAAAAAATGAGCATGGTTGCTACGGTCACCCAGTTCACCCGGGTGTGATTTCATTACGTCAGACATTACGTCAGACCACAGCTGATCAGGCTATATAAGACCTCAGTTCACACGGGTGTGATTTTTATTCAAAAGGGCACATTGCCAAAAGGGCTCTAGCACCCCCTAGTGTCTATCTGGGCATGCCACTGTCCATAGGAAAATGTTTTAAAATGTATACAGTGTATTGTGCCTTAATTTGTTATTACACATGCTATATTTATTAAGGCCATCAAATTCAACAAAAATACATTTAAACAATAGACATAGTGTGAGGGGCTGATATACTTAGTGGAGCACATTGTCCACACTCAAAATAACAGATCTACAGCTTACAACGTGTTGCAAAATGACGTGGCGTGAGCTTGTAGATCAGCAATGTTCGGTGCGCGACACCATGCAGCATGCAAATCCATCTTTTTTTTTTTCATTTTTATTTTTTTTCCTTCTTTTATCGCACGATTTTTGCAACCCATTTTTTCACCCAGTGTCAATTATCTAATGTAATCCTGGGCGCAGCGGGCTGACCTCATGCTTCCTTCTATGCATGAGGAGTCCAAGCTGCTTCTTTTCACCTGACAGGGGAGAGTTTCCCCGGCCAGACGTAGCGCGTGGAAGGAACACGTTATTCCGACCAGTTCCTTTCCCCTCCATCAGGCGCCCCAGGGGGCTGGCCAGGGGGAGGCAGTTTTAGAGACCAGGATTACTGCATGTTTTTTGTGAGGGTGCCTACCCTAGGGGACACGGGGAGAACATGTGAGGGTACCTACCCTAGGGGACACGGGGAGAACATGTGAGGGTACCTACCCTAGGGGACACGGGGAGAACATGTGAGGGTACCTACCCTAGGGGACACGGGGAGAACATGTGAGGGTACCTACCCTAGGGGACACGGGGAGAACATGTGAGGGTACCTACCCTAGGGGACACGGGGAGAACATGTGAGGGTACAATTTACAATTTACAATTTAGGCATTTAGCAGACGCTCTTAATCCAGAGCGACTTACAATAGGCAAGAACAAAAAGCATGGGAATACATCACATATGTAACAAAATGCATTTATCGCGAAACATGCGTAAGCTAAGACCGTGACTAGAACATATCTATATAATGACACTATACATATAAACTATAACTAGAACATATCTATATAATGACACTATACATATAAACTACACATATGTGCTATACTATGCTGTACATATATACTATGAAGTGCTATGACTACATACAATGCACTTATTGTGCTGTCTACATGACATGCTATAAGTCTGTTTCAAATGCTATATAAGTCTAAGAAGTGCTGTCTAAGGGGGTAGGGTAAGTGCTATGGGCCATGATGGAGTCTGAAAAGGTGGGTTTTCAGACTACGGCGGAAGATCGGGAGTGATGCTGCAGTTCTGATTGCAACGGGAAGTGCATTCCACAGTTTTGGGGCCAGAAGGGAGAAGAGTTTGGGACGTGTGGAGCGTTGTCCCGGCGTTTTTAGTGAGGGTACTTCCAGCTTCCCTGCGTTGGCTGATCTGAGTGCGCGGGAGGGTTTGTAGGGTTCAATCATGCTGGCAAGATATGGGGGAGCCATACCTTTGGTTGCTTTAAATGCCAACCCTAGGGGACACGGGGAGAACATGCAAACTCCACACAGAGGGGTCCTTTTCGCCAACCCCGCCTCGGGTATGGGCACTGATGACGCGGAGGAGAGAGCACTCCCCCAGCGCCCACAGCGTCCCCAGCGGGGATCGAACTCAGGACCTTCTAGCTGTGGGGCGACAGCACTACCGACTGTGCCACCGTGCCCCCCACTTTAAATATTAATTTAACATTATCAATTAACATTTTTAATTACATTTAAATGACTGTGTTATTGCGAACGCAGTGATTGCGAACGCAGTGAGCATTTACTATGAGACCCAGCAGATCATGTCTGTCTGTGTGTCGGTGTGTGTGTCACGCTGTAACACCACCCGCCCACCACCAGAGGGCGCAGCTGTATCACACACAAAAACACACACACACATGCACGCACACACACACACGCACGCACGCACGCACGCACACACACACACACACACACAAAACTTAACTTAACTTAAAAAAAACTTAACTTAAAAAAAACTTAACTTAAAAAAAAAACTTAAAAAGGAAAAACTTTAAAAGGAAAAACTTTAAAAAAAACTTAACTTAAAAAAAAACTTAACTTAAAAAAAATTCTTAAAAAACAAAAAAAAGAGAACTTAAAAAAAACCTTAAAAAAATTACGTAATTTATTCTAATTGTTGTTTTTGCAATTTACGAGCTGCGTTCGCTTCCCGCGTTCGCGCGTCTTACTTGTGATATGATATGATATGATATAGTCCACACTTTATTGTCAGTTCACACTGAAATGTGTCTTGCGACCCAGCAGCCAAGTATGCAGAACACATATACACACATTTGACAATTTTTATGACTTTATTATATACTGAATATACTGTACATATTGGGGTGGTGGGTCCATGAGGATGGCTGGAAATACAATAATATAATAATAATATGTATGCTAATACAGTATATGTATAATATGTATGCTAATGGTCCAGGGCTCAGAGGAGGTATCTCACATACCTCCTCTGTCTCTCGTCCACTCACTGTCACCGACACCGTCGGTATAAAGCTGAATAAAGCTTTCTTATGCAACCATCTCGCATGTGGAAAGACAAAAACTCAGCTCACTGACACTTCTCATGAGCACATTATCATCCTCAACTCTCTAAACCCATTCTGGGCGGGAACCCCTTTTGGTGTTAGCATTATGTTATGCTTTAGCTATTGAAAAATAGCAGATCTACAAGCTCATAGCGCGCCACCGAGTGGCGCGCTATGAGCTTGTAGGTCTGCTATTTTTGAAAAATCGAGAAGAACGACTGACATAGAAACATAGCTTTTTCAGAAAACCTTCAGGATGTAGAAGACATTTTTAGAATCTGATCTCAGGTCAAAATGGGTTAATGACAATGTAATGATCTAGTTGACCAGTCAGTGAGACCATATGAATGAGAAACCTGGATATAATGTTTTCAATAGTGATGTACCGAATATTCGGCCGCAGAAAATATTCGGCAGAAAATGGCAAAAAAATAAATGTTTTGGCCTATTCGGTTTCGGCCCGAATAGGCAGAAAATATATCACCGAATAGTGTATGCAATTAATGCATTCAAAAGAGCTGAATAAAGGTTTTATGGACCCATAATAGTGATTATTATTTAAGTTAAGTTTTGCCATAACCATTTATTTTGCCATAAATCAGGTAGCTTTAACCCATTTTGGGCGGAAACCCCTTATCATAGCATTATGTTATGCTTTAGATATTGAAAAATCGCAGATCTACAAGCTCGTAGCGCGCCACCGAGTGGCGCGCTACAAGCTTGTAGGTCTGCTATTTTTGAAAAATCGACTGACATAGAAACATAGCTTTTTAAGAAAATGGTCACGATTTAGAAGACATTTTGTAGAATCTTTTCTCAGCTCTAAATGGTATGGTAAAAGGAATGGCCATGACAGCAATGGTAGGAAAAAAAGATATATAATATTCTGTATTCGGTTTTCGGGCCGACTGTTTCCTATATTCGGTATTCGGGTTTCGGACAAGAATTTCCCCTTTCGGTGCATCCCTATTCCCTAGTTTTCAATAATGACCATCCGTCGTCATGTTGACGCAATGCAATTCCGTTGGGTATAACCTTTGCAACGTGTGGGTTAGGAATGCACCAAGAACTTAATACCAATGTTTTCCAACTTGAGGGATTCATACCAAAGTGAAATAGACAAGCAAGACATGGGTTTTTTATTTTATTTATTTTTTTAAGATTTTTCTTTTGCGGCTTACGCCTTTTTTTGGTTTTTGAAGGGACAGACAGTAGGCTGACAGGAAACGGGAGAGAGATGGGGGAAGACATGCAGTAAAGGCCGTGTCGGGCTCGGGAGTCGAACCCGCGGCACACTGCGACTGGATTACCAGTCGGGTGCCCAGACAGTTACGCCACCGCCTGGGCAAGACATGGGTTTGAGTGATTTTTCAGACGTCTTATCAGGGTGCCTCCACCAGCTACTGTGATGAAAATAGCAACGGACAACAAGTGAGCAGGCGGACAGCTAGCCGCCGGTACACATGCACATATACCTTTAAGTGAGCAGGCGGACAGCTAGCCGCCGGTACACATGCACATATACCTTTAAGTGAGCAGGCGGACAGCTAGCCGCCGGTACACATGAGCAGGCGGACAGCTAGCCGCCGGTACACATGCACATATACCAAGTGAGCAGGCGGACAGCTAGCCGCCGGAACACATGTGAGCAGGCGGACAGCTAGCCGCCGGTACACATGCACATACACCTTTTTTGACAGTGAAATTGCAGTGTGCTGCTGATTTGCAAATGACATGAATATGCTCAACAAGTTCCCACGGCAATCTGCCCCTTTAGATTTTGATATATCTTGTGCTCAAGTGGAAACTTCGTCATCGGCACTAGAGGAAAGGCCATAACTGCAGTGCCAATTTTCTACTTCGTAAATAGTTGATCTGCCAGCTCACATAAGTGTACTTTGATATGTGGTTATCTTTTATTTTTTATATTTTTTATCCCACGATTTTGTAACCCATTTTTCACCCCTGTGTCAATTATCTAATGTGATCCTGGGCTCTACACACCCTCCACCAACCTGGGGAGAGCAACGGACTTGAACTCATGCTTCCTTCATGCCTGAGTGTGCTCCTTTACACCTGACAGGGGGGAGTTTCCCTGGTTGGACGTGGCGCGTGGAAGGAACACGTTATTCCAACCAGTTCCTTTCCCCTCCATCAGGCGCCCCGGCTGGCCAGGGGGAGGCAGTTTAGAGACCAGGATTACTGCATGTTTTTTGTGAAGGTACCTACCCTAGGGGACACAGGGAGAACATGCGGATATGTGGTTATCTTAACTCATGCAATTGAATGTTCAATGGTATATTCTTGTAATAAATGTATCTTATGCTCTGCTCTAGGGGGGTTTGTGGGGTTTGTGTTACATAATCTGTAATATTATATATGACGCAAAACACAGCTTCTTCTGTCTAAAGTGTGCTCAGACCCTGAGTGGCTCTGTGTTGCCATACTGTGTCTGTGTGCGGGCGTCGGCTTTCCTCCCAGCTTCCAGTCACCTCTTCGCACTCAATTAACACACCTGCCGGCCATCAACTCATCAGCCCTGACAGTATTTAAGCCCTGGTCTTCACTCCACTCGTCGCCAGATCATTGCACAACCTTCCATGGTAGTACTATAGCGTGTCTCTTGCCAGTGTTTACGTTCTAGTGAAGTTATAGTTTAGTTATATTTCCTAGTATTTTGCTCCTGTGTTAACTGCAACTCAAGCTCTTCTCCTCTCCTCCAGAACCAGAACCCAGCTCACCTGTTCTCCTCTCCTCCAGAACCCAGCTCACCTGTTCTACTGCCTCCTCTCCTCCAGAACCCAGCTCACCTGTTCTCCTCTCCTCCAGAACCCAGCTCACCTGTTCTCCTCTCCTCCAGAACCCAGCTCACCTGTTCTCCTCTCCTCCAGAACCCAGCTCTTCTCCTCTCCTCCAGAACCCAGCTCACCTGTTCTCCTCTCCTCCAGAACCCAGCTCACCTGTTCTCCTCTCCTCCAGAACCCAGCTCACCTGTTCTCCTCTCCTCCAGAACCCAGCTCACCTGTTCTACTGCCTGCTCGCGTCCGCCTGCCTTGACTGCTCTCCTCAGTTTGTTTTCCATGCCACCTTCTCCAATTCACCATCTTGTGAATAAATACCTTAGATTTGCTCCTGTGTTTGTCTCTGCATTTGGGTTAAACTTTCTGCAAACCATGACACAGCCAGCTAGGTCATCTAGTGCAGGGCTGCTCATAGTCTGAGACTGTGAGGGTCCTTTCAGACAGAGCTCAGCCAACTTTATCATGGAGCACCGAGCAATGTTCTGGCGAGATGGAAGATTGTCCATTTTTAGTGAGTGTTCGCCCCAGAATAGGATCACTGTATATATGTTTCTTTTCCCTTTTTACCTCCTTTTATGATGAATTCCCGTTATGCTCTTTGGCTTTATAGAAGGGTATATTTGTCTCTAAATGTTTTGATGAATTGAACAAGTGTGGGGAGTGTTGGCTGATGAATGACATCCTAATACTGTACATCCTAATACTGGGGGGTCAAAATATGACAGGCAATTCCTGCTGTCAAAATATGACCCCCCCCAGTCAAAAAACACAATAGACACTCATGCTTTCCAAGGTGTGATTTGGGGTCCTAAGGATGAATACAAAATGAATATCAACATCTTAAAACTACCTGTAACTACCTGTCAGTGGGAGTGTTGGCTGGGAGGAGGAGTAGGACTAAGGCCCTATACGTCCTCTCTGGGGGGGGTAACTACCTGTGAGTGGGGAGTGTTGGCTGATTGTAATGCTTTATTGGGTCGTCCACTCACAGTTAACAGTCTTTGTATTGAGTTGTGCTTGAATTGTACTGTAATTCTGCAAACTGTTAATACATATTTCAATCAATCAATCAAACTAGGGTTAATTTGGTTAATCTGTGTGCATGTACTGTAGACCGCATGTGTCTCTGATTCTCAAAGTGGGGTCCGAGAACCCCCAGGGGTCGTGAGGAGGGTTAGGGTCAGAGGTCAGAAGTTAGGCGTTGTTGTTTGAACCTGATACCAAAGATGGTTTATGTATGAAGATGGGCCAACTTCATTTGAGCCACTAGAGGCGAAATGGTACACAAAGCCTACAAATGGTCTCCTAAATATAGTAGGCGTGGTTTGCTTCTCCCCGACCCCCACCCTCCCCCCCCTGACAACAACACTGTTTCCACACTCAGTCTAGTAGGTGGCGGTAATGCACCATTTAGGTTTGCCAACCGCCATGAAACCCGATAGAAGAAGAAGACAACAACACTGACAAGTCATTTAACAAAGTACATTGAAAACAACTGACAAGGTGTACTTTTGAAATAGTCGTTTTAGTTTCTCGAAGACCTCCAACCATATAAATTCACGATTCATTAAAAAGTATCTCCCTAATAGAGTTGTAGAATGGACAATAAAAAACTAAATGCTTTTCATTTTCAATTTCCTTTAGATCACACAGACTACATAATCTATCCTCCTCAACCGTGCCTACATATCTGCCTGTCTCAATATTCAGACCAAGTATGCCAGCTCTAATTTGGGCACATACGGATAATTTCTAATCGTTTTAAATATGTCCATTCATTTCACATTATAATATTCACATATTCTCATCTTAAATATGGGGTCAGAGCCCCCTATGTGTGAAATTGCAGATGGACAGAGAGAGGCTTCCGGACTCATCTCAAATCTCGCGAGAGTTTGTTGCTGGGATAAAGAAATGTCATTAACAAAGTAGATTTTCTCCTGATTTGTCTCGCTAAAAGAAGCCATTTTACTATGATTATCTTGTAAATATTGTGTGCCTTGTGATGATTTGGTCCAGTATTTAGTTCAGTGACCATGGAGTTAAGGAATGGTTCAGAAGCTGTGTTCACGTTCACTCTCCCATTGGAAATGAATAGACTCCAACATTCTTCCTGTCTCCTAATAATGTTACCGCCCACCTCACGCAGATACAGGAAGTAAAGCAAAGTTGGCCTCTCTTGCTAATTCTCCTCTTGGCTGATACTCAACTGTTTTTCACGTCCTGTTTTAACGCGTCCTCTTCCTCTTCCAGGGGCGTTCTTCCTGTTTTAACGCGTCCTCTTACTCTTCCAGGGGCGTTCTTCCTGTTTTAACGCGTCCTCTTCCTCTTCCAGGGGCGTTCTTCCTGTACTCCAGCCTGGCTCTCCTGGGGTTCTTCTTCGTCTACGGCTGTCTGCCCGAGACCAAGGGCCGCCGCCTGGAGGAGATCGAGGCGCTGTTCGAGGGCCCCCTCTGCTCCTGTGGGGCCACCGAGTCCGACGAGGGACGCCAGGTGGAATATATCCGGGTGAAAGGTTCGAACTATCACCTGTCAGATAACGACGCGTCTGACGTGGAGTAAGGTAGCGTTTTAGAGACTTTTCTCCAAACAGGGGGGGGGGGGGGGGGGGGGGGGGTTATTGAGTGATGACAACAAGCCAATTAACAAAGCTTGGTTCCGCTTGCTATCAGATCTCAAATAGAGCTCAACAGTGAGTTTCCGGAAGTAAAAAATCCCATTTTAAATTCTGCATCGAGGATTTTAGTCTTAGCCATATGGGGGTCGTAACCATCCAAGGTGAATTTATCATGAGCCAATGAGCTTGTTGTTACCATGGAAATGGTCACTGCCCCAGTGAAAGTCAACCTGCTACACCACTAGATCCCATAGCCTGGAACTAAGGATGGTCGTACATTGTCGTAGAAAAAAATGTCCACTTACAATAACATATAGAACAAAATAAAGACCCTAATCATATCACAAAAGTTGAAAGTTATTGGAAGAGTAGTTCAGAGAGTAGTTCGGTCATAATTATGTAAACTTTCTTATAGCTTCACCTTTATTTCTGTCTTCCAATTCTTTTTTCACCCGAATCACTCCCCCCCCCCCCCCCCCCCCCCCAGCCCAGTCATGATTGAACTCGTAGTTGGTTGCCATGGTTACAGAATCATATTTGAAACTCTCTTTATGGAGCAAATGAATGGAACGTTCACTTCGGGAAACAAATCTCAATGGAACCTTGACTTGGAACATGTTCACACAAGTTGGTATACTGTAGGTCAGCCTGACCCATAATGCTGTTTGCTTCCCTTTGTCCTTTAAAATTGAACTTGTGCATCAAGGTGAAACAAGAAAAATTAAATCCTGTGGAATTGCGACTGTGGTTGCCTATCTCTATTATATAGGAATATTATTATTAGAACAGTTGAGTTGGGTATGTCACCGTATACTGTCCAATCAGATGAGGGCAAATCAAGTGCTGAATCGCTGGCCAATCGGAGGGGAGAATAGTTATTGCACGATTGTAAAGGTTTTTAAACAATTTAAACGTTTTCAATAATGTAAGCGCAATAACAATAGTCTGCTTGCCTATAGGCATTAGGCAACCACACTAATGACGTGCCACTTCAATGGGAAATGAAATGCCCAATGTTTAATTTAGCACATACAATATAAAATGTAAAAAAGCTTCAATGAAGGGATAACAGTGCTAGCATTTTAACAATGTTGGTGGTTTTAGTACATGTATTGCAGTAATGTAAATGTAATACAGTTCTATATTTCAGGAAATTGACACATTTATTAACCTTAAAGGAGAATTCCATGCTAGAAGGCTTTCTTACCTTTCTTTGTAGTCGTTACGTCCCCACCAAAGAGGTCCAGGTGTTTTTTTGTGCAAAACCTTGGCTATTTCCCCTACCATAAGCCCTCAATGAATTGCATTGAATGGAATGGGAATTGAATGGGGCTATGGGGTGTTGTGCTAATTCGCTTATTTCCATCGAAATAAGTAGTAAAGTGTGCCGCTTGGGATATTATTTACATTATGAAGAAAAAATATATTAAAAAACATAATAATTGTGAGCGATGGAAATAAGCGAATTAGCACACCCCATAGGCTCATTGGGGAAATAGCCAATAAGGAGTTTTTGCACAAAATAACACCTGGACCTCTTTGGTGGGGACGTAACAACTACAAAGAAAGGTAAGAAAGCCTTTTAGTATGGAATTCTCCTTTAACGACTCAACTTTGCGGCTGTGTTCAGGGCTGCAACGGTTAATTGAACTAATCAAATTCATCAATTATAACAAATAATACATTTTAATGAATGAAAAAATACTGATGGCTATACAGATATAAATCTTTATTTTTAGATAGACCCTGTAACTCAATACTTGATGATAACCGAGATTAATTACTTAACCCATTTTGGGCGGGAACGCCTTTTGGTGTTTTAAGCATTATGTTATACTTTAGCTATTGGAAAATAGCAGCAGATCTACAAGCTCATAGCGCGGCACCGAGTGGCACGCTACGAGCGTAGGTCTGCTATTTTTGAAAAATCGTGAAAATGTAGTGCAAATCTTTGAATATATATATTCTTTCAGAGCCAACGTTTTTTAACTCAAATCATGGGGACAGCAGTGCATGGCTCAGTGGCAGCTTGGGTACCAGAAGGTTCCCGGGTTCGGTCCCTGGCTCCCCTTGTATTAGTGGCTCAGTGGCAGCTTGGGTATCAGAAGGTTCCCGGGTTCGGTCCCTGGCTCCCCTTGTATTAGTGGCTCAGTGGCAGCTTGGGTACCAGACGGTTCCCGGGTTCGGTCCCTGGCTCCCCTTGTATTAGTGGCTCAGTGGCAGCTTGGGTACCAGAAGGTTCCCGGGTTCGGTCCCTGGCTCCCCTTGTATTAGTGGCTCAGTGGCAGCTTGGGTACCAGACGGTTCCCGGGTTCGGTCCCTGGCTCCCCTTGTATTAGTGGCTCAGTGGCAGCTTGGGTACCAGACGGTTCCCGGGTTCGGTCCCTGGCTCCCCTTGTATTAGTGGCTCAGTGGCAGCTTGGGTACCAGAAGGTTCCCGGGTTCGGTCCCTGGCTCCCCTTGTATTAGTGGCTCAGTGGCAGCTTGGGTATCAGAAGGTTCCCGGGTTCGGTCCCTGGCTCCCCTTGTATTAGTGGCTCAGTGGCAGCTTGGGTACCAGACGGTTCCCGGGTTCGGTCCCTGGCTCCCCTTGTATTAGTGTCTCAGTGGCAGCTTGGGTACCAGAAGGTTCCCGGGTTCGGTCCCTGGCTCCCCTTGTATTAGTGGCTCAGTGGCAGCTTGGGTACCAGAAGGTTCCCGGGTTCGGTCCCTGGCTCCCCTTGTATTAGTGGCTCAGTGGCAGCTTGGGTACCAGACGGTTCCCGGGTTCGGTCCCTGGCTCCCCTTGTATTAGTGGCTCAGTGGCAGCTTGGGTACCAGAAGGTTCCCGGGTTCGGTCCCTGGCTCCCCTTGTATTAGTGGCTCAGTGGCAGCCTGGGTACCAGAAGGTTCCCGGGTTCGGTCCCTGGCTCCCCTTGTATTAGTGTTGAAGTGTCCTTGAGCAAGGCACGTGCAGTAATAATACTGCACTTCAACTGCAAACAATTCCAGCACATCCCTTTTGTACAACACTGCCTTCTGAAATCATCGGTCTAAAGAGTATACTGTATATACCACTCCATTTCAGCAAATAATCACCTAACTGGGTATGAAAACATGCGCACACAGTCACATGCACACACACACACACACACACACACACACACACACACACACACACACACACACACACACACGGGGGTAGACTAAACTGACATCAATTTAAGTATTACTCCACTATAGTATCAGTGTTCAAACACAAGTCTGTGTACACGTTGGAAATATAGTGACCGGAATTCTGTGCCTGGCAAATCGATTTCTGACATTTCGTTTAACAAAATGAATCATCTCGTCAACCCGGGTCAGAGAATAGATTATATGTGGTCCTAGATGACCGCAGGTGGTTTGACCATTATTAGATCAATGAATATCAATGAATCAATCAGTTTGGGCCGGTGTGTCATTTTCACATAATGGTTTTGACAGATCTGTCATCTCATCGGTGTAGGAAACGATCACCTCGATGATTATTAGACAAATTCCAGCTATTTATGTGAATTTAACTGGCAACAAATCTACTTAGCAAGCTATAAATACAGGCAATTTAATGTGATGATCATGGTTACATCTGTTACTGTGACTTGTTTGTAAGGTAGGCTATTATTTATTTCACATGGTCCAGTGAGTATCCATAAAACTAAAGGGATATTTCACGTTAAAAAAAAGAAAGAAAATTGGGTCATTTTATCGTCTACTCAGGCTTTCATGAACACCTCGGGCACTTTTCAAGTTGCTCGATTCAGTATTTAGATATTTCATATTAATTTGATCAGACCTACAAACCCATTGTAACTCCAAACTCCATTTTAACCATGATACTGTACATTCGTCAAAAACACCTGTGCTTAGTTCTGGTGTCTCATATACCTAATACGTGAGGGAGCCGTGTTTTTTCAATTATTATTTTCATAGAAAACGTGACGTTTCTATTAGCTTGTATTGATGATTCCCCATCGATGATGTCACTAGGCAGGTTTCTGAACAGCCCTCTTCTGTGACACCGACCTAGTAGACGAATATTATCATATTATAAAGAGCATAGTGCTGAGGACCAATTATGTGAAGATTGAAAATGGGTGAAGTCATCCTTTAAGCCCATTACATTTTTGCAAGTGGTTTCAATAACTTAAACTTAAACCAAAAATCACACCCGTGTGAACTGAGTGGTGCAACTCCCCTCTCCCCCTGCCTCTCTCTCTCTCTCTCTCTCTCTCTCTCTCTCTCTCTCTCTCTCTCTCTCTCTCTCTCTGTAATTAGCAGGCAACAGTGCAACACTATCTCTCTCTCTGTTTCTGGCACAACAGCGCCACTTTTGCCCCTACTGGTACTCTAAACATAGTCACATAGGTTAGGACATTGCTGTTCCTTGTTAATAAACCAGACCGAATCAGCCGTTGGCAAAAAAAAGTTGCCTACCAGCGGATTACGGTCTGGCGAGGCTCAGTAGCACGCCTCTTTCCTACAGCAGAGAACAGGTCGGACCAATCGGGACACGGTATGCAATATGGGCGGGCTTTGGTACAGTGACGTTCAATGCTTGAGACCTTTGACTGACAGTAGCTCTGACCAATTGCGTCAAAGAGAAAATGTTTGAACCCGCCCCCCGGGAAATGAAATCCAAGTGGAGCCAGCCCAGACTGATATACCGCGACAGTGTTGTGTGATATTAGTCTGGCTTATTAGCCAGGCTACCTTGGAGTGGCTGCACCACTCAAAAACAAACAAATCTAAACAAGAGATATTCCACTGACATCACCTGCAGGACTGCAATGTGTCAGTGCTGCCACCTAATGGACAAAACTGGAACCTAATCTTAACATTTTCCTCCACACACCAATTACTGTACAACCGTTGGCAGCTTGTCCGTGTTATTTTTAACCATGTGAATAATAAGCTCTGGCATTTCATTTCCCCCTTTCAACACTCGCGTGGCAGTTGAATGCGGTGGGTGTTCACAGATGCACAAGTTTGATGCTTTCAATGTGTTTCTGCCTTAACCCATTCAAGCCTGACGTCGAAATTAAAAAAAAAAAAAAATCTAAATCATGAAAATTTTCGGAAAGATTTGAGGCACATTTTAACAATTTTTCAAAAATAGCAGACCTACAAGTTCATAGCGCGCCACTCGGTGGCGCGCTATGAGCTTGTAGATCTGCTATTTTTCAATAGCTAAATTATAACAATGTTTAAAACACCAAAAGGGGTTCCCGCCCCAAAATGGGTTAATGGTTAATGTGGTTAAACGCTAACGTGACATGGATGCGTTCCAGGTCTCAATGGGTTAACCCATTTAGACCTAGTTCGATTCTACAAACAAACAAAAAACCCATGTTTCTGTGTCAGTGGTTCTCAAACATTTTCATGTCAAGGACCCCCAAAGATTATATGTAATTGGCCGCCGACCCCATCTGGAAATATGTTGTTCCAGGGACCCCCCAGAAGCAAAGATTTGAGTTAAAAAGGTTTGCGCCACATTTTCACTATTTTTCAAAAATAGCAGACCTACAAGCTCGTAGCGCGCCACTCGGTGGCGCGCTATGAGCTTGTAGATCTGCTATTTTTCAATAGCTAAAGCATAACATAATGCTAACACCAAAAGGGGTTCCCGCCCAAAATGGGTTAAAAGTATGGTGACCACATTTTCAAAAACCAAAACCCTGGCCTGGACCACATTGGAAACAAGTGTTGAATTATATGCTTTAACGCGTTACCCTGGGTTTAAGCTATATTGTGAATTTACTTGCATATCTTTTATCAAAATCAAATCAACCTGGCCAGACCTTTTATCAATTAAATCTGATTTAAAAAAATCAACAAACAAGTCCTGAATCATGCCTCGTGATCATGTAGATTGTAGAATGTAGATCAACATTTTATATAATATATATAATATTTTGGCACTAGCACACACATGATAAGTTATCTGCGTAAGCGCTCAAAACAAGTGTTGACCCAGGACAGCTTGGTATTGGTATATAGTTTGGTATATGGTATATACAGCTTGGTATATAGTGAATGTTGAAAACCAGGACATTTTTGTGTTTTAGATATCGGGATTCTATTGTGTTAATTGTTCGGGACTGTCTCTGGACACCAATCCTGGCCAAACCTGGACATCTGGTCATCGTACTTAGATACCATGGCTTCACTTCCAGCTCTTTCAATTCAGGAGGTGCATTTTTGTTTGTAGATATAGATACTAACTCATTGATGACAATTCAAGCTCTGAACTGAACTGGAATTGTCTCATATTTAATACGGCCAGGCTTTATTAGAAACGGCATTTATTCATGTATATAGTATTATATCTTCGCTGTTGGGCGAAAAGATTACGTATTAAATCTTTTTATGTTTTTTTTTTTTAATGTAAAATAATGGCCTATTTTATGCTTCCTCTACAAACTCACAGCGTGTGGCACCATGATCGCCTTTGAGCTTGTATATCTGTTGTTGTCAGCCTTTATTTATGTATTATTATTTTTATTTGTATAATTAATGACATGCCTATATTAGGGCCACCAGGGTTGAATGTGGTTAATTCTGTCTGTGGGCTTCGTAAACGTTTTAACGAGTGAAAAGTGTTCACAATATTGCTTTTGACTAAATAATAACTACGTTGGAATGATTGGATCCATGTGAACACAGAGGTTACTTTGTTTCCAATTTCCTGAAAATGCTCACTGTTTCCATCTGTCGGTGACAACATGCTTGATGTCCTATGGAAGCATAAAGGCTCATACAGTTGGGTGCCACCGATATTGTCCCTTATCATTTGACCCATTTAGGCCTGACCTCAAAATTTTAAAAAATGCTTCTAAATCCTCCAGTTTTCTGAAATAAATATTTTCACGATTTTTCAAAAATAGCAGACCTACAAGCTCGTAGCGCGCCACTCGGTGGCGCGCTATGAGCTTGTAGATCTGCTATTTTTCAATAGCTAAATTATAACATAATGTTTAAAACACCAAAAGGGGTTCCCGCCCAAAATGGGTTAACTGTCCTTTTGCGCAGATCACGCAAACCTCAGCAAAAAGAAAAGGACAATATCGATGGCCTCCAACTGCACATAGTCTGGATTTTCGGTGGTGAGGTGACCAGACCACCGAACTACAACATGACGTCACTGAGCCGCGGTGAAGAGCAAACCACCGCCACCGCTCCAGCCCTTCTCTCTGTTTTTACTCACCACCGCCATTCAAACGTTATTTCAGCTCCGGTGGTCACCTCACCGCCGAAAATCCAGACTATGAATAGGCCTTCACAGGCCTTGTTGAAATGAGATTAAAAGTGTTGTAACATTGATAATAAATCAATAGCATTATGTTCTTTCTATATGCAACACATCTCAGATACCTGTTATCTAAGATTGTAGCATTGCACAACAATGTACCTTACTACCTTCTATTGGTGATACACAACATCCCTGAGCTGTATATTAATAGTGTAAGGCCCCATTTACACTGGCAGACAAATCCAGCCTGAATCAGATCGGTGCCACATCCAGATTGGAATCTGATTTGTCTAAATGTGACCATTTAAACCAATCGGATTTCAATCTGGATGTGGCACCGATCTGATTCAGGCTGAATTTGGCTGCCAGTGTAAATGGGGCCTTTATGGGGCCTAACTGTCTACTGTATTCTGTGACTGACCGACTGCAACAGGCCATTTCATCACCCATGTAGCACAAAAACCATTACATTTCCCAGTTTGAAGACATCTTTTTTCCCCTGTAATATCAGCCTGTAAATTAGCATTTTTTAACGTGGATGTATCCTCAAGAGTCACTGTCGGTTTCTGCTCTGTTCGGTTTACAAACTGTTGTCGTTGCAGCAAACAAACAAACACACTGATTGATATACAGTAGTAATTGTTTTTATATTCGGCGAATGTCATTCATGGACTTTTATTGTCTCTGAACATGATCTTGTCAGTGCTGTGAATTGTGGCCAGTGGTCATCTGACATGTTTATATGTAAATGTACTAGTTCTCAGTGATAGTGAGCAGACACACAAAATAAATTAATTTAAATCTTCAGTGTTCTTTTTGTTTTGTTTTGTTTTGTTTTGTTTTGTTTTGTTTTGTTTGTTTGTTTGTTTAGTTTTTTACGGTGTGGCTCTAAGGGGCGATTCATACTTTTATTTTAGAGCCGAATAAAAGTCGGTTCGGCTCCGTAGAGCCTACAATGTGACGTCATTTGAGGTTCGGGGGGGGGGGGGGGGGGGGGTCTACCGTCCTAAAATCGGCTCTTCAGTGCTACTGAAATGTTCTGACGAGCCGAAATCATTTCGGCGGTAAAATAGGAGTATGAATCGGCCCTAAGAGCCAGAGCTGTCTAGAGCAGCTATTCTCAACCTGTGGGGACCAGCATTAATATATATATATATATATATATATATATATATATATATATATATATATATTTCGCTTGAGTACAAATAATGAAATAAAGGTAAAACTATAAAAAAGTCACTCAGTGATTGTTTGGTCAGAAAAGTTCTTGCTTGGTTTCCAAAAAAATAAACGAAACAAAAACTGTTACATTATGAAGTAGCTGGTGGTGTGGGCGCACGCACACACACACACACACACACACACACACACACACACACACACACACACACACACACACACACACACACACACACACACACACACACACACACATACATACATACATACATACATATATAGTATGGTAAAAAACCTTGAACCAATACTGCCTCATCAAAGTTGGTGTGACTTTATATATTGTCAATTACTTGCATGAGAGGGGGAGATGTGGTGGAGTTAGTTGTTTCAGCAGGCAGTTCGAGGGTCCAATGGAGTTAAGAGGTTTTCTCCAGAGCACTTTCTACTACTTTTTCATTGGTTCAATATTGTTTTAACCAACACAGAGACATAAAGGATGTTCAATAGCAGTTGATTTATGCTTAAAATAAACATGCTCTGAAAATGCGCGTGGTCCAACATGACCCATCTGACCACTCAACACGGCAGCCGATGTGTTAACAGTATATATTTATTTTATTGTATTTGTTTGTGTCTTCTTCCTCCACGGCCTTGAGTACAAATTGTAAAAGCATACAGTAATATCATATTAATACAGTAATATCATATTAATACAGTAATATCATATTAAGTGGTTTCTTGTGCTCTTAAAGTCAAGGATTATGATGTAATTTGCCAATGTTGTAAAAATGTACATCCAAATATAGATTTGTGTTGTGAAAGCCTATTTGAAAGTGACAGCCGATGTACAGATGTGTTATAATGTGTTGCGTAATAAAGTTAAAGAGGCAAATAAGATCGTAATAATACGGCTATTCTTTTATTATCGTTATAATATAACGCACAGGTTTCTTATGGCCGGCCACTATGTTATTGTCTCAGTGGCGTGCACAGATTAACACTAGGGGGTGCTAGAGCACCACCTGCCCTTGCCCTCTGGACAGCAATGTGCCCTTTTGGAAAAAAAAAAAAAAAGAGAGAGCTACTTTCAAAATGACCAGCTCAACATGATCTACCCACCAAAAACATAATACCATTGCTGAAAATGGCTTTGGAATAGCGGCGCTGGCATTACATTTAAGACAAATGCACTTGGAATGGGAAAGGGGAGAAATTAAATAGGTAGTTTTTTTTGTATTTCATTTGTAATCTACTGACATTTGTGCGCAGCAACACTCTTGAAAACAAAGTATTGCATTGAGCTGACAGGCCCTTTTTATGTCAGTCAAACAATCAAGTCAATGTAATTCAAGTGGCAGATGCCACATTTTTTTTTAGATTTAAATTAAATATTCTTTTTTGTCATGTGATCTACCTGCACAGCCATTGTGATCTACTGGTAGATCGCAATCTACCTTTTGGGCACCCCTGGTGTACAGTATGTGGACCATGGTGACATTGATCAATTCTTGATACAAAAAAAAGCTTCTAATATATTATGTATGCCCCAAAATCTATAAATCTCACACTATTAAGGCAACCGGCCGGTTCCACGCGCTGCACAAGGTGCCCTTTTTTCACTTGAGCACCTGCCCCTCTAAATGTCTCGTCTGTGCACGCCACTGTATTGTCTGTTGGAACAGTGTTTCTCAGAATGTCATTGGATTTCTCGCAATTTTGGATTTCCGGTCAGAGAAACAACTTTTGTAAAAAAAACTAACTACTACAACTCTTACTGTAGCCTACATGTTTTCGGCAAGGGAATGGTTTAAATATCCTGTACAGTACACTGACTAGTATTATTGTTTGTCCTTGTCTCCTTAGTGGCGGCATAATCATTCACTTAACCACTTAAGCCCTACATAGGTGCAGTTTATGTACATTTTTTTTGTATGACGAATAGCAAGATCCACAAAGCTCAAAACGATGTGATGCGTTGCTAGCTTGTAGATCTGCCATTTTTGAAGGAAAGAAAAAAGTAAGACATTGAAACTATTAAGGTATTCTTTCAATGAGGTTTTTTTTTTATCAACACAGTATTGATTGTTCTTTTAGAATGTACTTTGATAATGGTGAAAAGTCCATGACAACCAGCTGTGCTGTGGTACTGACTAGTTTAATTCTAAAAAATGTTTCTGCAATTGGAAATGAAATGATTACTATATTTACCCAGGGTATCTGGGCTAAGCTCAAGAACTTGTTTCCAGCCAGGCCCTGCTCATAGAACATTTCATCGTAGTGGTTCAATGACTTGTTCAAGGGCACTTCAGCGGTGGTAATTTTAACGTGTCGGACCGCTGATTCGAACTGGCGACCTTCTGGTATCAAGACCGCTCCGCAATCCGTTCGGCCACCGCTGCCACGAACAACTACGAGACAACCTTGCAATAGCATTAGTGTGTGCTCCTGCATAGTGTATTTGTTTATTGTTCAAGCGGTTTGCTAGTGTTAGAAACTACAAATCCTAACAGCTAGAACGATATAGAATTTGTATTCTATAAAAGTGAATAAATTCATGAAATCTGAACACTTGGAATAGAATATGTACACGTGGAAGTAAATGGGCAGCGGGGTGGCCTAAGGGGTTAGAGGAGCGCCGAAAGGTTGCCGGTTCGATTCCCCGGACGGGCAGAAGAAACCACTCACCCAACACCGCTGAAGTGCCCTTGAGCAAGGCACTGAACCCTCAACTGCTCCCCCTTGGAGCTGCTTAGTGGCCAACAGTATAAGACTGTGGTTGTACTGGTCAGCTCCCAGGTTTTAGTGTGTGTGTGTGTGTGTGTGTGTGTGTGTGTGTGTGTGTGTGTGTGTGTGTGTGTGTGTGTGTGTGTGTGTGTGTGTTTCTATGTGCAGGGCATTGCTGAAAATGAGCACCTGTGCTCAGCTACTTCCCTGGGTAAATAAAGAATAAAAATAAAAATAAAGTGATTGACTAGTCTGGTCTGCTTTGGGGGCTTTATTTGACACCAACCAACAGTTCAAATGCACCTTATCTTAGACATATGTAACAGCATGTCATAATATATAAAATGCAACAGCAAAAATATTATATATATATATAGAAGTAAAATGCAAATAGAGAACACAAGAAAAATAAGAACGTAAGATAAATAGAGACTCTTTAAAACCTTTCCCTGTAATTAACCACACTTGAACACTATGAACTTAACCTTCCCCAGGGCTCTATAATGAGTCCGCTACGTTTTCCCCTCTACACCCAATCCTTTCGCCCGAAAATAGCCGATTTACGAGCTCAGCAAAACGTTGTTGATCGGTTATTTTTGGCGAACATTCACCCCAGAATAGGGCCGTTATAGGCTTCATGCGGTTAAATCAACTTAAGTTAAGTTATGAAACATAAGAAATAAAGACAGAACATGTCACAAATTCACAACACACAGAGCATCAGTCTTTGCGCCTCCTTCTCAGCATCAGGAGGATGTCGGCTATTTCCTGGATGGTTTCCACCTCCCCTAAGAACACGTCATCTCCTCCTGCAGACCCTTCCCCACTTTCCCCTGCCTCTCCTCCTGCAGACCTTTCCCCACTTTCCCCTGCCTCTCCTCCTGCAGACCCTTCCCCACTTTCCCCTGCCTCTCCTCCTGCCAGATGAGGAGACCTTTCCCCTGCCTCTCCTCCTGCCAGATGAGGAGACCTTTCCCCTGCCTCTCCTCCAGCCAGACGAGGAGCATTGTCGCCGAGGTCTTCCCGTATCACCCTTTCATCTGAGGCCCCCGTTTCTGAAAAGATAGAAAACCCATTTTGACCTGAGATCAGATTCTAAAAATGTCTTCTACATCCTGATAGTTTTCTGAAAAAGCTATGTTTCTGTGTCAGTCGTTTCATTTTTTTTTCAAAAATAGCAGACCTTCAAGCTTCAAGACCTATGAGCTTATGAACCAAAAGGGGTTCCCGCCCCAAAATGGGTTAAATCCGGGAAAGCATCCGTGTCATTTTAGATTTTAGCTATAATTAACAACATAGGGTTTTTCAAGAAAACTCTTTAGAGCTTTTAGAGCATTATTTAGTTTAGAACAGTGGCTAGCCGATCTACATCGACACATTGTGAGCTTGTAGATTGGTACTATTTGAACTATTAAAAAATGTTTTTCAAAATAGTTTTTTTTTAAAAAGGCAAAGAAGTTGAAGTTGGGGTAAAACTGATATGTTGAGATAGTTTGCTCTGATTTCTCACTACTGGCTTAAAACACGCAGCTATTTCAAAGTACATTTCTTTTACCTAGATAGAGAAAGGGAGTTGTCGGTCTTTCTGGAGGTATTGTTTGCTTGTTTTGGAGCAGTTTTTTAAACCCGTTTACTGACAGCAATGTAGCCATGGATTCCCTGCTCGGCTTCTGCTGGGATGCGAACGCTTCTCTCCCAGAGCCGTCTGTGGATGCTGCCTGGGTCTTTCCCTGCAATTAGGGTTGCTCATTTTAATACATATATATAGGTTTCACTGTTAATCAAAATTCGTTATATTTAGATTTGTGCCGCATTTTCACGATTTAAAAAAAATAGCAGACCTACAAGCTCATAACGCGCCACTCGGTGGCGCGCTATGAGCTTGTAGATCTGCTATTTTTCAATAGCTAAAGTATAACATAATGCTTGAAACACCAAAAGGGGTTCCCGCCCAGAATGGGTTAAGACACTGCACTGGTCTCTGGTGTGACCCATTCAAATATCAGTGCAGCATATTTTGTTTTTATATAAGAAAGGGGGCTATTTTTTAGAATGCACACGTGTAGTATAAACGACATGAAAAACAAAAAAACATCGCATGGATGCACCTGGGACGTATATCCATTCCTCAGTGATGTATCCTAAGGTCATCAGGGTTTCGGGTCTCGCAACATCATACCCCTCACTCAGGTGACCCAGCCGGGGGTGATCAAGTCCCGACTTACGTCCCAGTAGCTACCCTCGATCAGTCCCATTAGGGAAAGATAGGGGCGGGCCACACAATCCGATGCTCCGGAACTACTCTGCCGGAACTGGGAGTGAGAGGAACTGGCGCGTGGACGGACGTGGACTAAGCTCATGTGGGTTGACTCCTGTCCGGGCCCCTCCTACGTCTCACCAGGTCCATTCCTGCTCTCACCAGGTCCAGGACCTGTGCGTTGCACCAGTCTCCCAGCACCAGGTCCAGGACCTGTGCGTTGCACCAGTCTCCCAGCACCAGGTCCAGGACCTGTGCGTTGCACCAGTCTCCCAGCACCAGGTCCAGGACCTGTGCGTTGCACCAGTCTCCCAGCACCAGGTCCAGGACCTGTGCGTTGCACCAGTCTCCCAGCACCAGGTCCAGGACCTGTGCGTTGCACCAGTCTCCCAGCACCAGGTCCAGGACCTGTGCGTTGCACCAGTCTCCCAGCACCAGGTCCAGGACCTGTGCGTTGCACCAGTCTCCCAGCACCAGGTCCAGGACCTGTGCGTTGCACCAGTCTCCCAGCACCAGGTCCAGGACCTGTGCGTTGCACCAGTCTCCCAGCACCAGGTCCAGGACCTGTGCGTTGCACCAGTCTCCCAGCACCAGGTCCAGGACCTGTGCGTTGCACCAGTCTCCCAGCACCAGGTCCAGGACCTGTGCGTTGCACCAGTCTCCCAGCACCAGGTCCAGGACCTGTGCGTTGCACCAGTCTCCCAGCACCAGGTCCAGGACCTGTGCGTTGCACCAGTCTCCCAGCACCAGGTCCAGGACCTGTGCGTTGCACCAGTCTCCCAGCACCAGGTCCAGGACCTGTGCGTTGCACCAGTCTCCCAGCACCAGGTCCAGGACCTGTGCGTTGCACCAGTCTCCCAGCACCAGGTCCAGGACCTGTGCGTTGCACCAGTCTCCCAGCACCAGGTCCAGGACCTGTGCGTTGCACCAGTCTCCCAGCACCAGGCACGTCATTCAGGACTCAGAGTGGTGGATTCTCGAGCCGCAATGGTTCTGCATGGTGGTGCTGCAGGCTCCGCTTGTGGCTTGAATGGCCCTCCTAAAGGCCTCACCGTGGGTTTGTTGGGCTCACCGTGGTCACGGAGGACACAGTCTGGGGCGCCAACCCAAACTGCTCCCTGGTGCCGTCTACATTCCGGCTGTCACCCGTCTCTCCGGTGGTCACCAGACTATTCCTGGTTGTCACCTGTCTCTCCGGTGGTCACCAGACTATTCCTGGTTGTCACCCGTCTCTCCGGTGGTCACCAGACTATTCCGGCTGTCACCCGTCTCTCCGGTGGTCACCAGACTATTCCTGGTTGTCACCTGTCTCTCCGGTGGTCACCAGACTATTCCGGCTGTCACCTGTCTCTCCGGTGGTCACCAGACTATTCCTGGTTGTCACCCGTCTCTCCGGTGGTCACCAGACTATTCCTGGTTGTCACCTGTCTCTCCGGTGGTCACCAGACTATTCTGGCTGTCACCCGTCTCTCCGGTGGTCACCAGACTATTCCTGGTTGTCACCCGTCTCTCCGGTGGTCACCAGACTATTCCTGGTTGTCACCCGTCTCTCCGGTGGTCACCAGACTATTCCTGGTTGTCACCTGTCTCTCCGGTGGTCACCAGACTATTCCTGGTTGTCACCCGTCTCTCCGGTGGTCACCAGACTATTCCTGGTTGTCACCCGTCTCTCCGGTGGTCACCAGACTATTCCTGGTTGTCACCCGTCTCTCCGGTGGTCACCAGACTATTCCTGGTTGTCACCTGTCTCTCCGGTGGTCACCAGACTATTCTGGCTGTCACCCGTCTCTCCGGTGGTCACCAGACTATTCCTGGTTGTCACCTGTCTCTCCGGTGGTCACCAGACTATTCCTGGTTGTCACCTGTCTCTCCGGTGGTCACCAGACTATTCCTGGTTGTCACCTGTCTCTCCGGTGGTCACCAGACTATTCCTGGTTGTCACCTGTCTCTCCGGTGGTCACCAGACTATTCCTGGTTGTCACCTGTCTCTCCGGTGGTCACCAGACTATTCCTGGTTGTCACCCGTCTCTCCGGTGGTCACCAGACTATTCCGGCTGTCACCTGTCTCTCCGGTGGTCACCAGACTATTCCGGCTGTCACCCGTCTCTCCGGTGGTCACCAGACTATTCCTGGTTGTCACCTGTCTCTCCGGTGGTCACCAGACTATTCCTGGTTGTCACCCGTCTCTCCGGTGGTCACCAGACTATTCCTGGTTGTCACCTGTCTCTCCGGTGGTCACCAGACTATTCCGGCTGTCACCTGTCTCTCCGGTGGTCACCAGACTATTCCTGGTTGTCACCTGTCTCTCCGGTGGTCACCAGACTATTCCTGGTTGTCACCTGTCTCTCCGGTGGTCACCAGACTATTCCTGGTTGTCACCTGTCTCTCCGGTGGTCACCAGACTAGTCCTGGTTGTCACCTGTCTCCCCGGTGGTCACCAGACTATTCCTGGTTGTCACCCGTCTCTCCGGTGGTCACCAGACTATTCCTGGTTGTCATGTAGTATATACATACCGTGACTATTGTCTCTGTCGGGTGGAAACCTCATATGTCCAAAACTGTTCAGGATTCAAATAAAATAAATAGCAAAAGTAGAAGATATACATTTAGCTCAAAACACGTCGCTTGGCGCTACATTTCGAGCTTGCGGATCTGCTACTTTGGATGCTTTTTCTGTGACACTGTAGGGCGTTCATTTCAACAAAAAGCAAATATGGAATATGGAGATAAGAGGCTTCAACGACAGCAACGATAATATAAGATAACCACTTACGGTCCTATTTTTGAACAATAGCAGCCAGACACAGCCGATCTAATTTAGATACTGAAGGCTATTTTCGCTATTGGTGAACATTGTGTGTTTTGCTTACGCTCAACAAGGGAGGGTGATAGTCTTGTGGTGGCGAGCTGCACTGGGTGGAGGCTTCAGAGTCTTGTGGTGGCGAGCTGCACTGGGTGGAGGCTTCAGAGTCTTGTGGTGGCGAGCTGCACTGGGTGGAGGCTTCAGAGGTCTGCCGTACTGCACCGTCCACCGTCTGAGTTCCTGCGTCTCTGGTTTCACTTGTGGTCATTTTACAGCGGAGGCACTCGCCCGGTTTGAAGGACCTGAACCAAGGTTGTTATGGTTAGAGACGAAAGAAACTGACAAAACATTTTACGAAGACATTGAGGCTTTACAAAAAGTGATAACTAACTTAAACTGTATTGTGTGTACGAAAGTAAACCTGAACAAAATCACAGTGCAAATGTCCTTAGTTTTAGTCTTTTAGTCTTCAATATTTCAGGCTAATATTTTCACACATTTTGAAAAAATGTTTAAAAGGGAAAATCGCATATCTACGTTGTGAGCTTGTAGCTCTGCTATTTCCACAATGTTTCGGTACTTATTGAATCTCAACCCCCCTGACAAATACGCACATTTACAATAAATAAAATCTAAATCTAACACCAAAACATAATAAAAAAACTCATCTAAACTAGAAAACCATTTTCACACAATGTAAAAAAAAAAAAGAAAAACGAATGGAAAAACTCAAAACGATGATAACCTTGACCTGTACTGAGCCTGGCTGCTCACTGGCGCTCTGTCAGAGCCCAGCCTGCTGCCCTCAGCTCTCTGAGTGGCTGGTTGAGGAGTGGTCCACTGTGGGGTCCGCACGCCTTGCTCTGCAGTGGCTGGTTGAGGAGTGGTCCACTGTGGGGTCCGCACGCCTTGCTCTGCAGTGGCTGGTTGAGGAGTGGTCCACTGTGGGGTCCGCACGCCTTGCTCTGCAGTGGCTGGTTGAGGAGTGGTCCACTGTGGGGTCCGCATGCCTTGCTCTGCAGTGGCTGGTTGAGGAGTGGTCCACTGGGGGGTCCGTACGCCTTGCTCTGCATAACAGGAGTCCGAGTCAGCCTGTCCGCCTTCGTCCTAACAGAGGCAAGAGAGTGTCGTGTAATTTGGAACCACGATACATTAATGTAGCATAAATAACTGTTTACCCATTTAGGCCTGACGTCGAAATAAAAAAAAGTATTCTGAAAGAATATATATTCAAAGATTTGTGCCGCATTTTCACGATTAAAAAAAAAATAGCAGATCTACAAGCTCATAGCGCGCCACCGAGTGGCGCGCTATGAGCTTATATATACTTTAGCTATTTTTCAATAGCTAAAGTATAACATAAAGGTGGTTGCACCTTTCTCCGGTGTTGGAGAAACACCGCTAAAAAATCCGAATTCGCATCCGATTCGCGCCCGGTGTGTGGAGACCTTTATGCTTAGTTAAAACACCAAAAGGGGTTCCCGTCCAGAATGGGTTAAACTAAACGTGTAATAAGTTTAAGACTATGTAACAATTTTGAAGGACCCACAGACACCCTGTACAATGGAAATACAAATATTTTCAATATCTTGTTATTAAACTTTCCATTTCATTCACTCATATATCAAATGAGATGACAATGCATCAGTTATGCCTTGACATTTTGGTGAAAGGTTAATCTAATTATCAAAGTAATTACGCCTGCTGAATGCAGAGCGGTGAGACTGCCACAATCTTCAATCTTGCCATATAATTCGATCAGATTGCTTTTTTTATTGCACTATTACGGTAGTTGAACCTGCAGATGAAGGCTGTAGAACTGTGGTTTTCTGCGAGGAGCCGAGGACCCCCAGGGGTCCTTCAGGGGGTCCCCAGCTAAATGAGTTAGGCATCACAATCATTTTCACCACTTTATCTATGTTTCTTTGTGATGCGTGGTTAACCTGTACACAGGCTATCTTTATCTATGTTTTTTTGTGATGCGTAGTTAACCTGTACACAGGCTATTTTCGGTGTGTGACACAGATGCGTATCTACAATAAGGCGAGGGAATGTAAATGCATGCCTTTCAGCCTTTGTATCCTATACTGTCTGGCAGGTATACTGTATCTCTTTGAAAACCTTTAGTGCTACGATTGTGCGCGGGGAGACGACAATGACACATCTTGTCTGCCCAAAACGTAATTCCTGGATACGCCACTGGTGTGACTGTGACACCTGCGCACAAATATATAAAAACCCGGGCTTTATAGATCATTAACGTTAAATATTACAAAAGAAAATAGAATTTACTTTTGTGGGGAGATGGGGTGGGCTGGTCCTTGATGTTATGTCATAAGTTGTCCATGTACAGTACATCTAAGTCTGTGTACTTGAACTTGAGATACAGTGTACTTGATATGTATTGTGTACTGCCTGTACTGTAGCATACTTTATACATAGGCTACGAGAGACATCTCAGCGTAAGGTCAGCCTTGCTGCATTAGTCATTATCATGTCACGTTTCTATGTCTCATATCTTGTTGTCACGTCATTATGATCCAGCACTATAATATGTTCCTGTTTGTGTAATAAACTGTGTGAAGCTTTAGCGTGATACCGTCTCGTGTCGCGTTATTGTTCTCCCGGGCCCGCCACCGCCGCAGTCGCCGTACCAATTCAACTGGATTATCACACACCACCCAGCCTGCACACACTACCCGTCTCTCAGAACCAGACGAGGGTCCAGTTTAGAGAAACTACAACACTTGAGGATTGTTAAAATATCGTTGTTGTCAGGCAGAAACCTTGTATGTCCAAATACAAATTCAACTTGTTACGTTTGGTCGTAAATTAATCAAATCAAATCACACAAGAGTGTCACGCAAAAGTTGTGAAAATATCATATCTATACAAACTTACAACGTGACGATATTTTCACTATTTTCAGTTGTTTTTAAAAGAATAAAGAAGGAACGGTTTTGGACATACAAGGTTTCCACCAGGCTGACAGTGATGATATGCTAGTGTTTCAGAGCAAAAAAAAAAAAAAGGTTGAGAACCACTGACTTACTTCATCTGAATCTGAACTTAAATAACCTTCTGCCCTTGGAGAGTAACTTGGCGATGTTTCACAACACTCCAACTGCCCGGTGCGTGCTGCTGTGGGACCAACCAAAACAAAAATAAACCCTTTATTGTATAGCACAGGGGTTCTCAACGTTTTTGGCCGGGGACCCCCGGAAATGCTTTGGCAATGTCTCGGGACCCCCGCCCCGCCCCCTCCCGACCCCCAATATAAATTGACTGCTACAATAACCTTAAACCATTTGGGGCGGGAACCCCTTTTGGTGTTTTAAGCATTGTTATAATTTAGCTATTGAAAAATAGCAGATCTACAAGCTCATAGCGCGCCACCGAGTGGCGCGCTACGAGCTTGTAGGTCTGCTATTTTTGAAAAATTGTGAAAATAAAATTTAAAAAAATAACATTTTTTTTTTTTTTTTTAATAATTTGGGAACCCCCTAAAATATTTTGGCGACCCCCCGAGGGGTCGCGACCCACGGGTTGAGAACCCCTGGTATAGCACATACACCATGCACTAAAGACTTTGGGACAGTTAAACGACCATTTTCAACCTATCTTCATATAATTGTTCCTCACTAATGCACATTATTATGATGACACCATTTCTGTTTACTCATTCTATGCCTAAGAGGAGGTTCAGGAACCTGCCTACCAGTGACATCATCGGTATAGGGCGGCACATTTGGAATTTGCTACATTAATGCAATGGCTTCTATTCCGGTGTGCTAACTTTCCAGGAAGAGAAAGGCTGTATAGTTTCTATTGGCATGGAGTTTCTGGACGGACCACCCACAGCCCACCTCTGATGCTTGGTAAATGGAGCATTTATATAGCGCCTTTATCCAAGGCGCTTTACATAGATTGTGCATTACATTCACCCATTCATACACTGATGGCAGCCGAAACCATGCAAGGTACCAACCAGCACACATCAGGAGCAATTAGGGGTTCAGTGTCTTGGCTCAAGGACACTTCGACACTAACTCTGGGGGAGCCCACAGGGTTCGAACTGGAAACCTTGCGGTTTCCATCCAGCCACTCGGTACCAGGTCATCTCGCCCCTTTTCCAACTCGCCCCGGCGAAAAGTGAAGACGGCTCGCCACAGCATTTCGAAAAGTGAAGACGGCTCGCCCCGAGCCGTGGAGAGCCCGCCCCCAAAGCGTGGACAGCTCGCCCCAACTCACGGATATCTCGCCCCAACTCACGGATATCTCGCCCCGCCCCGTGTTTATTTCATATTTCATGTTTATTTTACCTTATTTCTCATATTAGAACATTGTTTGTCAAAGGACCTGAGCCCTACCCCTGAGCCACCGCCGCCCCGATACTTATAGACTCTATAGTGGCATCTGATAATGAGCATTAGTGGGGTACGATGATACGAAGATATGATTGAAAATAGGGGAAGCCATCATTTAATCAAACTAATTGATTTCATTAATTAGAAAATAATTATCAATAATATTGATCATTTAATAAAATAATGACTTTTGTATTAGCTCGTACATTAGCTATTTTCACTATTTCCATGTTGTGCAACTAAATATATACATTATATATAAACACACTTTTCGATTTTGTGGAAAAAGTATTGGAGGAAATAATGGATAGTCTAGTTGGATACTTACAAGGTCTGACGTCGATGCAGCTGGAGAACTGTCAGTGAAACATATCGGACATGTTAATGTTGTGTGTGTTCTCAAACAAGCCCAAAATGTGTGGTCGATATTTCTATTTAAATATGAGCTATTTTTAGTTTTTGGAATGTTTTGCCTATGGTAACATGCCCAGAATAGGGTCGCCATGCAGGTTGAAAGTGAAAACAAAAACACAAAACACTCCAAAATAACTTAACCCATTTCGACCGAGACCGATTCTACAAATGTCTTCTAAATCCTGACAGTTTTCTGAAAAACCCATGTTTCTATGTCAGTCGTTCTCAAACATTTTCATGTCAAGGACCCCCAAAAATATATGTAATTGGCCGCCGACCCCCATCTGAAAAGATGTTGTTCCAGGAACCCCCCATAAGCAAAGATTTGAGTTAAAAACGTTCGCTCTGAAATAATATATATTCAAAGATTTGCACCACATTTTCACGACTTTTCAAAAATAGCAGACCTACAAGCTCGTAGCGCGCCACTCTGTGGCACGCTATGAACTTGTAGATCTGCTATTTTTCAATAGCTAAAGTAGAACAGAATGCTTAAAACACCAAAAGTAGAAGATCTACAGATCAATGTTGTTACGATGTGCATGTAGATTGGCTGTTTTTGCTCTAATGACAATGTCATATAGTATAAAAAATATATATATATTATTAAAAAAAAGTATAAAAATAGGCATTAATTTGTGAAAAAAACTAACAAAACTAAATAAAGAATGAAATATGTAGAAAAGTAAGGATATCCATATTATACCTGTGTGAAGGAATTGCGTTCAGGGTCCACGTACTGTGAAACCGCAGCAGCTCTGTGATAGGACAGAAACTAAATGTCAATCACCCAAATCGACCAATCCAAATGTGACATTCCCATAATAACATATCGCCATCGCTGTCGGGTGGAAACCTCGTATGTCCAAAACATTACTTTTCAGGAAATGGGGGAAAAAAGAACCTGATCTGACGGATCCAATATAGTTCATATTTAGTCACGAACTCTTGATAATACTTTTCAATGCTTAAATATTTATAAAACCCACTTAACCACATTCACTTTGCCTTGGCTTTAGAACGGAAAAAGAAATAGCCCAAAACATGGGGTGCATACTTAGTTTAGACTATAGTCACTGGTTAGACATGGGTTAAGGTTAGGTTTAGGTGTGCTGCCCCGTGGGAGGTTAGGTTTAGGGTGAGGGTTTGAGATAGGTTGTAGTTGTAGGACTAATGACTGGTCTAACCAATGACTAGTCTAAACCAAAAACTGTCTAAACTAAGTACTGCGCCCGAAAGGCACCCCAAAACATTGCCGATCTACGAGCTCCTTTTGTGTGACACTATGACATATGAGTATAGGGTGTTCATTTACGGGAAAAAAACATAAAAGGTTTAAACATGGAGAAGATACAAGGTTTCTGCCCCGATAGCAACGATATTTAATCATTGTGATTGAGAAATGCATACTCTGTACTTGACGATGTGCCTGGGGTTTTCTGTGTGAGATACATACTCTGTACTTGACGATGTGCCTGGGGTTTTCTGTGTGAGATACATACTCTGTACTTGACGATGTGCCTGGGGTTTTCTGTGTGAGGAATGCATACTCTGTACTTGACGATGTGCCTGGGGTTTTCTGTGTGAGATACATACTCTGTACTTGACGATGTGCCTGGGGTTTTCTGTGTGAGATACATACTCTGTACTTGACGATGTGCCTGGGGTTTTCTGTGTGAGATACATACTCTGTACTTGACGATGTGCCTGGGGTTTTCTGTGTGAGATACATACTCTGTACTTGACGATGTGCCTGGGGTTTTCTGTGTGAGATACATACTCTGTACTTGACGATGTGCCTGGGGTTTTCTGTGTGAGATACATACTCTGTACTTGACGATGTGCCTGGGGTTTTCTGTGTGAGATACATACTCTGTACTTGACGATGTGCCTGGGGTTTTCTGTGTGAGATACATACTCTGTACTTGACGATGTGCCTGGGGTTTTCTGTGTGAGGAATGCATACTCTGTACTTGACGATGTGCCTGGGGTTTTCTGTGTGAGGAATGCATACTCTGTACTTGACGATGTGCCTGGGGTTTTCTGTGTGAGATACATACTCTGTACTTGACGATGTGCCTGGGGTTTTCTGTGTGAGATACATACTCTGTACTTGACGATGTGCCTGGGGTTTTCTGTGTGAGATACATACTCTGTACTTGACGATGTGCCTGGGGTTTTCTGTGTGAGATACATACTCTGTACTTGACGATGTGCCTGGGGTTTTCTGTGTGAGATACATACTCTGTACTTGACGATGTGCCTGGGGTTTTCTGTGTGAGATACATACTCTGTACTTGACGATGTGCCTGGGGTTTTCTGTGTGAGATACATACTCTGTACTTGACGATGTGCCTGGGGTTTTCTGTGTGAGGAATGCATACTCTGTACTTGACGATGTGCCTGGGGTTTTCTGTGTGAGGAATGCATACTCTGTACTTGACGATGTGCCTGGGGTTTTCTGTGTGAGATACATACTCTGTACTTGACGATGTGCCTGGGGTTTTCTGTGTGAGGAATGCATACTCTGTACTTGACGATGTGCCTGGGGTTTTCTGTGTGAGATACATACTCTGTACTTGACGATGTGCCTGGGGTTTTCTGTGTGAGATACATACTCTGTACTTGACGATGTGCCTGGGGTTTTCTGTGTGAGGAATGCATACTCTGTACTTGACGATGTGCCTGGGGTTTTCTGTGTGAGATACATACTCTGTACTTGACGATGTGCCTGGGGTTTTCTGTGTGAGGAATGCATACTCTGTACTTGACGATGTGCCTGGGGTTTTCTGTGTGAGAAATGCATACTCTGTACTTGACGATGTGCCTGGGGTTTTCTGTGTGAGGAATGCATACTCTGTACTTGACGATGTGCCTGGGGTTTTCTGTGTGAGAAATGCATACTCTGTACTTGACGATGTGCCTGGGGTTTTCTGTGTGAGATACATACTCTGTACTTGACGATGTGCCTGGGGTTTTCTGTGTGAGATACATACTCTGTACTTGACGATGTGCCTGGGGTTTTCTGTGTGAGAAATGCATACTCTGTACTTGACGATGTGCCTGGGGTTTTCTGTGTGAGGAATGCATACTCTGTACTTGACGATGTGCCTGGGGTTTTCTGTGTGAGAAATGCATACTCTGTACTTGACGATGTGCCTGGGGTTTTCTGTGTGAGGAATGCATACTCTGTACTTGACGATGTGCCTGGGGTTTTCTGTGTGAGGAATGCATACTCTGTACTTGACGATGTGCCTGGGGTTTTCTGTGTGAGGAATGCATACTCTGTACTTGACGATGTGCCTGGGGTTTTCTGTGTGAGATACATACTCTGTACTTGACGATGTGCCTGGGGTTTTCTGTGTGAGATACATACTCTGTACTTGACGATGTGCCTGGGGTTTTCTGTGTGAGATACATACTCTGTACTTGACGATGTGCCTGGGGTTTTCTGTGTGAGGAATGCATACTCTGTACTTGACGATGTGCCTGGGGTTTTCTGTGTGAGATACATACTCTGTACTTGACGATGTGCCTGGGGTTTTCTGTGTGAGATACATACTCTGTACTTGACGATGTGCCTGGGGTTTTCTGTGTGAGATACATACTCTGTACTTGACGATGTGCCTGGGGTTTTCTGTGTGAGATACATACTCTGTACTTGACGATGTGCCTGGGGTTTTCTGTGTGAGGAATGCATACTCTGTACTTGACGATGTGCCTGGGGTTTTCTGTGTGAGATACATACTCTGTACTTGACGATGTGCCTGGGGTTTTCTGTGTGAGATACATACTCTGTACTTGACGATGTGCCTGGGGTTTTCTGTGTGAGATACATACTCTGTACTTGACGATGTGCCTGGGGTTTTCTGTGTGAGATACATACTCTGTACTTGACGATGTGCCTGGGGTTTTCTGTGTGAGATACATACTCTGTACTTGACGATGTGCCTGGGGTTTTCTGTGTGAGATACATACTCTGTACTTGACGATGTGCCTGGGGTTTTCTGTGTGAGATACATGTTTGGTTTCTCTGCTCCAAACGGACCTGTTGAGATGAACGTTCATCAGAGTCAAGAGGACGGCACCCTGCGCATTGGACAGAATACAGAGCCAGAACCGATGCTAGATGTTTGGGTCAGATGACAATTATGGGCGGGATGGATGGATGGATGGATGGATGGATGGATGGATGGATGGATGGATGGATGGATGGATGGATGGATGGATGGATGGATGGATGGATGGATGGATGGATGGATGGATGGATGGATGGATGGATAGATGGATAGATAGATAGATAGATAGATAGATAGATAGATAGATAGATAGATAGATAGATAGATAGATAGATAGATAGATAGATAGATAGATAGATAGGTCAGGCTCTAAAAGAAGTGAAACATTGTCAACAGTTGTCCAAGCTCCACTACCAAACTCCTTGTTGCTGAAACACGGGAAAAGTCCCTCTTCAAACTGCTCCTCCGCATTTGATTGGTTAAGAGTGAAGGCTAGCACGGGCTCTTTGTCCTCGGATTGGTTGAGGGAGAAGCCGACTGCATCTCTGACTTCTGTGCTGCTGGAATGACAGAGACATATACTGGAGTAGTTAAGTAGTTAATGAAAAATCACACCTGTGTGAAGTGAGGGGCGCTAATATATTAAAGTCTAAGGCCTGACTCACACCTTCGCATCTAGCATACAACATTGATGCATGCTAGATGCATGCTAGATGTAAACAAAGGGTAAGTGTCAATGCATTTCCAATGGGAGTCACATGGTTTGACACAACATTTTTGTTGTATGGCTTTCGGCTGTGTTTCGACTGCCCCCCACCCCCTCATACAACACAAATGTTGTGTCAAACCATGTGACTCCCATTGGAAATGAATTGAGAGCTTGCATCAGTAAACAAGTCTCATACAACAAGCATACATCAATCTGTTGCGACCGTGTGAGTCGCCCCTAACTCATGTTGCTATGATTAGGTGATATAATGATGATGTAAAACAAACGGTGTCAAAACAAACATTACATTCTTTTTAGGAACAAAGGGGATCTACCAACGCGCCTCAAGCCTGGAACGGCTGATCCGGTGCTTCACAGGGACAAGGACATAAGTTGCACAGAAGGAGGAGAGGACACTGGAGCAGCACGGACATTTAGAGCCTTTTATTAGCCAATAGACTACACTCTGTTGAACAGAGATTCAATGTAAACACAAACAAATCCATCACAGAGGGATGGGCCTCATGGCTACAGAAACAGGAGATAGGCTCCTGCCCCTATGGGCCTCATGGCTACAGAAACAGGAGATAGGCTCCTGTCCTATGGGCCTCATGGCTACAGAAACAGGAGATAGGCTCCTGCCCCTATGGGCCTCATGGCTACAGAAACAGGAGATAGGCTCCTGCCCTATGGGCCTCATGGCTACAGAAACAGGAGATAGGCTCCTGCCCCTATGGGCCTCATGGCTACAGAAACAGGAGATAGGCTCCTGCCCCTATGGGCCTCATGGCTACAGAAACAGGAGATGGGCTCCTGCCCTATGGGCCTCATGGCTACAGAAACAGGAGATAGGCTCCTGCCCTATGGGCCTCATGGCTACAGAAACAGGAGATGGGCTCCTGCCCTATGGGCCTCATGGCTACAGAAACAGGAGATAGGCTCCTGCCCCTATGGGCCTCATGGCTACAGAAACAGGAGATAGGCTCCTGCCCCTATGGGCCTCATGGCTACAGAAACAGGAGATAGGCTCCTGCCCCTATGGGCCTCATGGCTACAGAAACAGGAGATAGGCTCCTGCCCTATGGGCCTCATGGCTACAGAAACAGGAGATAGGCTCCTGTCCTATGGGCCTCATGGCTACAGAAACAGGAGATAGGCTCCTGTCCTATGGGCCTCATGGCTACAGAAACAGGAGATAGGCTCCTGCCCCTATGGGCCTCATGGCTACAGAAACAGGAGATAGGCTCCTGTCCTATGGGCCTCATGGCTACAGAAACAGGAGATAGGCTCCTGCCCCTATGGGCCTCATGGCTACAGAAACAGGAGATAGGCTCCTGCCCCTATGGGCCTCATGGCTACAGAAACAGGAGATAGGCTCCTGTCCTATGGGCCTCATGGCTACAGAAACAGGAGATAGGCTCCTGTCCTATGGGCCTCATGGCTACAGAAACAGGAGATAGGCTCCTGTCCTATGGGCCTCATGGCTACAGAAACAGGAGATAGGCTCCTGTCCTATGGGCCTCATGGCTACAGAAACAGGAGATAGGCTCCTGTCCTATGGGCCTCATGGCTACAGAAACAGGAGATATGCTCCTGTCCTATGGGCCTCATGGCTACAGAAACAGGAGATAGGCTCCTGTCCTATGGGCCTCATGGCTACAGAAACAGGAGATAGGCTCCTGCCCTATGGGCCTCATGGCTACAGAAACAGGAGATAGGCTCCTGTCCTATGGGCCTCATGGCTACAGAAACAGGAGATAGGCTCCTGTCCTATGGGCCTCATGGCTACAGAAACAGGAGATAGGCTCCTGTCCTATGGGCCTCATGGCTACAGAAACAGGAGATAGGCTCCTGCCCCTATGGGCCTCATGGCTACAGAAACAGGAGATAGGCTCCTGTCCTATGGGCCTCATGGCTACAGAAACAGGAGATAGGCTCCTGTCCTATGGGCCTCATGGCTACAGAAACAGGAGATAGGCTCCTGTCCTATGGGCCTCATGGCTACAGAAACAGGAGATAGGCTCCTGTCCTATGGGCCTCATGGCTACAGAAACAGGAGATAGGCTCCTGTCCTATGGGCCTCATGGCTACAGAAACAGGAGATATGCTCCTGTCCTATGGGCCTCATGGCTACAGAAACAGGAGATAGGCTCCTGTCCTATGGGCCTCATGGCTACAGAAACAGGAGATAGGCTCCTGCCCTATGGGCCTCATGGCTACAGAAACAGGAGATAGGCTCCTGTCCTATGGGCCTCATGGCTACAGAAACAGGAGATAGGCTCCTGTCCTATGGGCCTCATGGCTACAGAAACAGGAGATAGGCTCCTGTCCTATGGGCCTCATGGCTACAGAAACAGGAGATAGGCTCCTGTCCTATGGGCCTCATGGCTACAGAAACAGGAGATAGGCTCCTGTCCTATGGGCCTCATGGCTACAGAAACAGGAGATAGGCTCCTGCCCCTATGGGCCTCATGGCTACAGAAACAGGAGATAGGCTCCTGTCCTATGGGCCTCATGGCTACAGAAACAGGAGATAGGCTCCTGCCCCTATGGGCCTCATGGCTACAGAAACAGGAGATAGGCTCCTGCCCCTATGGGCCTCATGGCTACAGAAACAGGAGATAGGCTCCTGTCCTATGGGCCTCATGGCTACAGAAACAGGAGATAGGCTCCTGTCCTATGGGCCTCATGGCTACAGAAACAGGAGATAGGCTCCTGTCCTATGGGCCTCATGGCTACAGAAACAGGAGATAGGCTCCTGTCCTATGGGCCTCATGGCTACAGAAACAGGAGATAGGCTCCTGTCCTATGGGCCTCATGGCTACAGAAACAGGAGATATGCTCCTGTCCTATGGGCCTCATGGCTACAGAAACAGGAGATAGGCTCCTGTCCTATGGGCCTCATGGCTACAGAAACAGGAGATAGGCTCCTGCCCTATGGGCCTCATGGCTACAGAAACAGGAGATAGGCTCCTGTCCTATGGGCCTCATGGCTACAGAAACAGGAGATAGGCTCCTGTCCTATGGGCCTCATGGCTACAGAAACAGGAGATAGGCTCCTGTCCTATGGGCCTCATGGCTACAGAAACAGGAGATAGGCTCCTGTCCTATGGGCCGCATGGCTACAGAAACAGGAGATAGGCTCCTGTCCTATGGGCCTCATGGCTACAGAAACAGGAGATAGGCTCCTGCCCTATGGGCCTCATGGCTACAGAAACAGGAGATAGGCTCCTGCCCTATGGGCCTCATGGCTACAGAAACAGGAGATAGGCTCCTGTCCTATGGGCCTCATGGCTACAGAAACAGGAGATAGGCTCCTGTCCTATGGGCCTCATGGCTACAGAAACAGGAGATAGGCTCCTGTCCTATGGGCCGCATGGCTACAGAAACAGGAGATAGGCTCCTGTCCTATGGGCCTCATGGCTACAGAAACAGGAGATAGGCTCCTGCCCTATGGGCCTCATGGCTACAGAAACAGGAGATAGGCTCCTGCCCTATGGGCCTCATGGCTACAGAAACAGGAGATAGGCTCCTGTCCTATGGGCCTCATGGCTACAGAAACAGGAGATAGGCTCCTGCCCCTATGAGCCTCATGGCTACAGAAACAGGAGATAGGCTCCTGTCCTATGGGCCTCATGGCTACAGAAACAGGAGATAGGCTCCTGCCCTATGGGCCTCATGGCTACAGAAACAGGAGATAGGCTCCTGCCCTATGGGCCTCATGGCTCTGCAAGGCTTACTACCTCGGACATATGGTCCGAGGTAGTAAGCATTGAGGGAGTTGTCTGTTATGTATTAATTATTTTGTTTAAAACATTAACTTTCCTGCAGGAATTTCCAGGTTATTTTAAGTTAGTAAACCAATAGAACCAAGTAACCAACCATTGTTTAGTTGAACAAGTGAACACTAGCACCCTCTGGTGGATAGAAATGGCATTGCCCCTTCATAGCTGCAATGCTTTTGCTTAAAAGACAACTTTGTTTTTATCTATTAGAGAAAGTAAAAAAATTGTGTTAATTTCTTTCATTTGCTGCTTTCTTTCATTTTAGCAAATTTTAGTCATTTTTGACAGGGGGGCGGGGGGATTCGAACAAGTGGCTAAATATTTCTTTTTTTACAACATGAACCTTGGTTGAAAGATATCAGAATAAACCCATTCAGACAAAATGAACGAATAAATTAAAGAGTTAATGAGTAAAAGATAAAGGGAGATGGCGTGTAAATTATAAAAACAAAGTAACTAACAAACAAACAAACAAACAAACAAACAAGTAAATGACTCATTCCCAAATTATAAATGGAACTCTCACTGGTGTTCTGAACTTCCAAACAGGACTCTAGCTACAGTTGGGATGTCAGCCTGGAACTGGGGTGTGTTGGATCCTCCTGGCCAGGAAGGCGTAGAGTGATTCATACCTCTCGGCTGGGAGAACGGTCTGAACTATTAAAACAAACAAAACAAAGATATATAAGACTGTAAATTGTCGCTGGCGCTTGTTTCTCCACATTTCATCTTTCTATGTTTATTGTTTTTTAATAAAATAATGCCCCTTTTTATACTGAGTAGTACTGCCTGAAGCTCCTGGGCCCAATATCTTCCCTGTCTGGACACAATTATGTTAATGTGGTTTTCTTCTTAGCAGAGCGGATTCCTGATTTAAATATTGAATACTAATACTTGTAAATACTATATCTGGAATAACGCAGGAACAAGGTTTCAAAATGATGGCGTTGATTTGATATACTGTAGCTCCCTGAGAATGTTGAAGAACCAAGAATGTCCTACCTGAGGAATTATGATTATGATGTATTAATCTATATACAGTCCCATCCCCACCTGGTGGTTGAATGGCCACTCCACATATTAAAATAAACCTGTGGGTGTGGCTGAGAATCTGGGGGTGGGTCTGTGGGTGTGTCTAACAGAGGTACCTCTGGGTTCTGATAAATGTCACTTTGAGACTGAGGAAGAAAGATATGGGACCCCACTGTAAGCCAATCTTCACACTACAAGCAAGAAAATAAAGAAAATAGCGGGTCTACAAACTCGCAAGGTGCCCGAGGCAACACATTGTGGACTTATGGGTATGATGTATCTGCTATTATCGTAGTAACCGATCTATGAATTAGAAACAAGAAATGATGACATAGTCATATTATTACCACCTGCCTTATATCTGCAGCAGTGTGCTATAAAATGTAAATATCTGTATTTGTGTGTGTGTGTGTGTGTGTGTGTGTGTGTGTGTGTGTGTGTGTGTGTGTGTGTGTGACCGTGCATGCGTGCGTGCGTGCGCTTATAAATACCATTTGGGAGCTCAAGAATGGTGCGCACGCGGTAAAAAGAGATGTACCTGGTTCTGCTCCGGTCCTGGGGTTGCCCAGGGTGGAGGGGAGCAGTGTGTCTGGGTTTGGCTTCTCTGCTGGAGTTGTGACTGCAACAGAAACGGTCCTGAGAAAAAGAACAATCCTCAATTCACCTTCATTTAATTTATTATGTCAAGTATTAGCTCTTTTCAACTATGAGGGATAACCTTCTAGAACCCGTGAAGTTCCTTTTAGTTTTTAACCCATTCTGGACGGGAACCCCTTTTGGTGTTTTAACTAAGCATTATGTTATACTTTAGCTATTGAAAAATAGCAGATCTACAAGCTCATAGCGTGCCACGAGTGGCGCGCTACGAGCTTGTAGGTCTGCTATTTTTGAAAAATCGTAAAAATGTGGCACAAATCTTTGAATATATATTCTTTCAGAGCGAACGTTTTTTTAATTTCGACGTCAGGCCTATAAAGCCTACTATGTTTTCCATTATAACCTGAATCACCCGTGAAGGGGGAGGGGAGGTACATCATTTAATAGAACTCAACTCAGCAAAACAGTGCCTTGAGCTTGTAGATTTTTCCCTATTTTAGAAACATTATGAAAGTGTAAGTTCTGAGTATTTAGTACACAGAGTTAATACTACCTCCTGAGCAGGACCCAAATTGGTTTCTGAGAACCTTACCTGAAACCGGGTCATAGTGTGTGCCTGTGGACACAGGCTGATACTGATACTGTAGGTCCAGTGGTTTGTGGGATTATTACACACGAACCCTGGCACAGATGGCAAGCCACGGCATAAACATTATACCATATACAGTTAAATACTGTAAAATATGAATGCTGCTGATGGTTGTTATAGTTAAGGGCTGGATGGGTGGGTGGATTACGCCCAAATATGGACATCAGCGCAAATGGTTGTGAATTTCTTTTTATTTGTACGTATTTTTGGGATATGAAACTTACCAGTGCCAGTTGTAACTCTGTGAATATGTCGTTTTATATACCATGATGTTTTGTTTATAACAAAAAAATCCTGACCTTCGTGAATTTCAACCAACACTAAATGCAATAAAAACTAAAGTAAGACTTTGCAAAAACTAATTTTAACTAGCGACTGAAACTGAAATTTAAGACAAAAATGCAAACCTTGATGTTGTTGTTGACCTGATGAGCCTGAGCCGGAGGAGCAGGGACTGTGTTTGTCAGTTCGGTGTGGCCGGTAGTCAGACATGCTGTTGTCTGAACTTGCTGAATAGCCTGACTCCTGCACAGGTGACAGCTGGGGGACAAAAAGAACACAGTACATTTAACTCTGAAAGCGAACACAATGGAAACAAACAAAATCGAACAAAATACTTTTTTTTTTGTCTCTCTTGGGCAAAATTATTTGTTGCATAACTTCAGGCATTGTAAAGTATAAAACCTAAACCAAAAACACACAGTATAAAATTAACTAACCTGTTGGTACTGCTGTGGAACGCAGTGGTTTCTCTGTCTCTTCAGAAAGCTGGTTACACGTCATTAGAATTCAATACAATACGACATTACTGAAGCTAGCATATACTGCAGTTTAATGCTGTAATTATACTATAATTACAGTATAAAGACATGGTTATGACTTTGAGTATGACTGAAACGATGACTGTAGAGATGTTTTTACAAAGCCACCTCAGAGGGAACTCTTGGTGACTGAAGGACAAGGAACTGTGAATCAAATCACGTGTGAAATGTGAAGTGAATTCATTTGGAGGATGGATGGATAGATGGATGATGGATGGATGGATGGTTGGATGGAGATGGGGTAATGTCATGAAGTCCACAATCACAACACCAGAGGGAGGGCAACAAATCACGTGCAACCCAGATTCGGCTCAAACAAGGAGTTAAATAGATTTCGCTCCTACGTATGCCACTATAATGTGGAACGGCCTACCAACGGCCATTAAGAATGTGAATCCCTAGACTCCCTAGAAGTTTTCCCCCCTTTTTTACTTTCTTTAACTGTATATATATGATGGTTTCCTTTTTTTCCCCATATATGTGTTTATTTGTACGTCTCTAAATGTCTGATGAATTGAAAATGGAGGACCATGATGTAAACAAGTCTTAGTGCTTTTCCTGGTTATATCCTCAATATAGCAGTCAATAGAGGGTATGCGCATGCATAAAGTGAATGGCAGATCGAGTGGCAGATCGAGTGGCAAATCGAGTGGCAAAGTGAATTTAATGTTGTTTAAAGTCATTGAATGCAATCAAATAGGACTTTTCTGTTTGGATGAATGGGCTGTCAAGGCCAGAAAGTAGTGTTTTGCCACTCAGTAGGCATTCCCGCATAACTTCCAGGTATGATGATGATGTCACGCGCATACCCTCTATAGCAGTTTTCGTATTGACGTCTTTTGAGCTGTACCCATTCTACAAACTGTGAATACATTTTTCAATCAATCATGTATGTATGGGATGCTGCTATGGTATAAAAACTAAAAAGTAGAACCTGGCCAAGGCCAGATGATACTGAGAGTCCTTGATCACTTTTAACCTAAAATATTTTAACTCATAATAAAACACACACATAACTTTGTTATCGATACAAAAATGACTTCAATACTGGAATATAACCTTTTACAATGAACAAGCAGGTTTTGGTGAGCAACGACACCACCGTACAATGATATGTGACTTGAGCATAACTACCTGTAATGAGGCTGACTCTCAACCAGGTTTAGCTGTGATGGAGGACCGGGGCTCATGGGAAGCTCCAATGGATCATTTCTTGTGAACTTGAGGCCTTTAGACTTAATAAGAGCAGTCGTCGACCTAGGAGGATCTGAAGATTCTGAAATAATCCAATGTTTATTATTTGCACGAGGACATTAAGTGTGTGTGTGTGTGTGTGTCAGTGTGTGTGTGTGTGTGTGTGTGCACTGTGCGCGTGCGTGTGTGTATACACCTGTATATATCACACCTTTTTGTAGTTTCTTGGATGAGATCTGGTTGACCATAAACAGTGTGACCAGGTCCATGCTGTGGTGTAGCTGCGGTGTAGCTTCTCTAGTGGGGGTGGACAGAGGATTAAGACCCAAACTCTGCATCTTCTGTTGCATTCGCTGCTTCTGAAAGAACTCCTGAACAGAATCACAAACAGAACACAGTAAAATCCTCAGTGTTACTATATTTATTTATTTTTTGGTCCAGGCTCATTGGGGATGCTCCAATAATAGATGGTTTTCAAAAATAATGAACCAGAAAATAACTTCTCAAACCATATTACTCCTGCATGAACCATGCAGTCCAGAACATAATCAAATCCAGAGTTTAAAGGTAATTGAACCAGCCAGCTGTATTTGAATGTTTAAATAAGTAATGACAAATATTGTAGTCTAAGTCTACTACTGAATTATTCACGTTTTTCACCTTTTGCTTCTTGACGTCATTTCTCACCATATAGCGCTTCCTGTGGACAGACACAGCATTAATATTAACATATTAAAACACTATATATTTGTTAACTAGCATAACAGTGTTTTGTCTGTTGTTTTACCTTGAACCACCAACCCAGTTCATTTTTCACTGTAGAAACGAAATTGGCACTTGCATATAATACTCAATCATAAAACCACATTGATAATACACAAAGTTAAGTGTGTGTGTGTGTGTGTGTGTGTGTGTGTGTGTGTGTGTGTGTGTGCGTGCGTGCGTGCGCGCGGAGAATGCGTGGCGTGCGTGTATTGTTGATGAGCTAGCAGCAATTAGCCTCGCTTGAGTTGCAGCCGCGTAGCCTAGCTGTAATTATAATATTCTGCCTGTACAGACCATATAAGGTACAGACCTTACCTTAGGCTTAGAGTATATAGATATTAATATAATATATACTCTAAGGTACAGAACTACAGACTGATCAACTCGCTTTTCCGTTTTCTGATCCGGTCTAGAGCGGATATATATATATATATATTAGCCAACCCAACCATGGCGGAAACCATGGCGGAAACGGGCGTCGTGCACCTTCAAAACGAGTCCCCCCCTCGTTTAAAACGTGTGTTTAGTTTACTAGTTTTGTGCAAATCGTTTCGTTTCTTTTGCTATAAGAATCGTGTGGTATATAATATATATATATATCCACCTTGACCTTTTAATACTAACTGTGTTGGCGAGACTAAACTAATTGATAATTGATTGACGACAATAATGCGAATCCGGAAACCTTTATTTTTTGTTTCCTAAACCGGATCACACTGACGGCTCAGTTTGAGGTCTGGGACTGTCCTCCTCCTCAATGTTGAACCCTGTTGCAGTGATAAGACAATCCCCTTGAGGTTTTAATATTTACCACTAATAGTTTATGGTTAAAAGTCCTGAAACGCAGTGTAATGACGCGCATTGGCACAATAATTCAGTAAGTATTACTATTACCTACCCGGGATGTGATGGTTATCAACGTTATGTGTTGTTGTTGTTGTTTTGTATCGTTGTGTTTTCACAACTGTTATCAGAGGTGTGTAGCATTTAAACGGGTCAATAGTCCTGTCTGTCTGGCTGTGTGTTGCTTCATGTGCCAGGCATAATTATATAATCCCATTCCTACTACAACCCGAGTGTTAATCTATAGCTAATGTAACCAAATGGACCTTAAGCCTTCAGGCTCCATTTGGTTCTACTGACTGTATTCGTACACTTCAAGTTGATTGAAGTGTTGGTAACATACAAGTATACTGGAGGAACTATTACAAGACGTACAGTCAGACGTACAGTCAGCCGACCATGCATGCATTGTTTCTCTTGCAGAGATGAGAGAATGGTGGATTCACGTGGGTCTGATCCTCATCCCTCTGCTAGCAGTTTTTCTCCACATCCCTCCTCCCCAGTTGTCACCTGCTCTGCAGAAATGGCACAATGCTGGCGATACCTTCAACTTCAGAGGCAATAACGTCTTCTACAGAGGTACAGACATATTATTATTATTATTATTATTATTATTATTATTATTATTATTATTATTATTATATTATTATGGGGGAATGATGAGGGCTCCTCACTGGTTCAAAAGGATGACAGTGACAACATAGATTGTGTGTGTGTGTGTGTGTGTGTGTGTGTGTGTGTGTGTGTGTGTGTGTGTGTGTGTGTGTGTGTGTGTGTGTGTGTGTGTGTGTGTGTGTGTGTGGGAATCGATTGTCATAACAACAACAAAATTGGGGAGAAAAGGGGGTAAAAAGTAAAATAAAAAAACATTGGGGGTAAAACATTTCTATATCTGATATACGAAAAGAAGAAGAAGGGGCGCATCAGCAGATAATTGCAGATAGTATGTCATCAATAAGGTCAAATAATTGCATATATGCAATTAGTGCAATATATATGCAATATTGTATTATAGGCTCTAGTGTAGAGAGGGGCGATAGGGAGGATGACAGCACGGTTCCATGGGGCGGTGCTAGCTCTGGTCCATAGCCTTCTACTGCTTCTACGTTTCTGCCCTGCAGTATAAGGCTATGGGACTTTCGGTTTTAAATCTCAAATCGAAATCAGACCAGCCTCTCCTCTTTAGTGGAAATCTCACAAACGTTTGACCTACTCACCAAAACAAAGACGGGTTGTGTCAATAGAAAGCCTACTTTCCTTAGTGGACGCACTCTGAGCACCCCACCACACGTATAAACGGTACTTTTCGGCCAAAAAGGGATTTTGATTCCACCGGGAAAAAAATACTTTTAGTTACTCCAATGCGCCCTCTACCGATATTGCCCAGAGAACTGCCGGTGAAAAAAAATCCCTTTCTGGCCAAAAAGTACCGTTTATACGTGTGGTGGGGGGCTCAGAGTGCGTCCACTAAGGAAAGTAGGCTTTCTAATGACACAACCCGCCTTTGTTTTGGTGAGTAGCAAAAACGTTCTTTTAAAATACGCTGGTCTGATTTCGATTTGAGATTTAAAACCGAAAGTCCCATAGCCTTATACTGCAGGGCAGACTCGTAGAAGCAGTAGAAGGCTATGGACCAGAGCTAGTCGACAGGGAGGATGACGGCACGGTTCCATGGGGCGGTGCCAGTCTTGCTCACCAGTAGCCCTAGAATGTATCCTGTTGTTTCATACACTTGGCAGAGTATTCCACATACAGGAGCCACAGAACACCCTGCTTCATTCCTGCTCGGGCGCATCATGCGCGGCATTAACCCATTCTGACCTGAGATCAGATTCTAAAAATGTCTTCTACATCCTGACAGTTTTCTGAAAAAGCTATGTTTCTATGTCAGTCGTTCTTCGGTTTTTCAAAAATAGCAGACCTACAAGCTTGTAGCGCGCCACTCGGTGGCGCGCTACAAGCTTGTAGATCTGCTATTTTTCAATAGCTAAAGCACAACATAATGCTAACACCAAAAGGGGTTCCCGCCCAAAATGGGTTAAATGTGATAAATGCTCCGTTTGTACTCGCCCATGAACCCATTTAGACCTGAGGACGATTCTCGAATGTCTTCTAAATCCTGACAGTTTTCTGAAAACCTCATGTTTCTGTGTCAGTGGTTCTCAAACATTTTCATGTCAAGGATCCCAAAATTACGTATATGTAATTGGCCGCCGACCGACCCCCATCTGAAAATATGTTCTTCCAGGGATTCGGCCCAGAAGCAAAGATTTGAGTTAAAAGCGTTTGCTCTGAAAGAATATATATTCAAAGGTTTGCGCCACATTTTCACGATTTTTGAAAAAAAATTCAATAGCTAAAGTATAACATAATGCTTAAAACACCAAAAGGACCGGTTCCCACCCAAAATGGGTTAAATAATTCCAAAGACATGGAGTGAAATATGGTCCTCTAGTTTCATATCCATGTGAAAGTTCTGGCACAAAACGTGTATTTAGTCAATTATATCCACTTTTTTCACGAGATGCACACGGACGTCTTTCTCTCCGGGCAAAGGGGCCCGGAATGACAGCTGGATTTCATTTATCAAAACTTCCTCTGATCACCACAAACGTCATCACCAATTGACCAGGGAAACACAAAGGTTTGGGTCACACAATTGGCAGGTGCCTTGCGATAGGTGCTGGGTAATTAATCACACCACCTGCCAATTGTGTGACCCAAAACTTTGTGTTTCCCTGGTCAATTGGTAATGACGTCTGCGGTAAACAGGACGTATTGGTAAAATCAGTCCATCGATCATTCCGGGCCCCTTTGCCCGGAGAGAAAGACGTCCGTGTGCATCTCGTGAAAAAGGGGAGATATTTGACTAAATACACGTTTTGTGTCAGAACCTTCACATGGATATGAAACTAGAGGACCATATTTCACTCCACGTCTTTGGAATTATTTAATGGGTGAGACGGTGAGTACAAACGGAGCATTTATCACATTTAATGCCGTGCATGATGCGCCCGAGCAGAAATGAAGCATGGTGTTCTGTGGCTCCTGTATGTGGAATACTCTGCCAAGTGTATCAAACGACAGGAGACATTCTAGGGCTAGCTCACCAGCACATCTGAAAGGCTTGCCTTTAAAGGACCACTTCACCACTTTTCAATATAAGAGGTCCTCTTCTTCTTCTCTGAGTTTTATGGCAGATCGCACCAACATAAAGGTGCATACCGCCACCTACTGTACAAGAGTTTTGTTTCTCAGACAACTTATTTACAGTGCCCTTCACCATATCCCCTTGCAAAACTATTCAAACCACTCTACCGCTCAGACCCAATGGTCTGAGGTGGAGCAAACCCTTCCCTCAGGGTATAATCAAGGTCCTCTCCTGTTATGTCCTCAATGTCCAGGAATGTCCTGGCCGCATCCAGTACCCTCTTTATCCTTTCTGATTTTCCTTGTATTTCACTAGCACAGTTGATAACCATCGCGATAAACGCAAGGAACTTCCTCTTGTCCATCCAAATGTTTTGCCCATTTCCATTCGAATTTTCCTTCCTTTCGTGTTTTATAAGAGGTCCTCACTAATAATCTTGAAAAAATGGCGCATTTTTCTACTCAGTCTGTGTCTCATAGGAGGGCTGTGGGAAGTTCAGAAACCGTCTTCCAGTGACATCATCGATGGGGAATACAAGCTAATAAAAACTGCAGGCTTTCTAGTCCTGAAAAGTTGCAATGCGAAAATGGAAGCCATCGTTCTCACGATAATGACATTTTTTGTAAAAGAAAACTTGTTTAAAAAATGATCTGCCTAATGATGATGTCACTGGAAGACTGTTTCTAAACTGCCCACAGCCTTCCTATGAGACACAGACAGAGTAGAAAAAAAGCGTGCCATTTTATCATGATTATTAGTGAGGACCTATTATATGAAGATAGGTTGAAAAGTGGTGAAGTGGTCCTTTAAGCTACTATATATTACTTCATATTATTATTATTATTTTCTTAACTCTTTTGACAGATTCTTACGGTGCTTTAGGAAATGTAGACATCATCATTCTGCTCCATGGATTCCCTACCTCCAGTTATGACTGGTACAAGGTAACTCACCCAGTTATGACTGGTACAAGGTAACTCACCCAGTTATGACTGGTACAAGGTAACTCACCCAGTTATGACTGGTACAAGGTAACTCACCCAGTTATGACTGGTACAAGGTAACTCACACAGTTATGACTGGTACAAGGTAACTCACCCAGTTATGACTGGTACAAGGTAACTCACACAGTTATGACTGGTACAAGGTAACTCACCCAGTTATGACTGGTACAAGGTAACTCACCCAGTTATGACTGGTACAAGGTAACTCACCCAGTTATGACTGGTACAAGGTAACTCACACAGTTATGACTGGTACAAGGTAACTCACACAGTTATGACTGGTACAAGGTAACTCACACAGTTATGACTGGTACAAGGTAACTCACCCAGTTATGACTGGTACAAGGTAACTCACCCAGTTATGACTGGTACAAGGTAACTCGCACAATCATTTATGGCTTGTCAATCTATTAGAATAGGGTTTTGGACCTCCCCCTGGCCAGCCGCGGTGCCTGATGGAGGGGAAAGGAACATGTTAGGAACTGGTCGGAATAACGTGCTTCCTTCCACGCGCTACGTCCGGCCGGGGAAACTCTCCCCTGTCAGGTGAAAAGAAGCAGCTTGGACTCCTCATGCATAGAAGGAAGCATGAGGTCAGTCTGCTGCCCCCCAGGTTGGCAGAGGAAGTGTAGCGCCCAGGATTACATTAGCTAATTGACACTGGGTGAAAAAATGGGTTACAAAATTGTGGGATAAAACTGACGGACGGACGGACGGACGGACGGACGGACGGACGGACGGGAGATTCAGGTTTTCATAGAAAATGCGATCTACGGTCACAATTATTTTTATTTTATTTATTTATGCTTTTCTGCCTTTATTGATGACAGACATGCAGCAAAGGTCGTCATGAACGGGACTCGAACACGCGACCCGCTGTCAGGCCATATCTGCTATTTGTGCTACTTTCGTATAACTCACCTATTGAAGAATATATTGAAGAAACGCATTACAAATAAGAAAAGGAGTGAAAGACTTTAACTTAGTCCTGAGTGTCCAGCTTTTCAATCTTCCACTGTCTCTCACGTACCCTCTGTACCCTCTGGCTCTGTACAGTAGTACCTCTGCGTACCCCCATTTGAGAACCCCTGAAGTAGGGCATACATTTACAAACGAATAAATAGAAATGACATAAAAAGATGAAATATGGAGATACAAGGTTTTTGCCCGACAGCAACGATACCTGTATGACCTTTTCTTCCAGATTTGGGAGCCACTAAGTCATCGCTTCCATAGAGTCATCGCTCTGGACTTCCTGGGCTTTGGCTTCAGTGACAAACCAGTACGTAAAGAACCGAACCACAGAGAATCGCCTCTTAGTATCATAGAGCACCGAAGTCCTGTCAGTAGAGGGCGTCAGTCCCCAGGTTTGTGTACTTTTTATTTGCATTGTAATCTCCATAGGGGGATTTTAAATCGCCTCATATAAGAACTGTGTTTGAAAAATAAACCGATCACCCCGGCCTTTTCACTCATATGGATATGAAGCATCGACTGAAGTTGGAAATGCGCAAATATACCCAAAGAGTAACAAAATAAGCGAGCCAAACAACCCAGAGACTACATTTCCGGTTAGGCGGGTGGCTGCATCTGCCCGTCGCACAACAGAAACTGAATGTTAATTACGTTTATTTTTATTTTTATTTTATTGATATTTAATGTTTCGTGGTTAGTACGAGTCGAGTCACCACCAGCTGAGCTTACGTCAACGAGGAATCTCAGGAACGCAATGTGTTGACATCTGGGCATGACGTATATTAGCAGTGACATTGCCTTCATATGTAGTTTCAAGGCTTTTGCGGCCACATTAATTCCATTTTCTCCAGAAACTGGCTGTATCAAATATGAATGGAAATCATTAACGACGCACAGCCACTCCCCTGACAGAAAGGCCGGGGTGGTCTGTTTATTTTATTATTATTATTTTTTTCAGTCTGTTTATTTTTCAAACACAGTTCTTATATGAAGCGACCTAAAATCCCCCTATGGAGATTACAATGCAAATAAAAAACTACATGAACCTGGGGACTGACGCCCTCTACTGACAGTGATGTCAGACTTCGGTGCTCTATTGTGTCACAAATTAAAGACGCCCTTATACGGCATAGAACTTAGAAGAAGCTCAAGCTCCCCATTATGTATATATTTTTTTTAAACATTTTTCTGCATGTCTCTGCTAAGTTAGTGCTAACCTCCCCAAGTGAGTTGGTACCAGGTGCCTGTCCCCATAATGTCTGCTTTGCCCTGCTGCGTTCTGGTGTACATACAGTACCTCTTAACTCAACTTGTGTCTGTCGTCCCCCTCCCCTTTCCCATCCCAGAGACCACACAGGTATTCTATCTTTGAACAGGCCTCCTTGGTGGAGGCCCTGGTCAGCCATCTTGGACTTACCGACCAGCGGGTCAACCTTCTGTCCCACGACTATGGAGACACTGTCGCCCTGGAGCTTCTCTACAGGCAGGTTGCGTGTGTGTGTGCGTGCGTGTGTGCGTGCCTGCGTGCAGGCAACCCATTTAGGGTTAACATACCCAACGTATGTATTGGTGTAACCCAGGGGTTCTCAACGTTTTTGGCCGGGGACCCCCGGAAATGCTTTGGCAATGTCTCGGGACCCCCGCCCCGCCCCCTCCCGACCCCCAATATAAATTGACTGCTACAATAACCTTAAACCATTTTGGGCGGGAACCCCTTTTGTTGTTTTAAGCATTGTTATAATTTAGCTATTGAAAAATAGCAGATCTACAAGCTCATAGCGCGCCACCGAGTGGCGCGCTATGAGCTTGTAGATCTGCTATTTTTGAAAAATCGTGAAAAAAATTGACTGCTACAATAACCTTAAACCATTTTGGGCGGGAACCCCTTTTGTTGTTTTAAGCATTGTTATAATTTAGCTATTGAAAAATAGCAGATCTACAAGCTCATAGCGCGCCACCGAGTGGCGCGCTATGAGCTTGTAGATCTGCTATTTTTGAAAAATCGTGAAAAAAAAATTAAAAAAAAAATCTTTTTTTTTTTTTTTTTTTTTTTGAAAATAATTTGGGGCCCCCCTAAAATAATTTGGCGACCCCCCCGAGGGGTCGCGACCCACGGGTTGAGAACCCCTGGTGTAACCTATACGTTGTTATGCCTTTCATACCGAGAGACACCTCTGTGTCTCATATTGCAACTTAATGTATTTGAACATTTTCAGAAATGTTTAGGTTCGGTTTTAGAAGGCCTTTTAACCCATTTAGGCCTGACGTCGAAATACAAATAAATAAATCCTGGCAGTTTTCTGAAATATCTATGTTTCTATATCAGTGGTGCGCAATATTTCATGTCAAGGACCCCAAAAATTATATGTAATTGGCCACCGACCCCCATCTGAAAATATGTTGTTCCAGGGACCCCCCCCAGAAGCAAAGATTTGAGTTAAAAACGTTGAAAGAATATGTATTCAAATATTTGTGCCACATTTTCACGATTTTTCAAAAAATGGCAGACCTACAAGCTCGTAGCGCGGCACTCGGTGCCGCGCTATGAGCTTGTAGATCTGCTATTTTTCAATAGCTAAAAGTATAGCTAAGTATTTGGGTTCCCGCCCAAAATGGGTTAATTTATTTGAACGTTTTCAGAAAACGTTTAGGTTTGGTTTTAGAAGTGCCACAATATTTTCTAACAATCTACACTATATCTCTCACTCTCAATTAGGAGTGACCAGAACCGGACAGGCCACCTGACGATCAACAGCCTCTGTCTGTCCAATGGCGGTACAGAACCATTTCTTATTTGTCAGAATTCAGTAGAAAGATGAAAGCCAATGATGATGTTTCCCAAGCAGTCAAATTTGTTATGGGGCACGACTTGAATAAAAATCCCATTGATTCTTCGGGTGCGTTCGGAAATGCGCACCGGGAATGTGGTCAGTTTGTTGAGTGTGGTGGGCGGTGACGTCACAGTGTGCCTTATTTACGAACGACCACAGCTGTGATGCAATCACACCGATTCTCACTGGACAACCCCAGCTTCAGGGTAGGGTCGCTCAGTGCGGGCACTCGGCACACCCGGTGCGCAGCGCACTGGATTTTCGAACGACAACGCACCGAGTGCACTGAATAAACGAACGACAAGAGAGCACACCAGTGCGTTCAGGGCGCATTTCCGAACGCACCCTTCATATCCATGAGTCAACAACACAGTTCTTATTATGACACAATATTAAAATATTGGCTGGGCATCTCCCTAGTCCCTAGAGCAGTGCTTTTCAACCTTTTTCATATCAAGAAAAATATTAAAATATGAACTCAATGTTTTCTGAATATATATTTTTTTCCCCCACTAGGACTATTCCCAGAAACACATTACCCAAGGCTGCTGCAGACAGTGAGTTGTACCTTTCTTATTTACATCCGTTTCTTGTCTCCACCAGGCCGAAGGCATGGGGAGAGAGTATGTTTTGCACTCCGTCCGTGTGTCCGTCCTTCCGTCCTTCCGTCCGTCTGTGAACAGCTAATCTCCGGCACCGTTAACCCGGTCGATGCCAAACTTTGCACACACACTCCCTGGATGCCAACGATGAACCTCTGCCACACATTTTCCAGAACGGCCTGTTATAGCGCCACCATGCGGCAGCTTTTCACATTTTTTTTACCTAAAACTGCACCGATCTGTGTGAAACGTTGCATGCACACTCCCTAGAGGCCAAGGACAAACCTTTTACCTGCATTTTCCGCATCTGCCTTTTATAGCGCCACCAGGAGGCCGACTTTTGTAAAACAATTTTTTTGATATTACTCCTCCAGATTCTGTCCAAAAATCTCACAAATCGTTACACAGTATCTCTATGGTCATGTGCTCAGGTCGGATCTGTCTGATATTTCATATTCCATCCTAATTGCCTATAATTGGCTTTCACAGTTTGCAAGATTGCCCCGTTTTGAACAATAGCCTCAAATCATGAACGCAGCATGCAATTTACGTGAAATCTTTCACACATTTTCTTACTAGGCTGAGGAATATATCGCACCCTTTTCACATTGGCCTGTTATAGCGCCACCAACAGGTTGATTTTTGCAAAACACATTTTTGGAATAAAATGCCTCAAATCGGTACACATGATCTCTGTAGTCATGTGATCAAGACCAGTCTGTTGGATTTCTCAGATTGTACACTGATTGGCTAAGATTGCCTTCCAAAGTTTTCAGGAGTGGCCCGTTTTGTACAAAATGCTGCACATGTCCTGCTCATCCAGAATTCTATCCTCAGAGATGCTATGAGTGATCTGGCTCTGCATTTCCTCAACAAAATGAAGGAAATAAAAACCTCCTAAACATTTTGCCAAACATCACACACACTCCTATCCTCCTGGTGGAGACCTGTGCCCGGAAGGGCACTTTTTCTAGTTTTACATCTTCTTCCGCCGTAGTCTGAAAACCCACCTCTTCAGACTCCACCATGGCCCGTAGCACTTGCCCTAGCCTAGCCCCTTAGATAGCACATTATGTAGACTTAGATAGTATTTTAAACAGACTTATAGCTTGTTACGTAGACAGCTCTAGAATTGCACTTTATGTAGTCATAGCACTTTATAGTACACATGTATAATATATTATATAGTATAGTATAGTATGTATAGTTTACATAGATACTCCACTGTTACGTTCTTAGTTTACGCATGATGATTGCTTAATGTAAATCGCTCTGGATTAAGAGCGTCTGCTAAATGCCTAAATTGTAAATTGTACATCTGTTTGTTTGATGGATTTAGATTCGACCATGCAGATTCATTCAGTGGGTGGGTAGCTGTTTTTTCTTCTTCAAATGGAGCATAATATATCTGACTGTCACCTACAGCTACTCAAGGACTACACATATCTGTCTCCACTTCTGACTCGACTCACCACCTACCGTCTCTTCACAAAGGGGTGAGCAGTCCTGACACACACACACACACACACACACACACACACACACACACACACACACACACACACACACACACACACACACACACACACACAATAATATAAGCAGTTACAGCACATTATAACTAACTACCATAGCTATGTCAGTTATAAATTGTCATTATTATAAGTTGTCATGCATATAGCATGACAAGGCTTCACCTTATAAGTGCATTATTATGCGTTATAAATATGCTACGATAGGCGGTAACGTGAGCCTAGTGCCAGTGAAATGCGCGACATAAACAAAGAAAAGGAGCCCTCATCCGGCCGACCCGGAAGTGATTGCCCTCCATTGGGGCGCCAGGCTCGTTCACGGTCATGATCTGCCGCCCGGACTATTATTTTTCATAGCGTGACCTCGAATTAATATGGTCCTTTATCTCAAACTGAGCCCTACACCGATTTAGATTGCGTACGTGCGCGTGCATGAGGAGATTTTGGATATTCGATGACTACACACCATGGGAGCTACCGGAGGCTAACGATGGCTGCTAAAAACGGTAAATAAAATACTATTAATTCTGGATTCAATATTAATCAAACCCGAGAGATCTCGTTTTGGCAAAGGGCGGTTGCAAGTACAAATCGTGAGACTTCGCGTGTGTGGCAAATATTATGTTAAGTAAAGTGTTACCTGGTAGTTATAATGTGCTGTTCCACTGAGCTTATAATGCATTATGACCAGCGCTTACAGTACTTCATAAACCTTGTTAAGTTCTTATGCACAATTATAAACATTTATAAGAAGCCTTAAGAGCCTTGCAAACGTGAAGCGAGGAACGCAGGCGTTGTTGCCTGGATCAACACATGTCTCCTTCAGGTCTGTTGAAGAGGAGGCGCAACAATGCAAGCGTAAAAAAAAAAGCTAATCAGAATCCATCGTTACGTGTGCACGTAACGAGCACGTTGCGCAACAAATGCACGGGACCACGCTCACGTACAGTTGGAGGCCATCGATATTGTCCTTTTCTTTTTGCTGAGGTTTGCGTGATCTGCGCAAAACCCCTTTTGGTGTTTTAAACATTATGTTATAATTTAGCTATTGAAAAATAGCAGATCTACAAGCTCATAGCGCGCCACCGAGTGGCGCGCTACGAGCTTGTAGGTCTGCTATTTTTGAAAAATCGTGAAAATATTTATTTCAGAAAACTGGAGGATTTAGAAGGATTTTTTTTGAAAATGTTGAGGTCAGGCCTAAATGGGTCAAATAATAAAGGGACAATATCGGTGGCACCCAACTGTAAATACGCTTGCGTTGTCGCACCGCGACTTCTCCGAGCAAAAACGCAGGTCTCATTGAAAATGAACTAATAGGCGTGTTTTATCGCTTCCCGTTTGCAAGGCCATTTAATGTGTGCATTATATCTCTAGTCATATGTATTTTTCTCATATAATACTGGTTTGTTTTGTTGGTAGAATTGGGGATGTGTTCGGTCCCTACACTCAGCCTACAGATGCAGAGTTCTGGGACATGTGGACCGGTATGCGCTTCAATGACGGGAACCTGGTCCTGGACAGGTAGGCCATAGCACGTGTGCTGCTCCTTTGTGTTTAAACCCATTTTGACCTGAGATCAGATTCTAAAAATGTCTTCTAAATCCTGACAGTTTTCTGAAAAAGCTGTGTTTCTATTTTTTAATATTATTATTATAATATTATTTTTTTATATTTTTCAAAAATAGCAGATCTACAAGCTCGTAGCGCGGCACTCGGTGCCGCGCTATGAGCTTGTAGATCTGCTATTTTTCAATAGCTAAAGCATAACATAATGTTAACACCAAAAGGGGTTCCCGCTCAAAATGGGTTAATGGAATACATACTTCATACATTCTATATGTTAGTCCTCACTCTGTCTGTATGTCTCTCTCACAGTATTTTGCAGTTTATTAACCAGAGGAATAAACACAGAGATCGGTGGGTGGGTGCTCTCACGTCCAGCTACGTCCCATGTGAGTAACCCTCAAGTACAACCCAGTCCCCTTTTAACCTTGCATGTAGTTTCATTGATTGATTGATTGAAAAATGTATTAACAGTTTGCAGAATTACAGTACATTTCAAGCACAAACTCAATACAAAGGCTGTTAACTGTGAGTGGACGACCCAATTAAGCATTACACTTGTTTACAATAGGGTCCACCATGTTCAAATCATCAAAAACATTTAGAGACGTACAAATAGACACTTCTATATAGACAAAGGACAGAACAGGAATTCATCATAAAGGAGGTAAAAAGGGAAAAGAAACATATACAGTGAGGGGAAAAAAAGGGGTGGGCGGTGGGGGGGATTCACGTTCAGCTCCGTTAATTTGTTTGTTTTCCTTGGAGGAGCTGCGTTGGGTCCCCAAGTCGGCTCCGTGGCCGTACCTTGAGTTGGCTGTGTGGCCGTGACCGTCTCTTGTGTTGTCCTTGCGTTGGGTCCCCAAGTCGGCTCAGTGGCGTCCGATGCGTTCTTTTTGGACAAGCACGGGTTAGAGGAGCGTGGTTGTGAATGGAAGGTTGCCTGGTTCAATCCCCTGCTGGGGGGCTGGCATGCAGGGACGATCTCAGCGAGGATAGGAGTGTGGCCTTGAGCAAGGCACTGAACCCACAACTGGTGTGGATGTGTGTAAAGGGCCAGCCCACACCAAGAATCTGAATGATAACTACAGTTGGGTGCCAGTGATATTGTCCCTTATCATTTGACCCATTTAGGCCTGACCTCAACATTTTTAAAAATCCTTCTAAATCCTCCAGTTTTCTGAAATAAATATTTTCACGATTTTTCAAAAATAGCAGACCTACAAGCTCGTAGCGCGCCACTCGGTGGCGCGCTACGAGCTTGTAGATCTGCTATTTTTCAATAGCTAAATTATAACAATGTTTAAAACACCAAAAGGGGTTCCCGCCCAAAATGGGTTAACTGTCCTTTTGCGCAGATCACGCAAACCTCAGCAAAAAGAAAAGGACAATATCGATGGCCTCCAACTGTATTAGCATCTTTAAAAAAAACAAAAACATGTTGAGTGCTTGTTGATTGACTATTTTTGCCATTAAAAAAGTTTTCTACACGAAAATGCCCTTTTTATACACTACAGTTTGATCGGGGGCTTTACATCCCTCCATTTGACCATTTATTATTTCATCCTGTGCTTCCTTCAGTGCACATGATCTATGGACCACTGGATCCAGTCAACCCTCATCCCCAGTTCATCAGCCTTTACAAGTGAGTGATATTATCACCTAGAATAGTAAATTGTGTATAAATTCTCTCAGTCACACTCATCAGTAGAACCAGACAGACCGATGACAGATTATTGAGTCCAAATCCGATTCAGACCTAAATCATAAAAAAATATATATCCATAACCATTTGTGACTAAATTTGACTGAGGGACTGCCATTGGATTTTTTTTAGAATTTTCGTTTTTTCATGTCATATGAAAGCGGGGAATCACAGCTTCAAATTGACATATTGGTTGTTCAGTTTGACCCACCAGTTTTGGAGATATGGCTTATAGAGTAATGTCTTGCAGAAAACAGCGAGTTGAGAAAACAGGCTTGAAAGGTTCACTTCTGTGGTCTCTAACATTACACCTAGCTACATGTTTGGCCATTTATTTCATATTTACATGTCGATTTCAGCTCTGACACTTATTTCAGACATGCTCTAGTATGTGAAGAGTCTGCCTGTGCTATTAACTCATTAAAAAAAAAAAGTTTTTCTCCTCTGGTGAAAAGCTGTAATTTGCGCGATGGCAGTCTCTCAGTCTCAGTCAAATCTGGTCACATTTATGACCAGAGGGGGAATATCAAAAACAGAGGCATGAACCCCCGGCCCCAGAAAATCAACCCTCATTCCTCAGTTCCAGATATTGAAACAGAATTGAACACTCTCTCTCTCTTGTTGTGAAGGCGACTCGTCCAGAGATCAACCGTCAGCATCCTGGACGAACACATCAGTCACTATCCACAGCTGGAGGACTCCACCGGCTTCATCAATGCATATTTCAACTTCATCAACTCCTTCTGAAGAACCAACTCCTGGGTTGACACACACCCTATAGTATGTGGATTTCTACCACCTTTACAATCTCCACGCCTCCAAGGTTGATCTCCTTAAAATGTTTTAACTTGTTTTTGTAAGATGCTCTGGACATTGTCAATTTTAAAACTGTAAATCTATCTGAGCAGCCATCAGCTGGGTGAAGCTGAAAATTAATTCCCCCCGCAGGTTAACAAAGGTTTCCCCTAATAGCATTCTGACCGTAAGTTCTGCCATATTCATTAGAATATAGATGTACGTGGCGCTCGGGTGACGCTGTGGTAGAGGCCTACCCACCACCAATCCTCCGGTGCATCAGACTTTTTTTGAGTGTCTATGCAAACACAATTGTTCTGTGTTCACTCACTGTATCACTGTATGTATTCCAATGGGCTCCTGTCAGCAGGGACTGTTGGACGGGAGTAGGACAAAGGCTCTACGACGTCCTCCCGGTGGGGGCTCCTCACTGGCAGGTGAGCCAGTAGGATACAACAACGGTGACAACACACAATGTGGGGTGGGGAGGAGTCAATAGAGCGTCGCAGACAGTCCCGCCCCCTACCAGCGCCCAGGAAATGATTCCCCGTTCATTTTCCTCATAGACATTTCAAAAAGTATTTATTTAAAGACCTTTTTAAACGCCGTACAAAGCCAACTCGAGTTGTGAGAAATCATGACAACAAACACAATTTTTCGGGCCGAACAAATAATTAGAAAGATTTTCTTGTTTTTCTTCTTTGTAATTATTTGTTTGGTCCAAAATATTGTGTTTATTGTCATGATTTGTCACAACTCGAGTTGGCTTTGCACGACGCTTAATAGGTCTTTAAATAAATACTTTTTGAAATGTCTATGGGAAAAATGCATTGGGAATTATTTCCTGGGCCTGGCGTCGTCATGAAAGGGGGCGGGACTGGGCCTGGCGTCGTCATGAAAGGGGGCGGGACTGGGCCTGGCGTCGTCATGAAAGGGGGCGGGACTGGGCCTGGCGTCGTCATGAAAGGGGGCGGGACTGGGCCTGGCGTCGTCATGAAAGGGGGCGGGACTGGGCCTGGCGTCGTCATGAAAGGGGGCGGGACTGGGCCTGGCGTCGTCATGAAAGGGGGCGGGACTGGGCCTGGCGTCGTAATGAAAGGGGGCGGGACTGGGCCTGGCGTCGTAATGAAAGGGGGCGGGACTGGGCCTGGCGTCGTAATGAAAGGGGGCGGGACTGCGACGCTCTATTGGCATAACGACTACATTGGGGAGGAAAAAAAAAAAGGTGGTATTTAGTTGCGGAAATGCTTAATAACATGGAGCATCACATAAATGATTACGGGTCCATTTGATTTCAGCAGTTTATAGTAAGCAGTTAGTTAATAGTTATAGAGTTATATGAGTCCTTGAAATACAAATGTATGAACCTTATGAGAACCACTGGTGTAATCCATCCCTTGCTCTCCACATCGCCCAGTAAGAACATCTGCTCACAAACCTTCCACTTCCATCTGAGACAAACTTCTCTGTGGGTTTTAGGAAGCTGAAATTGTTGTGACCTCCAGGGATGAGCAGCAATTCGCTTTTAATTTTTTTTGCACAACACCGTTGTAAGATGAGGTATAAACTAACGCTAACCATACTAATGGATTATTTTAGTAGGTTATTAACCCATTTTGACCATTCTAAAAATGTCTTCTACATCCTGACAGTTTTCTGAAAAAGCTATGTTTCTATGTCGTTCTTCGATTTTTCAAAAATAGCAGACCTACAAGCTCGTAGCGCGCCACTCGGTGGCGCGCTATGAGCTTGTAGATCTGCTATTTTTCAATAGCTAAAGCATAACATAATGCTAACACCAAAAGGGGTTCCCGCCCAAAATGGGTTAAACAAATGAAATGTATATCCCAGAACATTTGCCTTGCGATTATTTGATTAATGGAACAGAAAACGTTATGGATAGTGAGACTGCAGCATTGGTGGAATGTCACATGATCTCACACACATCAAATGATCTCTCACACATCACATGATCTCTCACACATCACATGATCTCTCACACATCACATGATCTCTCACACATCACATGATCTCTCACACATCACATGATCTCACACATGTGTTGTCCACTGGTTACTCAAGTAATGTACTAAAGTTTTTTTTTTTTTACTCCACTACAGTTATTTGAAAACTTTAGTTACTATTTACGTTGCAGATTTACCATACATTCACAATTAAGCTCCACTTTATACTTTGGATTATTCAAAAACAGACGATATGTTGACAAGTTTTTGAAATCTTTTACTTTGGTACTGTTAAGTATTTTTTGATGCCAATACTTTTGTACTTGTACTGATAATCCAGACTTTGAGTTGTAGCAGAGTACTTCTACATAGAGGTATTGCTACTTTTACTATGTAACTTTCTTGTTCTACCCCGGATTTGAAACTATAGCCCCTTTTTGAAACTAGCTCCTCGCCACTCGCCCTACACACTTCCACTCGGTTTGAGCATAGATATATAAATAATAGAGACGGCACCGGAATCCCCCTCCCATCCACTTGCATTGCATTGCGTCTCGGTATCTATGCTCAAACCGAGTGGAAGTGTGTAGGGCGAGTGGCGAGGAGCTAGTTTCAAAAAGGGCCTAGGTCTCAAGTACATATTGTTTTCAAACAGGATAGTGTCAAATGTCGTCTCCAACAGGATCTAAATGTCTCAATAGAAGAGCAGGAACACAGATTGGACAAAATACAAATTAGTATTTTGTCCATAGTACGAAAACGTCAGAGTACTTTTTCCACCCCTGCACATGTGAAATTGTCCACTCTGTGTGTGTTTAATAAAGGGAACGGAAGCTTCAGCTGAAATTGGTGAAGTGAATGATTGTTTTCATTTTATTGTAAATATTCTCCTATTTCAATATGGTTACTTACTGCAGAAATGTAGAACATGATGACAATATTGAAAACATGATTTAGAATAATGTCTTTCAAATATATAGTTGGAATGTAAATGAGAAAAGATGCGTTTTGTACAATGAGATTATTCAATGTAGTTTAGTGTGGAAAAACAATGAATGATTCCCAGTTTGGGTTGAAACCCTGTTACTTTTCAGGGAGGGGGGGTGGGGAGTATCCAATGTAATTTTTATTTGGTCACAAGCTCTTGATTTAGGCCTGACGTCGAAATAAATAAAAAGTATTCTGAAAGAATATCTAATTCAAAGATTTGTGCCACATTTTCACGATTTTTCAAAAATAGACCTACAAGCTCGTAGCGCGCCACTCGGTGGCACGCTATGGGCTTGTAGATCTGCTATTTTTCAATAGCTAAATAATGCTTAGTTAAAACACAAACGGGTTCCCGTCCAGAATGGGTTACTTCTCATTGGTTAGATATTTATAAAACTCACAGATAAATGTAGCCACTTTCAACCTACCGGTTGATTTATTGATTGATTGTTTCTTTACTAAAGCGTCATGCCTCCGAGGAAGACCAGCCCATTATGGACTAAGACTTAGAGGACACTTTTTCGTTTAATTTGCCATAGACGATGAACCTACACAAGTCACAAGGGGCGGCGGTGGTTCAGGGGTAGAGTGGCTGGATGGTAACCACAAGGTTGCCAGTTTGAACCCGGGCTCCCCCAGAGTTGGTGTCGAAGTGTCCTTGAGCAAGACACTGAACCCCTAATTGCTCCTGATGTGCTGGTTGGTGCCTTGCATGGTTTCCGCCACCATCGGTGTATGAATGTGTGTGAATGGGTGAATTGATGCACAATCTATGTAAAGCGCCTTGGATAAAGGCGCTATATAAATGCACCATTTACCAAGTCACAAACAATGATCAAACAAATAACCAACAAAAACAAATTCCATTGTGTGACCCTGTCAAGTATAAAAGTATTAATTTATGGAAGAAACATAAAAAGATCAAAGGTGACATGGAGATCCAAGCACAGTGACTGTACAGACTACTGTGCAAAGTTTTTGACAGTGTGGCTTCAGTTTTAATCAGTGCATACATGCAAAGGAAAAACTGTAATGCTAAGGGAAATGGAAACAAATTGTGCCACTTTGGAGCAGTGTGACCCCTATGAGTGTGACATGTTAAACTCATTCACCGCCACCAGGGGGTGCCAAAAGTCCCAGACCGCCACCATATATATATTTTTTTATTTCATTTTTTTTATTTATTTTTTTACCATGTTAAAAAACACGAAAAACACGTCCTTGGCGCTCCAGGACATCATGAAAAAGAAGTTAAATAAGTCCTTGGCGACCATTGAGTTACCTCAGTGCATAATGCATGCTTATCTTTTGGACAGTATTTCATTCATGTGTTTTATGTGGGAGCGTAATATAATTCCTGTATGAAGGGAGACATTGCTAATAATGGTTTTGAATTCTATAGCATTTTCTAAATGTATTATTGACGTTCTCTGTATGTCAGTGCAAAATAACAATTGATTGAGACGATATTAGTTGTAAAAGAGAATGCCCCAAAGTTCTCCTTGACTGGACGGTGGAAAAGTATACAGTTAAGACACTAGTTCAAAATCAAATTATCTTTCAGGGATTCAGGAATTATTTCAGAATGTGTGGAAATCTAAATGTGTGGCTGCAAGATTTGACTATTTTATTGATTGATTGAATTATTTATTAACAGTTTGCAGAATTACATTTCGAGCACAAACTCAATACAAAGACTGTTAACTGTGAGTGGACGACCCAATTAAGCATTACACTTGTTTACAACAGGGAGACGGATCTTATAACCTATGCTGGGAGAAGGATTTATAGGTTACATATTGCAGATAAGATGTGGCAAAACATAATTACATCATGGCTTGGTCACAGTTAACGAGAGCTATAATATAAACTCATGTTAATGGCCTCCACACTAAAGTTGAAGAACACTGACCTCTGCTGGCGTTGTGAGAGAAGCACCTTGGTACATTGATCATGATATTCTATGAGTACAGCTTTACACTAGTTTTTAACATGATGTTTTCATTTGATCCTATAAATAACAGTTATTCCATCTTTTTATTTGAATTGTGGTTATTGTTCTTGTAGTTATTATGTATTTATTGTATTAGAGAAGCTCCATCTGTCAATGTGTCGCATCATCTATAACCTCTAGTTACACTACAACTCCCAGCATTCACGTCGTGCTTTAATTAGTGATGGCTTCCACCCACGTGATTATTTTCTTTCTGCATGTAAACATGTTGAGCCGCGCCGCCGGGTTTGTTTACAAAGCTATCGTCTCGTCTGCTGTCAGTTGAATCTGTTGGCGAAGGAAAAGGAATAATCATGGATATTGAAACGTACACATTTGGTGATATTGGCAAGTATACAACAACCGAGGAGGCGTAATTTACCGCTTTTTGCGCCAAACACTTTTATTATGTAGCCTATTTTCAAGGCAGCTTGTCAACATTTGACAAGTTGCCACCCCCGGGGTGAAAGTTGACTTAAAGGCTATGATATCTTTTCAGTGCTAACTTGCTACCCTATGCTTGCTACTCGCCCCATGATGCCATCGACTGCTGACTGTCTGTCTCACGGTCTCACCCTAATTTAAGATAAAAATGTTGTTTCTTTAAACATGCACTGAGGTAACAGGTTCATTGTTTACCTGGTATGATACACATTATATAGCTGCCAGGCTGCGAGGATAATATGATACCATGCACGCAGGTAGCTCCCTGCTCCCATACAGGCATGTTCACTGATATATATATATATATATATATATATATATATATATATATATATAGAATGATTGATTGATTGAAATATTTATTAACAGTTTGCAGAATTACAGTACATTTCAAGCACAAACTCAATACAAAGACTGTTAACTGTGAATGGACGACCAATTAAGCATTACACTTGTTTACAAGAGGTCCACCTTGTTCAATTCATCAAAATCTCTATATATATATATCTCTATCTCTCTCTCTATATATATATATATATCTCTATCTCCAACTCTAAGGGTTTGGACTGCAGTGTTTGTAAGGTTTGGGTGAGCCAAAATTGACCCTGACCCTCTTTACACTTTTAGGAATCTCCTCTATTCCTAAGAAACCAGCATTCACATAGCGAGTTATTGCATTTACAACCTTGCTGATTCTTCATTGAAATGTGTATTCACAGAATGGGTACAGCTTGTTTACATCATCTATTCTATGTAGTAGTAGTTTTCAATGTAATGAGTCCCAGGATGCAGGGATGGTCTTTTAGAAATGAGTCCCAGGGACATTTTATGAGTCCCACTTCAACAACGTTAGGAGTCATATTTTTTTTTTTACAAATTGCAGCATTTAACTCCAATTTCATTTTATATGGTTATAGTGTGGTTATATTCATGTAGAAAACAGAAGAAGAAATGATTATTACTAAAGCTAGCAAAATAAACTAGAATAAAAAACAGTAGGCAACAGTAATGCATCCCGTGGATGCAGAGGTGGTTGTTGTAGTGCAGGGTTCCCCAATAGGCGGCCCGCGGGCCATTTGCGGCCCGCGGAGCGCCCCCTTGCGGCCCACGGAAGAATTATTATTATTTTTTTGGGGGGGGGGTCCCAGATATAAATGGCATTAAATGGGGGTCAGTAGCCTATGCATGTCAAACTGGGCATCCTTTTCAAATGGGGTCCTGCCCTGAAAATGAATTTTCAGGGCAAGACCTCGACCTCACGCGTGCGGACTCGGCCCCCAGCCTGGTACCCTAGTCAAAATATGGCCCTCGAGGAAAATTAATTGGGGAACCCTGTTGTAGTGCGTCCCTTAATAACTGTGTTTTGGGATGCAAAATGCACCCTGTTTTAATCTCTGCCACTGGTGTTGAATGTAGATGGTCGTTGTCACCTGTGTCCTTCCAGGCAGGTTGAGAACCACTGGTGTTGAATGTAGATGGTCGTTGTCACCTGTGTCCTTCCAGGCAGGTTGAGAACCACTGGTGTTGAATGTAGATGGTCGTTAACTTGTCACCTGTGTCCTTCCAGGCAGGTTGAGAACCACTGGTGTTGAATGTAGATGGTCGTTAACTTGTCACCTGTGTCCTGCTTCCAGGCAGGTTGAGAACCACTGGTGTTGAATGTCGATGGTCGTTAACTTGTCACCTGTGTCCTTCCAGGCAGCTGGTCGGAGAGGACGGAGGTGCACAAGGCAGCCTGTCAGGGCGAGGCGTCCGTCCTGGAGCAGCTCATCCAGAGCGGAGCCTCGGTCAACATAGTGGCCGTGGACTCCATAACGGCCCTGCACGAGGCCTGCATCCGCGGACAGACCCAGTGTGTCAGACTGCTCCTGGACGCCGGGGCACTGGTCAGACCATACTTTTGAACCTTTCTTCCTTTGATTGGACTAGTGATGCACCGAATATTCGGCCGCAGAAAATATTCGGCAGAAAATATTCGGCAGAAAATGGCTAAAAATGCATTTTCGGCCTATTCGGTTTCGGCCCAAATTGGCAGAAAATATATCACCGAATAGTGTATGCAATTAATGCATTCAAAAGAGCTGAATAAATGTTTTATGGACCCATAATTGTGATTATTATTTAAGTAAAGTTTTGCCATAACCATTTATTTTGCCATAAATCAGGTAGCTTTAAGGTACGGCCATGACAGCAATGGTAGGGAGGAAAAAAAAATCATATTCGGTTTTCGGCCAACTGTTTCCTATATTCGGTATTCGGTTTCGGCCAAGAATTTTCCTTTCGGTGCATCCCTAAATTGGACCTCACTAATGTTATGTTCAATGTTAAAATACCACAATTCTTTTCTACTCGGTCTGTGTCTCATAGGAGGGCTGTGGGCAGTTCAGAAACCCGTCCACCAGTGACATTTAGGCAGATTTTTTGTGTTAGATTTTTATTATCGTGAGAACGATGGTTTCCATTATCGCATTGCAACTTTTCAGGAATAGAAAGCCTGCCGTTTCTATTAGCTTGGATTCCCCATCGACGATGTCACTGGTTCTTTTTTTCCTTTTCCTGAAAAGTAGCGGGTTTTTTTGGTTTCCACTTTCCACCCGGTGATAAAGTAAGTATTCTTTCTGCGTTTTCTTCAGGTGGACGCCAGGAACGTTGACGGGAGCACGCCTCTGTGTGACGCCTGTTCGGCGGGAAGTGCCGAATGTGCACGGTTGCTTCTGGAGAACGGAGCCAAGGTCAACCCTGCCCTCACCTCCCGCACAGCCTCACCTCTCCACGAAGCCTGCATGGGAGGTAGGTCAACCCTGCCCTCACCTCCCTCACAGCCTCACCTCTCCACGAAGCCTGCATGGGAGGTAGGTGAACCCTGCCCTCACCTCCCGCACAGCCTCACCTCACCTCTCCACGAAGCCTGCATGGGAGGTAGGTCAACCCTGCCCTCACCTCCCTCACAGCCTCACCTCTCCACGAGGCCTGCATGGGAGGTAGGTCAACCCTGCCCTCACCTCCCGCACAGCCTCACCTCTCCACGAAGCCTGCATGGGAGGTAGGTCAACCCTGCCCTCACCTCCCTCACAGCCTCACCTCTCCTCTCCACAAAGCCTGCATGGGAGGTAGGTCAACCCTGCCCTCACCTCCCTCATAGCCTCACCTCTCCACCAAGCCTGTATGGGAGGTAGGTCAACCCTGCCCTCACCTCCCTCATAGCCTCACCTCTCCACGAGGCCTGCATGGGAGGTAGGTCAACCCTGCCCTCACCTCCCTCACAGCCTCACCTCTCCTCTCCACAAAGCCTGCATGGGAGGTAGGTGAACCCTGCTCTCACCTCCCTCATAGCCTCACCTCTCCACGAAGCCTGTATGGGAGGTAGGTGAACCCTGCTCTCACCTCCCTCATAGCCTCACCTCTCCACGAAGCCTGTATGGGAGGTAGGTCAACCCTGCCCTCACCCCCCTCACAGCCTCACCTCTCCACGAGGCCTGCATGGGAGGTAGGTCAACCCTGCCCTCACCTCCCTCACAGCCTCACCTCTCCACGAAGCCTGCATGGGAGGTAGGTCAACCCTGCCCTCACCTCCCTCACAGCCTCACCTCTCCACGAAGCCTGCATGGGAGGTAGGTCAACCCTGCCCTCACCTCCCTCACAGCCTCACCTCTCCACGAAGCCTGCATGGGAGGTAGGGTTATGATTACACTGGTGGAAAGTTACTACGTGCATTTGCTTAAGCACTGCACTCAATTGTGAGGTATTTATTTGTACTTTACTTGAGTAATTCCAATTTCCAATACTACTCCACTACATCTCGGAGGCAAATATTTTTGAGTGGTGCAACCACTCCCTTACGGAGTTATGTGGGTGGGTGGCTGGCTGGCTGGCTGGCTGGGTATGAGCACGAAAACAGCATGGTTGTTTTTCACCACCTGTGCGCAACCTAACACACACACAAACACACACGCACATATTAACTGTATATTTGATGATTTCGTGTGTGCCAGTACAGTACAGTGACAGTATAGTACAGTACAGTAGAGGGACCGGCACACGGTAACTGTCATTTATCAACCGTTTCGGACGCGGGCGGCATGCTGGAACCTGGCCCCCTGGGCGCGTTCCTGGGGGTCTTGAAAATAGCAGCTCTGCATTGGGAGCTTGCAGATCTGCTACTTTCGAAACATTTTCATACATCTGAAAACTTGGAATGGGACATTCTGCATAATGAATACTTTATACTTTTGGTACTTTTAAGTGTACATTTCAATGCCAATACTTTTGTACTTATACTCAAATTAATATTGAATACGTATTTCCACATTGATGCTTTTACTTAACCCATTTTGGGCGGGAACCCCTTTTGGTGTTAGCATTATGTTATGCTTTAGCTATTTTTGAAAAACCGAAGAACGACTGACAGAAACATAGCTTTTTCAGAAAACTGTCAGGATGTAGAAGACATTTTTAGAATCTGATCTCAGGTCAAAATGGGTTAAGTAAAAAAATGTAAGTACTTTTTCCACCACTGGAATTATATCTGTGTGAAAAACATATATTGTCTTTTACAAGCTATAGGAACAACATTCTGCTATTCTCCTTTTTCTCAGGGAGTGCCGAATGTGTCAAACTGCTGATTGCCGTGGGCGCCAGTCTGGAGGCCTATGACATGTACTACGGGACCCCACTGCACGTGGCGTGCTCCCACGTACACGCAGACTGTGTTGAAGTGCTGCTCAATGCAGGTGAGCTGCATGGGTGGCATGTTCCAACGTACACGCAGACTGTGTTGAAGTACTGCTCAATGCAGGTGAGCTGCATGAGTGGCATGTTCCAACGTACACGCAGACTGTGTTGAAGTACTGCTTAATGCAGGTGAGTTGCATGAGTGGCATGTTCCAACGTACAGGCAGACTGTGTTGAAGTACTGCTTAATGCAGGTGAGCTGCATGAGTGGCATGTTCCAACGTACACGCAGACTGTGTTGAAGTACTGCTCAGTGCAGGTGAGCTGCAAGAGTGGCACATGTTCCAACGTACAGGCAGACTGTGTTGAAGTGCTGCTTAATGCAGGTGAGTTGCAAGAGTGGCACATGTTCCAACGTACACGCAGACTGTGTTGAAGTGTTGCTTAATGCAGGTGAGTTGCAAGAGTGGCATGTTCCAACGTACATACAATTTATTTAACTCACGACCATGATCACATGGTATGGAGCACAGATGGCGTGCTATGAGCTTGTAGGTCTGCTATTTTTGAAAAATCGTGAAAATACTTATTTCAGAAAACTGGAGGATTTAGAAGATTTTTTTAAAATTTTGAGGTCAGGCCTAAATGGGTTAAATAAGGTAATAAAATAAATTGGCAAGTATTTTTGCCTGAAATTCATATTATATAGAATAGATACATTATATAGATATTCCACTGTTAGGTTCTTAGTTTACGTACTGTATGATCCTTGATGACTATTTTTATGTATTTGATGTATTAGCATGCTTTATTCTTGCTTACTGTAAATCGCTCTGGATTAAAAAGAGCGTCTGCTAAATACTTAAATCTAATTGTACTGTAGGAGCTAAGGTGAATGCTGCCAGGCTACATGAGACGCCCCTGCATCATGTCGCCAAGGCCACACAGGGCCACGACGACCTGATCGAGATGCTGGTGGAGTTCGGGGCCAACGTGTTCGCCCGCGACTACCGTGACAAGAAACCAATCGACTACACGATGTCAAGTTCGTCCTCTAGAGCCTGCCTGCAGTTTTACGAGAGTGAGTATATCAACTCAAAATCCCCATACATGGGGAAAGCCCCCCATATATGGTGCCCAGGTCTCACGTGACATCATCAGGGATATCATAGTAAATGCGACCTTTCTTTCAATCATTTTATTTTTCATTTTTGCACAAACTGATACATGACTCACATATTCACAGACAGACTAACACATATACATATACCTACATACATTATACATACATACGTCCATACATCATCTTCTTCTTACTCCTTATATATTCATATAGTCTTCGAAATCATAAAACCTTTATACTCACCAGGAATGGTTCCTTAATTTGCAAAACCCCTTGATAATATTTCTGCGTATTCTCCTCCCATGTATTCCACAACTGGGCCCCAAACTAAGAAGAATTCATCCATGTCTCCTTGGAGAACGTGTGAGCCGTTCTAGTGTCTCCATAGAGAACATGTGTGAGTCGTTCTAGTGTCTCCATAGAGAACATGTGTGAGCCGTTCTAGTGTCTCCATAGAGAACATGTGTGAGCCGTTCTAGTGTCTCCATAGAGAACATGTGTGAGCCGTTCTAGTGTCTCCATAGAGAACATGTGTGAGCCGTTCTAGTGTCTCCATAGAGAACATGTGTGAGCCGTTCTAGTGTCTCCATAGAGAACATGTGTGAGCCGTTCTAGTGTCTCCATAGAGAACATGTGTGAGCCGTTCTAGTGTCTCCATAGAGAACATGTGTGAGCCGTTCTAGTGTCTCCATAGAGAACATGTGTGAGCCGTTCAGGGAGCAGTTGTAGAACATTGTGGAGCCAACTTAATACAGATGGAACAACATCATCAATCCAACATTGTAGTATTGTGACAACCTAGCACAGTACCATAGGATACTCAGGATTCTCTTAAATCTACAGGTAAATGCAACCTGCTGTCTCAATTAAGCCCATATACTGGAGATCCCTGACATCCCTGTCATTAATATTGGCCAGCAACTCTACGTCTGACCTCAGATGTCGACGCACAGCCAGGGCACACTGGTGGCACCGCTGCTGTGAAACTCAGCATGGGGTTCAGAATCAGCTGAGTAATTAGTTTGGTGTAGCTAAATAATGACTTCAGTGTCCCAAATGTTGTCTAATAAGTAGGGCTGTGAATCTGTGGGTGTCCCACGATTCGATTCCGATTCTTGGGGTCACGATTTCGATTCAAAATCTGAAGTGACCAGTACTGACTACAGTAACTTGAAAATGACTGAAGACATGATGTTTACTGTGATTAGGGTAAGCTTACATTTCATATCACAAAAAAAATTAAAGTAAACGATTTTTGGAAATTATGAATCGATTTTCAATCGTTCATAACGGCAATCGCGAATCTAATTCGCATCGATTTTTTTTGACACCCCTAGTAATAAGTCCTGCATCAGTTAGCTAGTGTAAATTAATAATGTTTAGTTAGACAGCAGTGCCTGAATTGACACACACACACACACACACACACACACACACACACACACACACACACACACACACACACACACACACACACACACACACACACACACACTCTAAACCTCTAACAATACTAAGATATACACCACCATCCGTTTTACCTGAGTCAGACATAACATAATTCTTTCCGGGGCTGATATGTGGTACAAGGAAGCCTGTGAGTAAGTCCATGGGTCCAGATTTGGATTCTACATAGTGAAAAATGTATGATTTGACACCAAGATCATTCAAATAGGACAAGTCTATAGGATTGTATTGCTAAATGCAATATTACTGTATATTCAATGGCGGCTTGAAAAATGAAATTGTATTTGGCCAGATGGTTTTATCCCTAAGGAGTATGTGTGTCAATTGTGGTGCTTGTATCCGCAATCTCCTGTAATTTGCAGTTATCTGCCCCGCTACAGAATTTACTATAGGCTACAGCTACAGGATCCTGATGCCAACACTAGTGTTGTAGTACTCCAGTCCTTGACTCGTCTCCAGTCTGGTCTCGACTCAAAGTCGTACGATTTGTCACACGTTACCGCAGTGAAATTTGTTCTCCACATTTGACCCATCTCTTGGAGCGGTGAGCTGCAGCCGTGCCGCGCTCGGGAATCATTTGATTAGAGAGTGTCAAGCAGGGAGACATTGGGTCTTTGGTATGACCCAGCCGGGGATCGAACCCCCGACCTCCCAGTTTTCAGGGCGGACACTCTAACCACAAGGCCACTGAGCTGGACCGTGACATTTTCATTGACACGGTCTTAATTTGAATTGGACTTGACTCGGTCTCGAACCAAGGGACTCGGGACTCTTCCCCCACCGAGTCCACTCCAATCACGAGTCACTACGATGCAAGGAAATAATTTTTATTATACCCATAATTATGAGGAGCCCTTTCACGTTAACATCATCAGAGAGCTGTCTGGTGCTGATGCAGCCTGCCTGCTCTCTCAGTGTTTTCTCTACCTATAAAATGAGAAAGAAAAACAAATCTGGTCTCGGTCTCGACTCGGTCTCGCCTCCAGTCGGACTTGGTCTTGAGTTTAGGTGGACTCGACTACAACACTAGCCAACAGCATTTTGGAAACACTTGCACGTAATGTTGGCTAAGAGTGCTTTAGCCATAAATATAATATATATACGCTATTTTGTCCCAACAAACGTTCTATATGTGCTGCTGCCTTCAGGCACTCCACTGAGTCTGCAGCAACTAAGCAGAGTGGCGGTCAGGAGCATGCTGGGTACCAGAGCCCTGGAGGTCATAGGGCAGCTGGCTATACCAAAGCTCATCATCAACTTCCTCTGCTATCGGCGACCGTCCTCATGCTGAGGAGAGGAGAGACGCTCTTTAAGCTCTTTCTCTGCTACTGGCGACCGTCCTGCTGAGGAGAGGAGAGACGCTCTTTGGGACTGGAAGTAGAAAACTAATGTCATTATCTGAAAAACCACTTGAGACACAGTTAGTACTAGTATACCTTTAGTTTCATCTTAGCGACTAAGTGTATACGGGTTTATTTATGATCATGAACAAAATGAGCCCGACAGATAGGGGAGTGATTTTAAATATTAGGGACAATTTTTTTATGTGTTTTAGGAACATCAGTGTCTTGAAAAAATATGAGAAAAAGATAGACCCAGGGAACCCATGACACATAGATGAGACCACGCAGAAGTGTCATTCCCATGAAAACATTGTACCATTATTGTGCCATAAATACTGTACTACACCCAGCAAATCCTCAGGAATACTTACTATTAGTTTTGTGTGTGTGTGTGTGTGTGTGTGTGTGTGTGTGTGTGTGTGTGTCTGTGTGTGTGTGTGTGTGTGTGTGTGTGTGTGTGTGTGTGTGTGTGTGTGTGTGTGTGTGTGTGTGTGTGTGTGTGTGTGTGTGTGTGTGTGTGTGTGTGTGTGTGTGTGTGTGTGTGTGTGTGTGTGTGTGTGTGTGTGTGTGTGTGAGATTACGTTTGTGCATTTGCTCTAGTCTGTCAGTACTTCCACTTGTGAAACAAGCGTGTTAAAACACCAGACATTACATTTTAGTTTTAGTTTTTTTTCAACATCTTTTGTTTTAAACTATATGCTTACCAATGATTTAAAAAATGTGAATGTATTATTGATGGCATTTTTGACTCTTAGTAAGGGTGAGATTTCCAGAGCCAAATTCCAATACCTTAATTTCTGCTCATTCACTCACTCACTTCACAAGTAAATTGCTTTCGGAGGAGCTGCGTGCGAGCAAAGAGTAGACTTCCCAAAGCCACTGGAGCAGGAATCAGTCAGTGTACATTCTGTACAATACATGAAGTGTTCCCAATTCCCATCACAGAGTTTCTTGTAAACTCGCTGGAAGTGATTTGTTGTTTGGATAGTGCAATGGAATGGGGAACCACAGTACGCTGTCTGAGAGATGGGATCCAAACGCTGCAGTGCCTTTTCCCGGACCTCAAAGGGAAGATTTAGAGCCAAGCGAAATGTTTGATCTGCTCATCATAGCCTAATAACGTAAACATAACACTGTGCGATGTTGTATCAACGGTCTGGCAGCGAAAGTGTCCCACTGAAGTGTTAGTTAACCCATTTTAGACCTGAAGACGATTCTACAAAATGCCTTTGACTGTTTTCTGAAAAAAACATGTTTCTATGTTAGTCGTTCACATGTCAAGGACCCCCCAAAATATATGAAATTGGCCGCCGACCTCCATTTAAAAGTGTGTTGTTCCAGGGACCCCACAGAAGCAAAGATTTGAGTTATAAACGTTGGCTCTGAAAGAATATATATTCAAAGATTTGCGCCACATTTTCATGATTTTTCAAAAATAGCAGACCTACAAGCTCGTAGCGCGGCACTCGGTGCCGCGCTATGAGCTTGTAGATCTGCTATTTTTCAATAGCTAAAGTAGCCTATAACATAATGCTTAAAACACCAAAAGGGGTTCCCGCCCATAATGGGTTAAATGATTTGAACTGAAAGAGATATTTACGTGTGTTTAGAGATATATCTGAATAACGGTGACAAGCTACCGAAGCAACAGATTAAATGGAATAGGTTTGAATCTTATTTAGACAATCATGCCGTTTGTCGTGCATGGCTGTGGGGGAACGCAATGTCACACAGCTCCATTCATGAGCAAGAGAGAGAAATACAGGGTCCAATATATACAACATGATGGCATGCAGGACGGCGGAGGCGAGGGCAGACATTTGAGTATTGGAACATGTGGGTGTCAGTCCAGCCTGCTCGATTCCTCCGTAGTCGGACTCTCATCTAATCCTCGATCCCCCCCTCGCTCGGACGCGGGTGGAGGGTGCGAGTATTGAAATTTGTCTCAGGACGACACACACCTATAGCTTCATATTTATAGCTTGAGCATGTGGTTCTGGTTGGTTGGGGGGGAAAGACCCAGACCTTAACCAGCGTCTGCGTTCTTGGATATTTCTGTGTCTTGTTGTCAGGCGACCTGGCATGTCTCTGTGTAGGAGCACTGGAGCAGAGGATGTTGTCTGTGTGAAGGATATCCCTGTTATGGTGTCTCTGTCTCTCCCTCTCACACACACACACACACACACACACACACACACACACACACACACACACACACACACACACACACACACACACCACGCATTCCATCCTTAAACTGTGATCATTATGCCAGGAAGATCATAAGAGTATAATAAATATTTGGGTCAGTTGGGTTACATAAAAAGTGTCCAGCTGTTGCTCGCATTAATTAAGGTCCACACCAGTTTGTTTACATGTATTATTGACGTGTCCACCACTTGGTCTTAACTCAATCTGAAGCGCTCGAGCAGTGTTTTGCACTTTGCACTAATCAATCATGCAAATGTCAGCTTTATTTTTGGCTTCTCTTCTCAATCTCTTCTGTCAACAGTGGAGCCTGAATGCTGGAACTCTCTCGCTCTGTGAATCTCTTGTAGTTAGACAGCCGTGCCTGAATTGACACACACACACACACACACACACACACACACACACACACACACACACACACACACAGTACTTTAACCCATTTTGACCTGAGATCAGATTCTAAAAATGTCTTCCACATCCTGACAGTTTTCTGAAAAAGCTGTTTCTATGTCAGTCGTTCTTCGATTTTTCAAAAATAGCAGACCTACAAGCTCATAGCGCGCCACTCGGTGGCGCGCTATGAGCTTGTAGATCTGCTATTTTTCAATAGCTAAAGCATAACATAATGCTGACACCAAAAGGGATTCCCGCCCAAAATGGGCTAATCATAAATATAGATAACTTTGCATCACAACATCCCCATTTTGGATTTGTTTTCCAGGGTAACGATGTCGTCTCATCGATTGGTAACCATGTCCGTTAGGGGCAGGCCAACAAATAATAGAGCAAAGAACTTACACGGAACGCCCCCCCCTCCCTTTTAAAATAACTCGACCCTGCCACTACAGGAAGGTGCTGCTGCCATTTTATACAGCTTAAAGGGGGAATGTCATTCCCCTCGGGAGATAAGAACGGCTATTTTTCATGCTAACGTGATTATGACGTCAGCCAGGCAATAAAATTGTCCCCGTCTTCTATGCGGGCTTGCTCGCAGAAGTAGCATAGCAACTTATGCTACTCTTTTGGTGTCACATTTAGCTTCATACTGGGTGAAAGTCTCATTCAAAAAAATATTTTTTCGCTCGAAAATGTTAGTTACAATGACATTGAGTTGACGTGTTTTTTTTTTTTTGTAACTGTTGCATAATCGCAATTTCGCACTCGAGTCCCATGCCCCGGCCATCTAGCTCTGTCCCCCCCCGCTGACATGCCCTCAACCACGGCTAAGTTCAGCCTGCTGCGGTCGGAGCCTTGCTCACAGGTTGAGCAGCACTGCAGCGGGCTAAAATGCATATCCGTCATTCAAATATCTCAGTTACCACAACATTGTTCAAGTGCACTGTGTGTTTATGCTTATTCATTGTAATAATCAATATCGCTATGATGATTTATCGCCTGACAGCATGTAGTCTAGCCCGTCTCAGATGCCCCCTCTCACCGCCGGCCGCCGGGGCACTGAGCCCGTGAGCCGGCCCTCTTCTCGTCATGCAGGCTGCAGCTCATAGGCTCATAGCGCACACACACACACACACACACACACACACACTCTCTCTCTCTCTCTCTCTCTCTCTCTCACACACACACACACACACACACACACACACACACACACACACACACACACACACACACAAACTCTCTCTCTCTCTCTCTCTCTCTCTCTCTCACACACACACACACACACACTCTCTCTCTCTCTCTCTCTCTCTCTCTCTCTCTCTCTTCAAATGCCGTAGTTACCACAACATTGTGAACTGTGTGTTTGTTTATTCATTGTAATAGTCATCGCTATGATGAATTATCGCCCTCGTTGTCCGATCCGCTCCGCGGGGCTGAAGCATGTAGTCTCCCGGCAATCAGATCATGCCACACCGGGGCATTTGCACTGGGGCTCATCGTTTCGTGAGCACAAGTAACCTGACACCGATATGGGGGGTGGGGGCTCTCTCTCTCTCTCACACACACACACACACACACACACACACACACACACACACACACACACACACACACACACACACACACACACACACACACACACACACACACACACACTATATTGCTCTTAAACATTTTGCCATACATCACACACACACACTCCTATCCTCCTGGTGGAGACCTGTGCCCAGAAGGGCACTTTTTCTAGTTGATTCTATGTTGGTTATCTCTGCCCTACCAAGCTATGTACATCATATGTTGGTGTGTTGGTTATCTGCAGCCTACCAAGCTGTAGATTCTGATTTTTTTCCCATGCTGTATTGATGTATCATTGTAGGAGAGATGACAGGCAAACGTTGATCAAAATAACAATTCTACACCATACCCATTTAGGACTGAGACCAGATTCTACTAAATGTTTTCTAAATCATTTTCTGAAAAACCTGTTTCTATAAAAGTGGTTTTCAAACTATTTCATGTCAAGGACCCCAAAATATGTATGTAATTGGCCGTGGACCCCAATCTTAAAATGTTGTTTCATGGACCTCCCAGAAACGTTCGCTGTGAATGAATATTATATTCAAAGATTGGCACTCATTTCACGATTTCTCAAAAATGCCAGATCTACAAGCTCGTAGCGCGTTACTCTGTGCACTCTATGAGCTTGTAGATCTGCTATTTTTAGTTTGTTATTTTTTATGAACTTGTTGATCTATTCTATGTAGATCTGCTATTTTTATGTTGCTCCCATGTAATGGGTCCCTGGACCCAGGGATGGTCGTTTAGATGGGTCCCAGGAGTCCTACTTCAACGACGTTAGAGTACAGTAGGCCTACTGAGTACAGTATTCCATCCCAGAATCTAAGGATGTAATTTTCACTTCAAACTGCAATGATGCAAATAGCCTGCATCCTGTCCGGTCTCAGAGGAAAAAATACGTGAATGTGAGTTTCGCATTTCCCATTCACGTGAATGGGGAAAATTAATTCACTAACTAATTAATGTCTTAGCAAGGAGATAGCACACGATTCCCGATGAAGCCGGTCATTTTGACATATGAGTGGGTGCGGCAAAAACTGGGAGGAGTAGCGTGACACAATAAAGTTTATAGGCCTAATATACAATAAATAAATGTTACCAATAACAATAACAATAACACTAAAAAGTGTTACAATTACAATAGTCTGGTTGCAACCACACTAATTACATAGTTTGGTTTGTAAGATGACTGTTAGTTCATTCTATTGGAATAATGGCATGGTTCTGTGGCAAAATAAATATTATGCAACAATGCTGAATCTGCAGTACATACACATATCCCATTTACTACCCAGGGGGCAAAGGGGGTTGACCTGCATTTGTCATAACATACAAAGTTGTCCACCAGAAATAATATCTATGACCCAGTAGGATCACAACCTATATGGACAACCCGGTCAAGTTTTGGGCGAACGTCCAATATGGCCGCCCCAATATTAGCCCCTATGGGGGGTGAATAGGGCAAAATTGTACACATTACAATTCCTGTAAGATCCTATTACCCAGGGGGGCAAACCACCCCTTTTTGATTCTATTGGGTCATAGATATTTCTGGTGGACAACCTTTGATGTTATGGCAAATGCAGGTATCCAAAATCTGACAGGAAATGTAATGTCTCTTTTCTTTTTCATGTTTGCAGCCATTTTGACAATATGCAAGCTCAAGCATATATGTCCCTTCTGTGCCATGGATCTTAGCCAATGGACTAATATTGCTTGTGTTTGCCAAAACAGTCAACAATCATGGTAGAAATCATGGTAAAGCACTATTTCGGGTAACCACCATCTTGTAAATATGCACAATAAGGGTCCTGACACACCCAATAATAAAAATAGGTATTCCATTGAGTCTCTAATGGTCAGAAACCATGAAATAGACACCAAGTTTGCATTTCTAGCTCATCTGGTTCAGAAGTTAGAGCCAAAACCTATTTTCTTGGTACTAATATTGTGGTGGCCATATTGTGGCGGCCATATTGGATTTCATGGAAACTTGCAATACAAAAAAAATTCGTATTCATATCATTGATCAACCTGAGAAGTTTCGTGGAAATATCTCTCAGTTTAAAATTTTCCCTTATTCACCCCCCATTATAACTAATATTGGGGCGGCCATATTGGATTTCATGGAAACTTGCAATACAAAAAATGTTCGTATTCATATCATTGATCAACCTGAGAAGTGTCGTGGAAATATCTCTCAGTTAAAAATGTTCCCCTATTCACCCCCCATTATAACTAATATTGGGGCGGCCATATTGGATTTCATGGAAACTTGCAATACAATTTTTTTTCGTATTCATATCATTGATCAACCTGAGAAGTGTTGTGGAAATATCTCTCTGTTTAAAATTTTCCCCTATTCACCCCCCCATTATAACTAATATTGGGGCGGCCATATTGGATTTCATGGAAACTTGCAATACAAACATTTTTCGTATTCATATCATTGATCAACCTGAGAAGTTTCGTGGAAATATCTCTCAGTTTAAAATGTTCCCCTATTCACCCCCCCATTATAACTAATATTGGGGCGGCCATATTGGATTTCATGGAAACTTGCAATACAAAAATTTTTCGTATTCATATCATTGATCAACCTGAGAAGTTTCGTGGAAATATCTCTCAGTTTAACATGTTCCCCTATTCACCCCCCATTATAACTAATATTGGGGCGGCCATATTGGATTTCATGGAAACTTGCAATACAAAAAATGTTCGTATTCATATCATTGATCAACCTGAGAAGTGTCGTGGAAATATCTCTCAGTTAAAAATGTTCCCCTATTCACCCCCCATTATAACTAATATTGGGGCGGCCATATTGGATTTCATGGAAACTTGCAATACAAAATTTTTTCGTATTCATATCATTGATCAACCTGAGAAGTGTCGTGGAAATATCTCTGTTTAAAATTTTCCCCTATTCACCCCCCATTATAACTAATATTGGGGCGGCCATATTGGATTTCATGGAAACTTGCAATACAAAAAAATTTCGTATTCATATCATTGATCAACCTGAGAAGTGTCGTGGAAATATCTCTCAGTTTAAAATGTTCCCCTATTCACCCCCCATTATAACTAATATTGGGGCGGCCATATTGGATTTCATGGAAACTTGCAATACAAATTTTTTTCGTATTCATATCATTGATCAACCTGAGAAGTTTCGTGGAAATATCTCTCAGTTAAAAATGTTCCCCTATTCACCCCCCATTATAACTAATATTGGGGCGGCCATATTGGACTTTTGCCCAAAAATTTACCGGGTTGTCCATACAGGGGTCATAGATATTATTTCTGGTGGACAACTTTGTATGTTATGAACAAACCTGTGACTCTACCTTAGTAGAGTCACAAGCAAAAGGTTCTGTGACCATCCTCTGGCAACCATATTTTGATGATTGATTTTACCTCTGTGGACCCTTTATAAAAGAGTTAGCCCCCATGTCCCTCGCAAAAATTCCGGCATTTTTTGCTAGAGGGCCAAATTCAAAATGACTTGGACTTTTGATCCAGATGACCTAGAATCATGTATGAAGACACTTTTTCATACCATGATGATTCCAAATCTGACACCATTTTAATCATAAGACCTCGTTTTGGCCTCGAAATACAAGATGGCCATCCAGTAGCGTGAAAACATTACTTTTGAATAGGAAAGCAATTTATTTGGGGTTTCTAATTTTTACAAATACAAAACACATGTGTCAGAGCATTCTGTGTCACTGGTTTCTGAATCATCCGATTCAGATGACTCCACCTCTGTGCATCATCATCCTCATCCTCTTCAACTGGCCCTGGTGTAGGTATCACAAAATGCATGCCCTTTGCCTTTATACTGGGAGATAATCTTGTGTACATCCTCACCACTCTGCAGTGTCTTCATAGGTTCTTCACTGTTTATGCAGGCTGTGATGCCAACTCGGGTTTCTATGGCAAAGGAAAATCATCAGTGTATGACAAGGTGGCACGGCAACAGCTCTCACGGTGTGGAGATAGCCTTGACCTTGAGAAGGAGGTAGAACAAGAGTTCTTTGCATATACGAGACAGGTGGTCTATGGAGACAAGAAGCCTGTGCTGCCAAGTCTCCCTCCAGATGCAGATACTGGAGCCTATGCCAATACTGCCTCCGCGCCAACTACTTGGCGTACATCTAGTGTGCCACCCCACACTGAAGCACCACCCCTCGCCACTCGGACGTGATTGGGAGTCGGTGGGTGGTCGCTGTCGTTCTGTCCGCCACACGCGGCCTGCTCTCCCAACACCTACCTGCACCAGGGCTAGTTGAAGAGGACAAGGAAGTTGAGAGTGAGGAGGATTTGAATGATGCACAGAGGAGGTTGGACTCATGATCTGATGATTCATAAATCAGTGACACAGAATGCTCTGAATGTGTTTTGTGTCTGTAAAAATTACAACCCCTAAATAAATTACTTTTCTATTCAAAAGTTACGTTTTCACGCTACTGGATGGTGGCCATCTTGAATTCCGGGGCCAAAACGAGGTCTTATGATTAAAATGGTGTCCTCATGGTTGACTTGTATGAAAAAGTGTCTTCATACATGATTCTAGGTCATCTGGATCAAAAGTCCATTTTTGGCTATGGCGCCGTGCACCATTTTGAATTTGGCACTCTAGCAAAAAATGCCGGGATATTTGCGAGGGACATGGGGGCTAAAACATTTATAAAGGGTCCACAGAGGTCAAATCAATCATCAAAACATTGTTGCTAGAGGATGGTCACAGAACCTATTGCTTGTGACTCTACTAACTTCTAGGCTAAACAGCAGGGCAACTGGGTTGAACTTTAGTTTGACACGTGCAATGATTAATTCAATATCAAGTCGTTGAATCTCTTTTGGATATGTCAATCCATTTATTGAGAACATCCACTTTCTTGCAGCAGTAGTATTCAAACTCAATATAAGAAGGACACGTTAAATTCATCATAAATTAGTTTAAATAAAACAAAAATAAACAAAAGCATTTTGGCTCCAACACATGCCTTGATGATTTTGTGATATAGGTTATACACAGTAGGTTCACTATTAGCTGAAAGTGGGCTTTCTGGTGTTCGGTCAGATGTTTTTGTCAAGATGTTGAATGGGAAAGAAGTTCCTTGTGTGTGGGTGCCCTGCAGTTGATGGCTGAGCTTGTGCTACAGTGTGATCGCAGATGGACCAGAGGCAGAGGACCTGATGTAGTGGGGTCCCTAGACACACCGTCATTTACAACTCATGTAAAAGTTTAACTTTCACTTCTAATTTGTAGATAATGGCCTATAGAACAATTTTAGTTCGAGTGGCAAGTCTACAAATTAAAAAAATATATAATCTTTGCCCAATTTCCAAAATGGCCAAAATCGGAATGTCTTAATTTTCTTACAATTGCTGTTTTTTCTTGGTTTTATTTTACTATATCAAATCAATACTGTGTGAGGAATTAACTGGATTTCAAATGTTTTGAATATGCTGATATGGGGAAAAAAATAAAAATGGCCACCAATGTACATCAAATTACTTCAAATTACACCTAACTTCTGTTCTGTTGAACCTAGAATGGTGAGGTTAGTGCCTATACCTACAGTATGTTATCATGAATGAGTAATTGTATAAAAATAAAATATGATTGGAAAATCTCTTATATTTCACACAAATGAGACAATACAGTATGTGAGGAACTAAAGTTAGATATTGGAATATAATACCCCACTTAGCCCAGCCTCTACCCGTGGAAATCGTGCACTTTACGATGACACAAAATTTGGCTCACAGTTAAATCATGCCATAAGGGACATTTTTGGCTAACATGGGGCCATCGCAGAGTTGTCCCGTGGTGACCTGGCCGCCATTTTCCAAAATGGCCACGACCACCTGCTGTTATTTTACCAATTCAGGTTTTCAAGGATGAGGAATACAGTGCTACAGTACTATTTACAACATGCACATCAAAATGTGTAATATCGATGTAGTACTGTACAGTACATGTGTTCAAACTGACATGTGAGAGTCAAGTGAGCCCAGGACATCAGCCGGCGTATTCCGTGTACTACTCCTCATCAGACCCCCTTCCAAATAAAACCAGCTCTGCCCCTGAGTCACCAGTACCCAGTGAGGTCATAACACCAGGAGTGTACTCCTAGCCAGACCCCCTTTCAGCTGGCCAACCAGCTCTGCCCCTGAACTGCCAGTATCCGGCATTGCCAGAACACCAGCCCTTGTACCCCCCACCAGATAACAGTGGAGCAGCAATACAGGGGGCCACGACCTACCATCCCCGACTTCACCAACAGAGACCCGAGTGAGTTTGCCCGCCTCAAATTATCACTCGAACCTGCTGCCATCCAACGTCACCCAGCGGTTACCTCAGAAAATGGGCAGATATGCCACAGTTCTGCATGGTTCTGAAGACGGAGTGCGAGGCTGCAACCCCACCCTAAGAGACAGGGAAAGCTAATGCATACTGTCCATTATGTAAGATTAACGAACACTTCAGTGTACTAGAGACTCATGACAGAACAGATCACAGAATGGATTCGAACCAAGAAGTGGTGCTGGCGCTGTGGTAGATCACACCTATAGCTGCCCAGTGTGATCTCAGGAGGCCATGTAGCCTGTGCATTGGCAAACACCTTGAAGTCCTGCTTGAGGCCTGATGAGAGCTGTCTGGTGAACACCACTGCCGAGGTGCTGTACCTTGACAAGCCAGTTGACGGGAAAAAGGTCCTACTCAAAGTAGTTTGAGTTATATTTCACGACGGTGACTGTTCCCTCGACACTTATGCCCTTCTTGGCGATGGGTCAGAACGCACAATGCTTCTTCCCGCTGCAGTGGAAAGACTCGGCCTCAACCGAACACCTGAAGATCTGCCCTCAGAACTATCAGGCAGGATGTGCAGACACTGAAGGGGGCATGAGTGTCGTTCTCTGTGTCCCTATCATGTCAGAATGTCACAGAACACAGAGCTCATGAGAAGTATGGAGAAACACTGACAGGAGGCCGCCAAGATACAATGCCCCAGAGACCCAGAGTGTGCCACTGCCGCAGCAACGATGTCATGAGGCAAGTCTCCACCAAAAACACTGTGCCTTAAAGGGACGAGTCAAAGGTCAGAAAGCCCACCTCCTGTATGTCCTGTCAGTAGCAACTCAACCTGCACCTGAAATAGACCCTCACCACACCTCATGTGGTGGAGTTATTGGTAAAATAACAGCAGGTGGCGGCCATTATGAAAAATGTCTACCATGGTCACAGGACAAATAGTACCACTGTATTCCTCATCCTTGACAATGTAGGATTAGTCACCAGAATCAAGATCCTAGGTGGTCTAGAACCTGAATTGGTAAATTAACAGCAGGCGGCGGCCATTTTAGAAAATGGCTGCCATGGTTACCACGGGACAAATCTGTGATGGCCCCATAGTCAACAATGTTCCTTATGGCATGCTCCAACTGTGTGCCAAATGTCATGCTTTTATCGTAAAGTGCACAATTCCATCAAAATACTGCACATAGATGCTGGACTACTTGCTATTTTTGTGGATATCCACCAATACGGGGGGGGGGGGGGGGGGGGTATTATATGTGTAATATGGTCTAAGTACCAAATGCTACTCCGGATTGTGAATCCATACATATCTCATGTGTTCAGATTGGATAATTCAATCAAAAGTTACAACAGAACATGTTTTGCTAATGGGGGGTACGCCCCCTAGAGGCCAATTTCTTTATCTGGGTGGTTGCCACTCGAACCAAAATGGTTCTATAGACCCTCACCTTCAAATTAGTAGTGAAAGTTAAACTTTTACATGAGTTGTAAATGACAACTAAATTTAACATTGAGACGGAACCCCACTAATGAGAGCATTGGATCAGATTGCAATTGCTGATGTCATATACATCTAGTCTGACCATGAGATGACTGCCTTCTCCATCTGATGTTATGGCCTCTACTACATGAAAAGCTACTTCCACATGTTAAAAGGCATTTTTATGTGACACCATGAAATTGTCGGTGGACCAACCAGTTCATAGGGTTCACCTTCATGAGGTACGGCCACAGTGCAGAATGGATTATTAGAATAACCTTGAAGCAAGGGACCGTGAATACCTTGGCCCTGAGCAGATTTGTGTCTGGCCACTGCAAGGCTACTATAAAGAGTGGGAACACAATTTTTCAAGATTTAGAAAAGATGTCCTGGTCAAAGGTATTTTACAAGACCATCCCATCTAAAGTGAAGATGGTGGCAACAACAGCCAAATCCATTCAAATAATACACTCAAAGTGTATGACCTAAATGCTATCTATTCAAGGGTCATCATACTCCTGTCTAGTGACTGTGAGGTTCATGTGGAGGATGCCCTCGCCTATGAGCTGGCACCAATCTTAACCGCCATGTTCACTGAGGATGGGATGCAAATTGAGAAAGCCAAGTCCACCGGCATGGGACCCAGAGTAGTTTGGATAGAAAAAGACACATCAGGCCACTGAGCCCTAACAATCTACCTGAAGAATACAAACCTGCCCCAGATGGCATTTGTGCAATTATAAAGTGTGCAGCATGCACACTTTATAATTATGTGTAATAATAATGTATAAGTATGAATGATTATATATGGTTTGTCATGCACACAATGTTCTGTTGATGTTTTGGTGTAGAATGCTCACAATAGGGCTGAAGGAGTTAATTCATCAAGGGGTTGTGGTGGAAAGGAGATATGACCACTTCCAAATAAGTATTTATTTTGCAATGAAAATGTGTTGCATTTGCATTGATTTATATTGTATTTTATGGGATTTTGCTGTTTTAAGCATGAAGGGGTTAATATCTAAAAATGCCCTATTCTGAAATCATATATATTGTACATATCCACATCCATGGATAAACACTCTAAAAATAGCCTAGTAGCCAAAAAGTGAACCCGGACATGTTGAGTACACCAACGTTTTATGTTAGAAATATTTAGTATGGGTCCCCATCATGTAGAAACTGCCGGATGCTAACTTGCATATGTTGGAGCAATTTTCATAATTGGCATAATATGTGACCATACCAATTACAACCTATAGAAGGCAAAATATTCAAAATGTCATCATGCATGTAGCATGTGACATGTCAAACTAGGGGGTTTTCATGATGCTGAATCCATTCCAAGCATTAGTTTTGCAAAAAAAAAACACTCAACGAAGGGACCCTCAGATGCCCCGCGCACTTTACCCACGCACAGAACATGGAAGATATCAACGGGGTGGAGCAACAAAGATTGGTAAATAAACACAACATGGCCAACTATATCGTCCTGCTCCTAGGCTACACAGGCAAAAAAATACCAATATAATAATATTGTTCGCTTAGACATAATAAATGGGGGTAAAGTGTGACATGTAGAAACCATGCTGTTTTATCATATTCAGTATTGCATCGTGTATAGTATACAGTATATAGTGCATGTTGAATTATCTCTGGTCAATAGCCCTAATGCCCTTTGCTGGCATTACAGCTATGGACCAGAGCTAATGTTGAATGTGACTCGGATGAAACTTCATCCCTGATTACAACCAAACCAGTCTTGGTGCTTTTCTGGTTTCATCTTCTTGTTGTATTCACTTGTGCTTGAAATGTAGGCCTACCCATTCTACAAGCTGAATAAAAATGTCAATCAATCAATGATGTATAACGTCATGTGAATCACATTGCAACTATGTGGTGTAACTTCACAACAGAACCATGCCATTATTCCAATTTTGAACATATTTGACTGTAAGCACATACCAGAACAACCCAGAACAATGTAAATGATTCAGAATTGTCGCATAGGCTATTGTTTATTTTGCCACAGAACCATGGCATTATTCCAATAGAACAAACTAACAGTCATCTTACAAACAAAACTATTTAATTTTCACTTATATCACCTTTGTTGTCATGTCTCACATATAGCCTATCGATAAAGGAACCATGGATCTGCATGTCAATAAAATACACCATGTCATTTTCACTTGGAACTGCAATGATGCAAATAGCCCAGGATGCAGGCTATTTGCATCATTGCAGTTTGAAGTGAAAATGACATCCTTAGACTCTGGGATGCAATACTGTACTCTAACGTTGTTGAAGTAGGACTCGTAAAATGTCCCTGGGACCCATCTAAACGACCACCCCTGGGTCCAGTGAACCATTACATTGAGGCAACATGTCACTCACTAACAGAACCATGTCAATAATTGAACCATTGCATGATCACATCATGAACACCATCAGATATCTGTCTAAACACCTGAACGTGGCCAGAGTGCATGTGGTTGTCGTTTCAAGTCATTATATCAGTTGTACAAAAATCATAGCAGCTCATCAGAACGGTTGTTCCCTCATGCGTCTTCACGAAGATTCTGGTATTTATGTTGGATCCAAGGACTCCAAGCATTTCAACCCCCTCTACCAGAGTCCTAATTTCTTGTAATAAAATACAATAAATATATTGTGTATAAATATAATTGTTTGTTTTTTTTACCATGTACGGAAATTATGCATTTATAATGTCATATAGTCCAATGCAATGGTTTTCAACCAGTGGCCCTGACCACCAGTGGTCCTTGAGGGGATTCCAGGTTGTCCCCATGGGCCCAGCTAAATGGAGAGTTTGTAACCATTACCAATGGTAGATCTGGTCCATTTGGTTTCATTTTATGCTCTCAAGAGTACAATTATTGCACATGCATTACAATTCAGGATTCAGGACAGGAACCCCGTTTGATGCATTATGTTATACTTTGAAGAATATTGAAAAATAGCAGATCTGCATAGAATAGATCAACAAGCTCATAAAACAAACTAAAAATAGCAGATCTACAAGCTTGTAGATCTGGCATTTTTGAAAAATCATGAAAATGAGTGCCAATCTTTGAATATAATATTCATTCACAGCGAACGTTTCTGGGAGGTCCCTGAAACAACATTTTGAGATGGGGGTCCACGGTCAATTACATACATATTTGACATGAAATAGTTTGAAAGCCACTTTTATAGAAACAGGTTTTGGTCTCAGTCCTAAATGGGTATGATGTAGAATTGTTATTTTGCTCAACGTTTGCCTGTCATCTCTCCTACAATGACACATCAATACAGCATGGAAATGTGAACAACATTTTATCCAACAACGACAATATTCTATGTCTTGGGTCTTCTGAGAGGCTAAAATCTCAAATGGTAGTCTGGGTCAAATTCTGAATAAATAATGATTTTTGATTAGGGATGCAAGAAATTCTTGGCTGATACCGATAACAATTTAGCCAATACTGATATTGATATGTTTATTTAGTTAGTTATTTCCCCCTTTTGTGTCAGGGAAACAAATACATATTCAATCAAATAAATGTTCAGAATCCACAGCTTGGTAGGCTGCAGATAACCAACACACCAACATATAATCTACATAAGCTTGGTAGGGCAGAGATAACCAACATACAATCAATAAAGGAATTACGGTAGGTGGACAGCAACAACATGAAATATTAGCTGTAGTTCCTTTACAAACTTCACTAGTGTGGGAACATTCTACCAATGAATGAAAAACAGGAATACTTTTAGATAATTAATTGAAAGTAAACAATACTGAAGAGTAATTTATAAAACTGTTATTGGAAGCCAAGAGGGGCCAAAAAACCTCTATGGTGAATCATGAGCATTGGGGATTTCATGTCTCACACAAATCAACACAGGATGGGAGGACAAAGCAGCCCAGGTAACTCCAACACCAACGGACGAATTTGCTGTATCCCAGGTGCCTGTAATAGCGGCATGACCTGTATTTGGAGAGACATGTTTTTAGATTCATCATATACTAGTACTACATTTCAATTTCCTATCATGATACAAAATTAGTTTGTCTATTATACTCAAAACATTTATGTATTATGTTGACAGTACAGCATTGAGGTCATGGGGGTGACCTGCTGCAGTCAAGTGCATGGATCTGCAACCTTTTTGACATGTTTTCATTTCCTCATCATCATTTTATCACGACCACAATCACATGGTATGGAGCACAGATTCACTATTTGAACAGTGGAAGAACATTTTTCAGAAAAGCACCCAATTTATAGATGACTTTTTGTTCTTCAGATTTTAGTAATGCAATTAATTTAAACATAGATGGGTGGGTAATAAAATTAATTGGCAGGTATTTTTGCCTGAAATTCATAATGCTAGTATTCTTACATTCCAACAAAACATGGTAGGCTACTCATCTCCAATTCTGGCTTTATTCCTGATAGTGTCATATCAACATGAAGTGACATATCACATTCAATGCTGTATTGTATGTAATATTTCTAACTGGTTTTGATTGTCTAAAGGCAATACATGACCTTAGTGTTTTATTTATTTCCTTTCACTTCATTTTGATTGATTCAATCAATCAATCAAAATGTATTTCCTTTCACTTCAGGGTGTATAATGATAATTAGAATCAAAGCACTAACCCACATATCTCCCAGACAGAAGCCAGGGTGTACTTTGTGTATAAATGTTGTGAGTGAGTCACTGTGAGTGGACTAAAATGTCTAAACGTTTTGTATATAAAAACTCTTATAACACTTATGCCAGTTATCACAAGCCTCCCCTGTGCTTGTGTTGGCTCTGCATAGAAAAGTAAGGGCTACAGCACATTTTCTTTGGGGGACAGTATTTCACAAAGCCCACGTTGGAACATACTCTTACTAGATCAAGTGGGGGTGACGTTCATTTACCAAGTTGATTATATCGATATGTTTTAGCCTGTATGGTGTATAGCCGTTGTGAAAGCGAAGAGTTGTGTTTATTTACCAAGCTTTGTCACCCATGCGATAATCAGCGGCCATGGCTTCACACCTCCGACAGCTCCATCAACTGCCTCCGTAGCTGCTGAGCCAGAAGCCAGGGGTTCAAACTGGTAGGGCAATGATGGTTGCTCCACTAAAGTCCCCATCTTCAAATAACGCTTCGCTAATGGTGCCAGAGTCCGTCCTCCATTGCAAGATGCGATGTGTATGTGTGTGTGTGAGAGAGAGAGAGAGAGAGAGAGGTCCCGCGCCCCCGTGTGTTACAGTATGCCTGCATGATCAGGTCTCACTGCGGGGACCAGAGGCAAGTTAGGCAACGCAGCCTCCCTGGGCCAAAACTCCCTCAAACCCGCGGAGCGGCTCGGACAACCAGGGCGATAATAGCGATATTGATTATTATTTACAATGAATAAACAAACACACAAGTTCACTTGAACAATGTTGTGGTAACTAAGGACGGTATTGCAGAGGGTATACATTTCGTCCTGTGGCTGAGAGGGGACGAAAGGAAGGGAAGAGAACAGCGGTACATTAGACAGGCGCTGCGGCGATGAGAGCTGTCAGAGCGGGCAGAGGAAACAGCAGACAGTCCGTAGTCACGCTGCAGGGCTGCGGGTCTCAGAGCGGGCAGACAGGGGTGTTGGTGACCGGGGGAACGTGGGACTCGAGCCCGAAATTTGCGATTGTGCTGCAGTTCCCCTAAAAAAAACCCACGCCAACCTCAGTTGCATTCTAACTAAGAGATTCGAGCGAAAAAATATTTTTTTCCAATTACATTTATAGCCAATATGACGCTAAATGTACCGTCAAAAACGCTAGCCTGACCTAGTAGCCACTTGTTGCTAGCGCCGTAGCGCGTCGCGCGTGGTTTCAAACTGTTTTCAGTCAGACCACGTGATGTACAATACCAGCAATAGGAATTCTAGGAATGTCAGCGGACCTTTAAAATAACCTCTGCAAAACAGGAATGGTTTCCAAGCATTTTTAGTCGGCAGTGGAAATAAGCGGAAGAAAGAAACTAGCTTAGGAGAGGAATAACAGGCATGCAGGGAATGTCTAGTTATATAATCATAATAATAAAAAGATTATGCTTCAGAATAGTAACCCTGACCTCCCGGTTATTAATAATAATAATAATAATAAAACTTTATTTGTATAGCACCTTTCATGACATGAAATGCAGCTCAAAGTGCTTTACACAAAAAAGAAAAGAAAGGCAGGGCATAAACAATACAGTGAGGACATGAATAACATTTTTTTTAAAAGACAAATAAATCAATTAAAAGCAAGGGTGTAAAAGTGGGTCTTGAGCTGAGCTTTAAAAATGTCTACAGAGGCTGCCTGTCGAAGGTACAGTGGGAGTTTGTTCCACGCCTTTAGACAAAAATTAGACAAAGTCTTGCACTCTTTGCAGTTTGCAGAGAAGGCCTCACAGATATTAAGGTTATATAATGTAGTACAGTATTTGGTACAGTGTGGACAATGGACAATTAATAAAGAACATTTACTTCAGTACTATACTTCAGGGGTTCTCAACCCGTGGGTCGCGACCCCTCGGGGGGTCGCCAAAATATTTTAGGGGGTCCCCAAATTATTTTCCAAAAAAAAAGAAGATTTTTTTTTTAATTTTATTTTCACGATTTTTCAAAAATAGCAGACCTACAAGCTCGTAGCGCGCCACTCGGTGGCGCGCTATGAGCTTGTAGATCTGCAATTTTTCAATAGCTAAATTATAACAATGCTTAAAACACCAAAAGGGGTTCCCGCCCAAAATGGTTTAAGGTTATTGTAGCAGTCAATTTATATTGGGGGTCGGGAGGGGGCGGGGCGGGGGTCCCGAGACATTGCCAAAGCATTTCCGGGGGTCCCCGGCCAAAAACGTTGAGAACCCCTGCTATACTTAACCCATTTAGGCCTGACGTCGACATTTAAAAAATGTCTTCAAAATCCTGACAGTTTTCTGTATCAGGTATTTCATGTCAAGGACCCCCAAAATTATATGAAATATGCCTCCGCCCCCCCATCTGAAAATATGTTGTTCCAGGGACCTCCCCAGAAGCAAACATTTGAGTTAAAATGTTTTCACTCTGTAATAATATTCAAAGATTTGAGGCACATTTTCACGATCTTTCAAAAATAGCAGACCTACAAGCTCATTGCCGCGCTATGAGCTTGTAGATCTGCTATTTTTCAATAGCTAAAGTATAACATAAACGGAGTTGTCGTAACTCTGTCTTAGGGCCGATTCATACTCCTATTTTAGAGCCGAATAAAAGTCGGTTCGGCGCTGTAGAGCCTACAATGTGACGTCATTTGAGGTTCGGGGGGGGCGGGTACCGTACTTAAGTCGGCTCTTCGGTGCTACTGAAACTTTCTGACGAACCGAAATCATTTCGGCACTACAGCGCCGAAACAGCGGTAAAATAGGAGTATGGCTCTGATTTTAGTCAACTATATCAACTGTAGTACCATAAGACTAAACTCTTATGGTATTTAGTCAACTAAAACCAAAACATTTCAGATGACTAAAAATATGATTAAAATTGTATTCAAAGATTTGCTGTCAAAATCAACACTGATCCCAATAATTAAAAGTGTAACAATACTGTATCAATGTGAATATGTATCTTATATTAATATTATATGGAAATTATAATATATAATGCAATGTATAATACAGTATCTTGTTGATTTTATTGAATAAACCGCTGTAATTGTTGACTTGTTTGTGTCTTTGTTTCCACATGACATGAAAATAACGTCACTGGTTCACAATTTTCATAGAAAGTTTGTACCAGTGTTGATTTTGACAGCTTTTTAGTCTAGTTTAGTCGACTAAATGTCATAAGATTTTAGTCGACTAAATGTCATAAGATTTTAGTCGACTAAATGTCATAAGATTTTAGTCGACTAAATGTCATAAGATTTTAGTCGACTAAATGTCATAAGATTTTAGTCGACTAAATGTCATAAGATTTTAGTCGACTAAATGTCATAAGATTTTAGTCGACTAAGTCTACAGTTGATTTCGTCGACAAAACTATTTTGGCGGGTCTTGATGACGACGTAATTCCCTTGTAAAGATTTTTTAGAACGATTATGATGTTGACGTTGGGGGTTAACTTAGAATTTCCACTCCAAACGGTGCCAAAAATCTACTGGAGCCTTTATGACACACGGTGGCTGTATAGAGGCTTGGAGAAACGGGTGCACAAACCGCATTACAGCCGTTCTCCACTAGGCGGTGTCACAGGTCAGGACATTTAAACAAGGCACGAGTGAAAACGTGCTTCCCAATAATGGACCTGTGTTCAAAACCAGTAATTCTTCTGACAGAATTAAGTAATTCTCACAGAATTAACCATTTTAGACATGAGCTCGATTCTACAAATGTCTTCTAAATCCTGACAGTTTTCTGAAAAACCCTATGTTTCTATGTCAGTGGTGCTCAACCTTTTTCATGTCAAGGACCCCAAAAGATATCTGGATTTGGCCGCCGACCCCCCATCTGAAAATATGTTGTTCCAGGGACCTCCTCCCAGAAGCAAAGATTTGAGTTAAAAACATTCTCCCAATCCCGACGGCCTTTACTGCATGTCTTCCCCCCCATCTCTCTCCCCATTTCCTGTCAGCCTACTGTCTGTCCCTCCATACAAAATATAAAATAAAGGCGAAAGCCACAAAAATAAAAAAACATTAAATAAAAAAGAAAAACACCAAAAGGGGTTAACTTCCAGAATGGGTTAAGGTCAACCACACCAATGCAAGTCATTGGGTTGCAATGGCTTGGATTGGTGCGGTTTTGTCACAAGGATTCCCTACCGCTGTGGTTTGGGCTTTAGAGAGAGATCTTGTTCTGTGACTCAGGGTGAAGTGGGCGTGGCTGAACCTAATAGTAAAGTTTGCATAGTTTGAACTTTGAACTTTATTGAGAGGATGGCCCCTTGAGATGCAGCATCTCGTTTTAGAGGGGGTCCTTGTATACAAAATACAACATCACAGCAGTGCAAGTACACAGTACTACAGACACATAGGTGCAACATGACATACAGTACAAACACACAGGACATACACATACAGGTACAGTTAGCTTGCTCCGGCCACAAAACGGCATGGCCAATCAGCGGCAGCTAGAGGCGGGATCAAGTCATACACAGTGGTGGAGCAGGAGGGGGGAACCCAGGGTACTCTCTGCTGCCCCATCTGGCGAAGTCAGGTTAATGTCTGTCATCATAATAGGCAAACCTTCGTCAAACATACAGTAGGCAAACAGTGAAGCTTGTAGATCTACCATTTTCCCCCGAAAGAGATTTGGTGCAGACAGAGGGGGAAAAGGGGGAGACCCCTGTGGGACCCCCGGTACGGTTTAACCCATTCTGGGCGGGAACCCCTTTTGGTGTTTTAACTATAAGCATTGTTATACTTTAGCTATTGAAAAATGGCAGATCTACAAGCTCATAGTGCGCCACCGAGTGGCGCGCTATGAGCTTGTAGGTCTGCTATTTTTGAGAAATTGTGAAAATGTGGCACAAATATTTGATATATATATATATATATATATATATATAATATTCTTTCAGAAGACTTTTTGTTTATTTCGACGTCAGGCCTACTGTAAATGGGTGGTAAATACGAGTCCTATAACCCTCTTATGAGGAATGTATCTTTCCCATTACCCAATCAATGGGAAGAATCATAACTTGGCAATAAATAAAGAGTAGACGAACGAGAAGAAGTGGTTTGCGAGCACACACAGACTATGGATTGATGATACTCTCTGCAGGCAGGAACTGAGAGGACACACAGACTGGATTGATGATACCCTCCGCAGGCAGCAACTGAGAGGACACACAGACTATGGATTGATGATACTCTCTGCAGGCAGGAACTGAGAGGACACACAGACTGTGGATTGATGATACTCTCTGCAGGCAGGAACTGAGAGGACACACAGACTGTGGATTGATGATACTCTCTGCAGGCAGGAACTGAGAGGACACACAGACTGTGGATTGATGATACTCTCTGCAGGCAGGAACTGAGAGGACACACAGACTGTGGATTGATGATACTCTCTGCAGACACACAGACTGTGGATTGATGATACCCTCCGCAGGCAGGAACTGAGAGGCTTTTGTTTGAGAGCAGAGGTAAACAGAGAGCCTAATGCTGTGATGGTCTGCTGCTATATGCTTTTTGCTACAGGCTGGAATGATAGCGCCGCTCTGAAATGAGCAGCAGATGTGGAGACACGGCTTGTGCCAGGTGAAAAGGTCTGATGCTATAGCTGCTGCTAAGTACTAGGGCATTCACTTCTAGTCATTTTTACTAGTTGACTAGTTGCCTAGTTTACTAGTCGACTAGTCGACTAGTTGTTTAACTACCTATTATGTAAAAAATAAAATAAATTAAAAAATATTTTTTTTAATTATTTTTATTTTTTTGGAAATAAATATTTGTACATTGAAAAACTGTGTACATGGTGACTATAACTATAATCTACCTGATCTTGAGGCCTACAAAATCGGGGGAAAAAAAAGTCGACTAGTGGATTAACTAGTCGACTAGTTGCTTAATGCCCTACTAAGTACCAGAACAACCCTTTTGGGTTTGTCTGCGTACCACAACACCAAATCAACATTATATTTAACCCTTAACAAGGAAAATAAGACAAAATAAAGTCATTAGTCAAATACAAGAGCGTTCTCTTGCAACTATAGGCCTATCTCACAGCCATTCCCCGCCCCCTTTTCTGAGCTAATGGTGTTGACGTGACGTCACTCCATAGACATTACATGTTGAAATACCTACATTCAGAGAAGCCATAAACAACGCTTTTTCTGAAGGTAAACTTTATTTTATTTGTTTTAGCTGTCTTACCATCTTGTTTTCTTCATAATAATATTGGTCTTTTACATTTTAACATTTGGAAACGGCCTTAAATGGTGCAGAGAAAGCAGGTAGGGATGTAGCTCTGGTCCATGAGTAAGGCTGTGGACCAGGTAGGGATGTAGCTCTGGTCCATGAGTAAGGCTGTGGACCAGGTAGGGATGTAGCTCTGGTCCATGAGTAAGGCTGTGGACCAGGTAGGGATGTAGCTCTGGTCCATGAGTAAGGCTATGGACCAGGTAGGGATGTAGCTCTGGTCCATGAGTAAGGCTATGGACCAGGTAGGGATGTAGCTCTGGTCCATGAGTAAGGCTGTGGACCAGGTAGGGATGTAGCTCTGGTCCATGAGTAAGGCTGTGGACCAGGTAGGGATGTAGCTCTGGTCCATGAGTAAGGCTGTGGACCAGGTAGGGATGTAGCTCTGGTCCATGAGTAAGGCTGTGGACCAGGTAGGGATGTAGCTCTGGTCCATGAGTAAGGCTGTGGACCAGGTAGGGATGTAGCTCTGGTCCATGAGTAAGGCTGTGGACCAGGTAGGGATGTAGCTCTGGTCCATGAGTAAGGCTGTGGACCAGAGCGATGTCAACACCACTAGGTCTGGAAAGGGGGCGGGGAATGGCTGTGAGACAGGCCTATTACAAAGAAACCAACTGTAACCACAGATAATGTGTCTAATTCGGCTCATATTTCCAGATAATACTTCAACTTGAAGTATATTTTCACATTATGTTTTGCATAGGTCTTCAGGTGTGAGATTGTTTTTTCCTGTATTTTTCTTGGCGAGAACAACAGCAAAACCGCAGTAGATTATCCTCTGTGTTGATTTCACGATGTTGTATTGCTGTAGGTGTGATGTCAGACACGGTGTCTAGAATGTCTGCTGCTGACCCAAATAAACACGCTTGGGTTTACTGTTCTCCTTCTACTCCGACATCAAACGTGGAAAACTCCAAACTAGCAAAAGGCCTGATGCCTCCTAGGCGGGCGGGACGGATCATTTATTTTTTTGTCTTTTGACTGAAGCTGATTCAGCCGTGACCCATGTGGGATTCAATTATTCCGCTGCATTGGCACAAAGGTCCATGAATGGGAGAGTGCCGGCTTGGGAAAGATTTGGGCCTTTGAAGTGGGACTGATCTTTGTATGAGCGGAAGTGGCCTGACAGCAGGCCCACCTGTTACAGGCCCATCAACAAAAAAAAAGCTCCTCAGGCCTGGCCTGGCCTGGCCTGGGCCGGCGTAGCGTTCAGAGGCTCCTAATACAGTGTCCCGTCCCTGACCAACTGTTCTAAATGTCACTTCCCGTCTCTCTCTCTCCTCGTTTCTGTCTGTCTCCACTATAAAACAACCCATTTTGGGAGGGAACCCCTTTTGGTGTTTTGAAGCATTATGTTATGCTTTAGCTATTTAAAAATAGCAGATCTACAAGCTCATAGCGCGCCACCGAGTGCCGCGCTACGAGCTTGTAGGTCTGTTATTTTTTTTTTGTAACTTAATTTTTATTTGCAGAAAAACATAGAATTGCAGACACACTGTAAGGGTTCTTGTTCATCATAAGCAACTTTAACAAGTAACCTAGATATTCTAGTCCATTCATGAATGTCCATTATTATCATCAGTGACGACCTGTTGAAATCTATACTCAGTCCATTTCTCCCATCTTCTGTGAATATATCCTCTTGCAATCTCAATGTATGTTAATTTCTTCATTACAAATATTTTAATTAGACTATTTATCCCATTAATATTTAACGACATCTCCCTTAAATCGTTACGTTGCATCTTGGGTTTTCTTTCCCCTCATTTGTATCCCCCTCACACTGCAGGTCTGTTATTTTTGAAAAATCTTGCAATGTAATCTGAATGTATATTCTTTCAGAGCGAGCGTTTTTAACTCATATCTTTGCGGCCAATTACACATATTTTCTGGGGTCCTTGACATGAAATGAGGACCACTGACATAGAAACATGAGTTTTTTCAGAAAACGGTCATGATTTTAGAAGACATTTGTAGAATCTGGTCAGTCCAAAATGGGATAAAGGCAAAAAAGCCCCCCCCAAAAAATATATAAAATAAAAGCTCCACTACTGCAGAAAATAAATAAATGAATAAATAGCCCATTTAGACCTGAGGTCGGTTCTAAAAATTCTAAATGCGATTCTAAAAATGCCTTTTGTATTATATGGCCTCACTTCAACATTGGAAAAGGTTCCCTTTGCTACTGGCAAAACAGACCCTGTCATTTGAGGCATTGTAAAAAGCTCCCGACTTTATTTCCATGATGCTATCGCTCAACCCTTTGAGCAGAAATCAATGGAATCCCAGTCAGACAGAAGTAAAGATCCAGTTGGCTTGGTGGACGTCAGCATGTAGACTTATCGTAATGCAGTCTGGTCTGCTCCAGCCTGAGAAAATAATAAGCACATGTGTCGTGTGTGTGTGTGTGTGTGTGTGTGTGTGTGTGTGTGTGTGTGTGTGTGTGTGTGTGTGTGTGTGTGTGTGTGTGTGTGTGTGTGTGTGTGTGTGTGTGTGTGTGTGTGTGTGTGTGTGTGTGTGTGTGTGTGTGCTGTGCGTGCGTGCGTGCGTGCGTGCGTGCGTGCGTGCGTGCGTGCGTGCGTGCGTGCGTGCGTGCGTGCGTGCGTGCGTGCGTGCGTGCGTGCGTGCGTGCGTGCGTGCGTGCGTGCGTGCGTGCGTGCGTGCGTGCGTGCGTGCGTGCGTGCGTGCGTGCGTGCGTGCGTGCGTGCGTGCGTGCGTGCGTGCGTGCGTGCGTGCGTGCGTGCGTGCGTGCGTGCGTGCGTGCGTGCGTGCGTGCGTGCGTGCGTGCGTGCGTGCGTGCGTGCGTCCACATCTGCTAAAACACACACACACACACACACACACACACACTTTCCCAAAGGCCGTGCAGTCAGACCATCTGGTTCCATTTTTTATAGGGAGTCCCCCCTCATACTCCCAGTGTTTCCCAATCTCACACATGGTACTCCAACTCCAGTGTGAATGAAGTCAGCAGATTTTAATTCCCAGACTTTTTCCCTCTCTCTCTCTCTCTCTCTCTCTCTCTCTCCCTCTACCTCTCTCTACCTCTCTCTCTACCTCTCTCTCTACCTCTCTCTCTCTCTCTCTCTACCTCTCTCTCTCTCTCTCTCTCTCTCTCTCTCTCTCTCTCTCTCTCTACCTCTCTCTCTCTCTACCTCTCTACCTCTGTCTCTCTCTCTCTCTCTCTCTCTCTCACAGTGACGGACTACCGCCTAGTTCAGTGATAGCCAAACAGGTCCAGACGGTCCCACTTTCTGTCCTCTGTTGTCTAGACAGTTTATGAAGACCCCGGTCAGGACGTGTCACCTTCTTGTGTATATAACATTGAGTGTTACGGCCATTTAACTCTCAGAGTGTACAAAATGGAAGCAAATGGACCCGCACGCATCCATTTGGTTAACATTTTGTACACTTACAAATGCATACATTGACTGTGTACATACCATTATGTACTGTAAAAAGTGCTTCTCATCCGAATGCTGCCGTTTCTCCAATTGGCTCCATTTTTGGTTAAATGTTTTTTTTTTAATATGAAGAGAGAATAACGGAGGCATTTTATCCTCTACATTTTTAAATGGCGTTCATTTATGAGTAAAGATCACAAAAGGGAACCTTTTTTGGTTCTTTAGGGACGATGAATCTTCTCTATACGGTTGTCACGCACGGCACCTTCTCTCTCTCAAGCTCCATGAGTATTATTTGGCACCTGAGGGGTCAGTTTATGCACATTTTGCATAGATTGTCAAGTGCATACACACACAGTATGCAAAGACTAAGCTAATGGGAGTAGGAAGCCAAGCACCTGGTTACACTGACACTTTGGTTCCAGAACCGGTTCCCTTCTAGATTCTTGGAATCCGTGCTTTCGTGGGGGCGGCGGTGGCTCAGGGGTAGAGTGGCCACTAGGGGGCGGCGGTGGCTCAGGGGTAGAGTGGCTGGATGGCAACCGCAAGGTCGCCAGTTCGAACCCGGGCTCCCCCAGAGTTAGTGTGGAAGTGTCCTTGAGCAAGACACTGAACCCCTAATAACCCTATCTCACAGAATTTCCCCGCCCCCCTAAATACGCCCCCTTTCGGGGTTAGTGGTGATAGCGTGACGTCACTCCATAGACGCTACATGTTAACACAGGTAATTTAAGAAGTCTACAACTTTTGTTTTCTCAAGGTAAGGTTTGTTCTATCTGTTCGACCTGATTTACCATCTTGTTTGCTTCATAATAATATTGGTCTGTCACATTTTTACATTAGAAAATGTACTTAGATTCTCCAGAGAAAGAAACGTGTAAATGCTCATGTTAAAGACACCACTATTTACCGGAAGTGGGCGTGGAAAGCGGGCTGTGAGATAGGCCTATTGCTCCTGATGTGCTGGTTGGTGCCTTGCATGGTTTCCGCCGCCATCGGTGTATGAATGGGTGAATGTAATGCACAATCTCTGTAAAGCGCCTTGGATAAAAGCGCTATATAAATGCACCATTTACCATTTACCATTTCATGGAATGACCACAGGTTCGATTGCAGGCCTGGCCAGCAATTTGCTGTTTATGATCGTTCGAGCTGTCTATTTTTACTCTGGGAAATTGAATTGACAATGGCAGATACAGTTTCACTTCTGCATCTTCCAACCTGTTGAATAGTGACACGCCCACTTTGGTTCCCAGTTCAGGGCAGCAAATACAGATATAAATACCAAGTATATTTTTGTTCCAGTTCCAGACCAGTTCTGAACCCAATTCCTTTTCAGTGAAAACACTCTGAACTGGTTCAAGATTAGGTGGGGGGGGGGGGGGGGGGGGGGGAAATAACCAAACCGGTTCAACCCTGCTGGAAAAGGAGCCACTGTTTATGCCGTTAGCCAGTGTTCTGTGTAGTGTCCCATTCTGTTTGTACGGTGGATTCAAGCCCACATATTTCATGTCGAGTGTTGGGGGACAAATAGGTTCGTATGAATCAAACGGTGAATCTTCAGAAGACCGTCTCACCTCGCGGACGGCCTTGCCGATGATGAAGTGTTGAGAGCCGGGGAAGAAAAAAACACCCCATAAGCATAAGTTAGAGAACAGAATGTTCTTGGCGTGGCATGTTCTGTTCTGCTCTGTGTTTGAAGAGCGGTAGTCTCTCTCACCTTAGCACGTCAATTAACCCATTTTGGGCGGGAACCCCTTTTCGTGTTTTAAAGCATTATGTTAAACTTCAGCTATTGAAAAATATCAGATCTACAAGCTCATAGCGCGGCACCGAGTGCCGCGCTATGAACTTGTAGGTCTGCTATTTTTTGAAAAATCGTGAAAATGTGCCTAAAATCTTTGAATATATATATTATTACAGAGTGAACATTTTAACTCAAATCTTTGCTTCTGGGGAGGTCCCTGGAGGGCGGAGGCATATTACATTACATATCATTTTTGGGGTCCTTGACATCCATGACAAATATTGAGAACCACCCGATACAGAAACATGAGGTATTTCAGAAAACTGTGAGACCTAAATGGGTTAAAACATTTATAGCAGCGCAGTTAATGACACAGCGTGACAATAGGACACGCAGCCCAACCTTGGGTTCAGAGGAGTGGCTCCGTACTGTTATGAATCATCTCTTTATTGTGGCTGACGTGACCTTCTTTAGACAAACATACTGTATGTGTCATATTGCTCCCATGCATGATGCGCCACAGTGTTGTTTTCGTCGACTAAAACTGTGACAAAATTTTTTTCGTCGACTACCTTTTTTCACTGAATGAAAACTAAGCTACGATGACTAAAACTAAGACTAAATATAGTGACAATTTTGTCAACATATACAAACTAGACAAAAATGTTAGGAGGGGACTAGTGGACAAGAGATCCAGTATAAGTCATTTTACACTTGGTTGCATGCTGAAAATAGCAGATCTACAGTGAGCTTGTAGATCGGCTATTTTTAGCAAGTGTAAAATCAGTCATTATGACGGCATCAAGGCCCGACAAAATTCATTTTAGTCGACTAAATCAACTGTAGACTTAGTCGACTGAAATCTTATGATATGTAGTTCGACTAAAACTAGACTAAACACTAAAACATTCCAGGTGACTAAAATGTTGACTAAATGAAAGCTATTCAAGACTATGACTAAAACTAAAATCAAAATGTGCCGCCAAAAACAACACTAGTTAGTGGGAGGTTGTGTCACTGCTTCCCAAACCAGTGATACAGTTTGGGGAACCAGTGATACAGTTTGGGGAACCAGTGATACAGTTTGGGGAACCAGTGATACAGTTTGGGGAACCAGTGATACAGTTTGGGGAACCAGTGATACAGTTTGGGGAACCAGTGGTACAGTTTGGGGAACCAGTGATACAGTTTGGGGAACCAGTGGTACAGTTTGGGGAACCAGTGGTACAGTTTGGGGAACCAGTGATACAGTTTGGGGAACCAGTGATACAGTTTGGGGAACCAGTGATACAGTTTGGGGAACCAGTGATACAGTTTGGGGAACCAGTGATACAGTTTGGGGAACCAGTGATACAGTTTGGAGAACCAGTGATACAGTTTGGGGAACCAGTGATACAGTTTGGGGAACCAGTGATACAGTTTGGGGAACCAGTGATACAGTTTGGGGAACCAGTGATACAGTTTGGGGAACCAGTGATACAGTTTGGGGAACCAGTGATACAGTTTAGGGAACCAGTGATACAGTTTGGGGAACCAGTGATACAGTTTGGGGAACCAGTGATAGAGTTTGGGGAACCAGTGATACAGTTTGGGGAACCAGTGATACAGTTTGGGGAACCAGTGATAAAGTTTGGGGAACCAGTGATACAGTTTGGGGAACCAGTGATACAGTGTGGGGAACCAGTGACACAGTTTGGGGAACCAGTGACACAGTTTGGGGAACCAGTGGTACAGTTTGGGGAACCAGTGATACAGTTTGGGGAACCAGTGATACAGTTTGGGGAACCAGTGATACAGTTTGGGGAACCAGTGATACAGTTAGGGGAACCAGTGACACAGTTTGGGGAACCAGTGACACAGTTTGGGGAACCAGTGATACAGTTTGGGGAACCAGTGACACAGTTTGGTGAACCAGTGATACAGTTTGGGGAACCAGTGGTACAGTTTGGGGAACCAGTGGTACAGTTTGGGGAACCAGTGATACAGTTTGGGGAACCAGTGATACAGTTTGGGGAACCAGTGATACAGTTTGGGGAACCAGTGATACAGTGTGGGGAACCAGTGATACAGTTTGGGGAACCAGTGATACAGTTTGGGGAACCAGTGATACAGTTTGGGGAACCAGTGATACAGTTTGGGGAACCAGTGATACAGTTTGGGGAACCAGTGATACAGTTTGGAGAACCAGTGATACAGTTTGGGGAACCAGTGATACAGTTTGGAGAACCAGTGATACAGTGTGGGGAACCAGTGATACAGTTTGGGGAACCAGTGATACAGTCTTGGGAACCAGTGATACAGTTTGGGGAACCAGTGATACAGTGATACAGTTTGGGGAACCAGTGATACAGTTTGGGGAACCAGTGATACAGTCTTGGGAACCAGTGATACAGTTTGGGGAACCAGTGATACAGTTTGGGGAACCAGTGATACAGTTTGGGGAACCAGTGATACAGTCTTGGGAACCAGTGATACAGTTTGGGGAACCAGTGATACAGTGATACAGTTTGGGGAACCAGTGATACAGTTTGGGGAACCAGTGATACAGTCTGGGGAACCAGTGATACAGTTTGGGGAACCAGTGATACAGTGATACAGTTTGGGGAACCAGTGATACAGTTTGGGGAACCAGTGATACAGTTTGGGGAACCAGTGATACAGTTTGGGGAACCAGTGATACAGTGATACAGTTTGGGGAACCAGTGATACAGTTTGGGGAACCAGTGATACAGTGATACAGTTTGGGGAACCAGTGATACAGTTTGGGGAACCAGTGATACAGTCTTGGGAACCAGTGATACAGTTTGGGGAACCAGTGATACAGTGATACAGTTTGGGGAACCAGTGATACAGTTTGGGGAACCAGTGATACAGTTTGGGGAACCAGTGATACAGTTTGGGGAACCAGTGATACAGTTTGGGGAACCAGTGACACAGTTTGGGGAACCAGTGATACAGTTTGGGGAACCAGTGATACAGTTTGGGGAACCAGTGATACAGTTTGGGGAACCAGTGATACAGTTTGGGGAACCAGTGATACAGTTTGGGGAACCAGTGATACAGTCTGGGGAACCAGTGATACAGTCTTGGGAACCAGTGATACAGTTTGGGGAACCAGTGATACAGTTTGGGGAACCAGTGATACAGTCTTGGGAACCAGTGATACAGTTTGGGGAACCAGTGATACAGTGATACAGTTTGGGGAACCAGTGATACAGTTTGGGGAACCAGTGATACAGTTTGGGGAACCAGTGATACAGTTTGGGGAACCAGTGATACAGTTTGGGGAACCAGTGATACAGTGTGGGGAACCAGTGATACATTTTGGGGAACCAGTGATACAGTTTGGGGAACCAGTGATACATTTTGGGGAACCAGTGATACAGTTTAAGGAACCAGTGATACAGTTTGGGGAACCAGTGATACAGTTTGGGGAACCAGTGATACAGTTTGGGGAACCAGTGATACATTTTGGGGAACCAGTGATACATTTTGGGGAACCAGTGATACAGTTTGGGGAACCAGTGATACAGTTTGGGGAACCAGTGATACATTTTGGGGAACCAGTGATACATTTTGGGGAACCAGTGATACATTTTGGGGAACCAGTGATACAGTTTGGGGAACCAGTGATACAGTTTGGGGAACCAGTGATACAGTTTGGGGAACCAGTGATACAGTTTGGGGAACCAGTGACACAGTTTAGGGAACCAGTGATACAGTTTGGGGAACCAGTGATACAGTTTGGGGAACCAGTGATACAGTTTGGGGAACCAGTGATACAGTTTGGGGAACCAGTGATACATTTTGGGGAACCAGTGACACAGTTTAGGGAACCAGTGATACAGTTTGGAGAACCAGTGATACAGTTTGGGGAACCAGTGATACAGTTTGGGGAACCAGTGATACAGTCTTGGGAACCAGTGATACAGTTTGGGGAACCAGTGATACAGTGATACAGTTTGGGGAACCAGTGATACAGTTTGGGGAACCAGTGATACAGTCTGGGGAACCAGTGATACAGTTTGGGGAACCAGTGATACAGTGATACAGTTTGGGGAACCAGTGATACAGTTTGGGGAACCAGTGATACAGTTTGGGGAACCAGTGATACAGTTTGGGGAACCAGTGATACAGTGATACAGTTTGGGGAACCAGTGATACAGTTTGGGGAACCAGTGATACAGTGATACAGTTTGGGGAACCAGTGATACAGTTTGGGGAACCAGTGATACAGTCTTGGGAACCAGTGATACAGTTTGGGGAACCAGTGATACAGTGATACAGTTTGGGGAACCAGTGATACAGTTTGGGGAACCAGTGATACAGTCTGGGGAACCAGTGATACAGTTTGGGGAACCAGTGATACAGTTTGGGGAACCAGTGACACAGTTTGGGGAACCAGTGATACAGTTTGGGGAACCAGTGATACAGTTTGGGGAACCAGTGACACAGTTTGGGGAACCAGTGATACAGTTTGGGGAACCAGTGATACAGTTTGGGGAACCAGTGATACAGTTTGGGGAACCAGTGATACAGTTTGGGGAACCAGTGATACAGTTTGGGGAACCAGTGATACAGTCTGGGGAACCAGTGATACAGTCTTGGGAACCAGTGATACAGTTTGGGGAACCAGTGATACAGTTTGGGGAACCAGTGATACAGTCTTGGGAACCAGTGATACAGTTTGGGGAACCAGTGATACAGTGATACAGTTTGGGGAACCAGTGATACAGTTTGGGGAACCAGTGATACAGTTTGGGGAACCAGTGATACAGTTTGGGGAACCAGTGATACAGTTTGGGGAACCAGTGATACAGTGTGGGGAACCAGTGATACATTTTGGGGAACCAGTGATACAGTTTGGGGAACCAGTGATACATTTTGGGGAACCAGTGATACAGTTTAAGGAACCAGTGATACAGTTTGGGGAACCAGTGATACAGTTTGGGGAACCAGTGATACAGTTTGGGGAACCAGTGATACATTTTGGGGAACCAGTGATACATTTTGGGGAACCAGTGATACAGTTTGGGGAACCAGTGATACAGTTTGGGGAACCAGTGATACATTTTGGGGAACCAGTGATACATTTTGGGGAACCAGTGATACATTTTGGGGAACCAGTGATACAGTTTGGGGAACCAGTGATACAGTTTGGGGAACCAGTGATACAGTTTGGGGAACCAGTGATACAGTTTGGGGAACCAGTGATACAGTTTGGGGAACCAGTGATACAGTTTGGGGAACCAGTGATACAGTTTGGGGAACCAGTGATACAGTTTGGGGAACCAGTGATACAGTTTGGGGAACCAGTGACACAGTTTGGGGAACCAGTGATACAGTTTGGGGAACCAGTGACACAGTTTGGGGAACCAGTGATACAGTTTGGGGAACCAGTGATACAGTTTGGGGAACCAGTGACACAGTTTGGGGAACCAGTGATACAGTTTGGGGAACCAGTGATACAGTTTGGGGAACCAGTGATACAGTTTGGGGAACCAGTGATACAGTTTGGGGAACCAGTGACACAGTTTGGGGAACCAGTGATACAGTTTGGGGAACCAGTGATACAGTTTGGGGAACCAGTGACACAGTTTGGGGAACCAGTGATACAGTTTGGGGAACCAGTGATACAGTTTGGGGAACCAGTGATACAGTTTGGGGAACCAGTGATACAGTTTGGGGAACCAGTGATACAGTTTGGGGAACCAGTGATACAGTTTGGGAACCAGTGATACAGTTTGGGGAACCAGTGATACAGTTTGGGGAACCAGTGATACAGTTTGGGGAACCAGTGATACAGTTTGGGGAACCAGTGACACAGTTTGGGGAACCAGTGATACAGTTTGGGGAACCAGTGATACAGTTTGGGGAACCAGTGATACAGTTTGGGGAACCAGTGATACAGTTTGGGGAACCAGTGATACAGTTTGGGAACCAGTGATACAGTTTGGGAACCAGTGATACAGTTTGGGGAACCAGTGATACAGTTTGGGGAACCAGTGATACAGTTTGGGGAACCAGTGACACAGTTTGGGGAACCAGTGATACAGTTTGGGGAACCAGTGATACAGTTTGGGGAACCAGTGATACAGTTTGGGGAACCAGTGATACAGTTTGGGGAACCAGTGACACAGTTTGGGGAACCAGTGATACAGTTTGGGGAACCAGTGACACAGTTTGGGGAACCAGTGATACAGTTTGGGGAACCAGTGATACAGTTTGGGGAACCAGTGATACAGTTTGGGGAACCAGTGACACAGTTTGGGGAACCAGTGACACAGTTTGGGGAACCAGTGATACAGTTTGGGGAACCAGTGATACAGTTTGGGGAACCAGTGATACAGTTTGGGGAACCAGTGACACAGTTTGGGGAACCAGTGACACAGTTTGGGGAACCAGTGATACAGTTTGGGGAACCAGTGATACAGTTTGGGGAACCAGTGATACAGTTTGGGGAACCAGTGACACAGTTTGGGGAACCAGTGATACAGTTTGGGAACCAGTGATACAGTTTGGGAAACCAGTGACACAGTTTGGGGAACCAGTGATACAGTTTGGGGAACCAGTGATACAGTTTGGGGAACCAGTGATACAGTTTGGGGAACCAGTGACACAGTTTGGGGAACCAGTGATACAGTTTGGGGAACCAGTGATACAGTTTGGGGAACCAGTGACACAGTTTGGGGAACCAGTGATACAGTTTGGGGAACCAGTGACACAGTTTGGGGAACCAGTGATACAGTTTGGGGAACCAGTGACACAGTTTGGGGAACCAGTGACACAGTTTGGGGAACCAGTGATACAGTTTGGGGAACCAGTGATACAGTTTGGGGAACCAGTGATACAGTTTGGGGAACCAGTGATACAGTTTGGGAACCAGTGATACAGTTTGGGGAACCAGTGATACAGTTTGGGGAACCAGTGATACAGTTTGGGGAACCAGTGATACAGTTTGGGGAACCAGTGATACAGTTTGGGGAACCAGTGACACAGTTTGGGGAACCAGTGGTACAGTTTGGGGAACCAGTGATACAGTTTGGGGAACCAGTGATACAGTTTGGGGAACCAGTGACACAGTTTGGGGAACCAGTGACACAGTTTGGGGAACCAGTGATACAGTTTGGGGAACCAGTGATACAGTTTGGGGAACCAGTGATACAGTTTGGGAACCAGTGATACAGTTTGGGGAACCAGTGACACAGTTTGGGGAACCAGTGATACAGTTTGGGAACCAGTGATACAGTTTGGGGAACCAGTGACACAGTTTGGGGAACCAGTGATACAGTTTGGGGAACCAGTGATACAGTTTGGGGAACCAGTGACACAGTTTGGGGAACCAGTGATACAGTTTGGGGAACCAGTGATACAGTTTGGGGAACCAGTGATACAGTTTGGGGAACCAGTGATACAGTTTGGGGAACCAGTGATACAGTTTGGGGAACCAGTGATACAGTTTGGGGAACCAGTGATACAGTTTGGGGAACCAGTGATACAGTTTGGGGAACCAGTGATACAGTTTGGGAACCAGTGATACAGTTTGGGAACCAGTGATACAGTTTGGGAACCAGTGATACAGTTTGGGGAACCAGTGATACAGTTTGGGAACCAGTGATACAGTTTGGGGAACCAGTGATACAGTTTGGGGAACCAGTGATACAGTTTGGGGAACCAGTGATACAGTTTGGGGAACCAGTGACACAGTTTGGGGAACCAGTGACACAGTTTGGGGAACCAGTGATACAGTGTGGGGAACCAGTGATACAGTTAAGGGAACCAGTGATACAGTTTGGGGAACCAGTGATACAGTTTGGGGAACCAGTGACACAGTTTGGGGAACCAGTGACACAGTTTGGGGAACCAGTGACACAGTTTGGGGAACCAGTGATACAGTTTGGGGAACCAGTGATACAGTTTGGGGAACCAGTGACACAGTTTGGGGAACCAGTGATACAGTTTGGGGAACCAGTGATACAGTTTGGGGAACCAGTGATACAGTTTGGGGAACCAGTGATACAGTTTGGGGAACCAGTGATACAGTTTGGGGAACCAGTGATACAGTTTGGGGAACCAGTGATACAGTTTGGGGAACCAGTGATACAGTTTGGGGAACCAGTGATACAGTTTGGGGAACCAGTGACACCGTTTGGGGAACCAGTGATACCGTTTGGGGAACCAGTGATACAGTTTGGGGAACCAGTGATACAGTTTGGGGAACCAGTGATACAGTTAGGGGAACCAGTGACACAGTTTGGGGAACCAGTGATACCGTTTGGGGAACCAGTGATACAGTTTGGGGAACCAGTGATACAGTTTGGGGAACCAGTGATACAGTTTGGGGAACCAGTGATACAGTTTGGAGAACCAGTGATACAGTTTGGGGAACCAGTGATACAGTTTAAGGAACCAGTGATACAGTTTGGAGAACCAGTGACACAGTTTGGGGAACCAGTGATACAGTTTAAGGAACCAGTGATACAGTTTGGGGAACCAGTGATACAGTTTGGGGAACCAGTGATACAGTTAGGGGAACCAGTGACACAGTTTGGGGAACCAGTGATACAGTTTGGGGAACCAGTGATACAGTTTGGGGAACCAGTGATACAGTTTGGGGAACCAGTGATACAGTTTGGGGAACCAGTCGCGGACCAGTTTTATGCGTCCCTTTTATTTTTGGTTTCCTACATTTTGTTTTTTATTATTATTATTTCAAAACATTCCCAAAAAAGTGAAATATTTCACTAACCACTTCAGCCATATAGATTTTGGCCATTTGAAAATAGCCGATCTACAAGCTCACAATGCGTCGCAACGCTGCTCATTAGGAGTACTGTAGATCGGCTATTCTCAAAAGATTTGTATACATTTGAAATTAGATAATCTGCATAATTAATGAATACGTTTACTTCTGGTACTCTAAAGTACATTTTGATGCCAATACTTTTACTCAAGTACTTTTTGAATTGCGGACTTTTACTTGTAACCGAGTATTTCTATATTTCAGTATTGATAGTTTTACCTACTGTAATTCAAAAATGTGCTCTTAAATGTAGTAATAATATATAGCCAGATAAGATTAGCCTGAACATTTTTGTCTGGCGTCTGCGTTGTGCTAACCCATTTTAGGCCTGGCGTCAAAATAAAAAAAACGTTCACTCTGAAATAATATATATTCAAAGATTTGTGCCGCATTTTTACGATTTTTCAAAAATAGCAGAGCTACAAGCTCGTAGCGCGCCACTCGGTGCCGCGCTATGAGCTTGTAGATCTGCTATTTTTCAATAGCTAAAGTATAACATAATGCTTAGTTAAAACACCAAAAGGAGAACAATTTACACCTGTGGCATGGCCTCCTGTCTCATTTCAACATCACGTGGCTCTTTTATTCCTGAGAGGCCTGTCGTGACTGCCTGCCCGCCTGGCTCTGTTGCTGCTTATTTCAGTGTCTTGCCCCTGTTTATTTTGAAGCTCTGATCGCTCTGCTCCTCGATGAATGTGCATTCCTGGAGTTATTGAGGCACATATCTCTGTTCATAGAGTTATTGAGGCACATATCTCTGTTCATAGCTCACCTTCCGTCCTGCTGCTTCAGAGGCACGAGGCTCAGAGCGAGACCCATGCGATGGATGCGTGTCTGAGAGGGAGAGGGCCATAAATTCGTACATTGCAGAGGCCACTTGGAAAGCACACACTCACTCATTGCTCACTTTATAGTGATCCTCTTGGAAGTTGGCTTCTCCTCACTTCCTGTGCCTTTTTTTTTGTATTTAGCCACAGTCTGTCTCTATGGTAACCTACAAAATAATACAACGACAGCAAAAAGGTATCAATCAGCACGTATAAAATCACACTCGTGTGAAGTGAGGGGCGCTCTTATCATCGTACGGTGTACGCCATCTCATTCCGGGCCAATCACAATTTGCATCCTCACTTTCGTCTTCAGTGTTTGCGTTTACACAATGTAAACACTCAAAGCTGGCCATTCATTGTCAATGGCATTCAATGTTTGTGTTAAAGGAGAATTCCATGCTAGAAGGCTTTCTTACCTTTCTTTGTAGTTGTTACGTCCCCATCAAAGAGGTCCAGGTGTTTTTTTGTGCAAAAACTCCTTATTGGCTATTTCCCCTACCATAAGCCCTCAATGAATTGCATTGAATTGAATGGGAATTGAATGGGGCTATGGGGTGTTGTTCTAATTCGCTTATTTCCATCGAAATAAGTAGTAAAGTGTGCCGCTTGGGATATTATTTACATTATGAAGAGAGGATATATACAAAAAAAAAAAATTTGAGCGATGGAAATAAGCGAATAACACCTGGACCTCTTTGGTGGGGACGTAACAACTACAAATAAAGGTAAGAAAGCCTTCTAGCATGGAATTCTCCTTTAAGACAATGTTTGTGTTTACACAAACCCTCAAAGCTGGACATAGGAGGGGCTAGCTCCCCTCAAAACCTTCTCATGGCGCCTGACCATCCCTCCTACCCAACAGTCCCTCCAATTCTCCTCCTGTCACCACCCCTACCTGTCCAGCAGATGTCCCTCTCTCCTAATCTGCAACATATGTACATTGTTGTTGTGTCATCATGTTACACCTGTGTTGGATGAGCGTTGTGTTCACCTGGGTTAGCCTGTGTGCCTGTGTGTGAATATACTGATAAACCCTGCCCATGGGCGGAGTTTATGGGGGGGCAGGGGGCCTGCGACGGAAGTGAGTCAGTCAGTCAGTCAGTCAGACAGACAGACACGCAGGTACCAACCCACCTCTGACCTCTTCCGTCTTCTACTAGTCAACTTGGCAACAGTAAAGGCAGTTTACAACAAACCCGTCCTCGCCCCCCCGGGGCCATCAGTGCAGGTGGATCATGATCTATGGGGAAAAACACGGTTGTCCAAAGCAGCCTATTTTACAGGAATTCCCCACAAAGTCATCTCTGTGACCTTGCTTGAGCACAGCTAGGGCGCACACTCTTATAAGTAATGGTAACTGCTTAAAATGTCTACTTTAACAGTCCTGCCTTTAAACTTCAAACTTGACGCATTCCATCGCAGACGACTAGATGGATCGGGTCGATACGGTTAGATCATCGTTCGAGTTGCATCGTTCCCAACTTCCCAAGTAGGCCAAATACCAAACTCCTGAAGACTACTTAAAATAAAATGTAACTGAATCTCTTGACGGGTGTGCAAAAAGCTTTCGCTTATCCTGTGCTTGCTATATTTGTGTGTGTGTGCTTTCTATATTTGTGTGTGTGTGTGTGTGTGTGTGTGTGTGTGTGTGCTTGCTATATTTGTGTGTGTGCACATAAGCATGTCATCTTCTAAGGGTGCTGTATGGCATAAAAATGTCCCTTGGGCTTATGAGACCATAAATATCTCATTTATAGTGTGGATTTGCGCTGATTTGCGCTGTGCCCTCACCGCTCACCCTCACCCCTCTGACCTCACCGCTGTGCCCTCACCGCTCTGCCGTCACCGCTCTGCCCTCACCGCTCTGACCTCACCGCTCTGCCCTCACCGCTCTGCCGTCACCGCTCTGCCCTCACCGCTCTGCCCTCACCGCTCTGCCGTCACCGCTCTGCCCTCACCGCTCTGACCTCACCGCTCTGCCCTCACCGCTCTGACCTCACCGCTGTGCCCTCACCGCTCTGCCCTCACCGCTCTGCCCTCACCGCTGTGCCCTCACCGCTCTGCCCTCACCGCTCTGCCCTCACCGCTCTGACCTCACCGCTCTGACCTCACCGCTCTGCCCTCACCGCTCTGACCTCACCGCTCTGCCCTCACCGCTCTGCCCTCACCGCTCTGACCTCACCGCTCTGACCTCACCGCTCTGACCTCACCGCTCTGCCCTCACCGTTCTGACCTCACCGCTCTGACCTCACCGCTGTGCCCTCACCGCTCTGCCCTCACCGCTGTGCCCTCACCGCTCTGCCCTCACCGCTCTGACCTCACCGCTGTGCCCTCACCGCTCTGCCCTCACCGCTCTGCCCTCACCGCTCTGCCCTCACCGCTCTGACCTCACCGCTCTGACCTCACCGCTCTGCCCTCACCGCTCCTCCCTCACCGCTCTGCCCTCACCGCTCTGACCTCACCGCTCTGACCTCACCGCTGTGACCTCACCGCTCTGACCTCACCGCTCTGCCCTCACCGCTCTGCCCTCACCGCTCTGCCCTCACCGCTCTGCTCTCACCGCTCTGCCCTCACCGCTCTGCCCTCACCGCTCTGCCCTCACCGCTGTGCCCTCACCGCTCTGCCCTCACCGCTCTGACCTCACCGCTCTGACCTCACCGCTCTGCCCTCACCGCTCCTCCCTCACCGCTCTGCCCTCACCGCTCTGACCTCACCGCTCTGCCCTCACCGCTCTGACCTCACCGCTCTGAACTCACCGCTCTGACCTCACCACTCTGACCTCACCGCTCTGCCCTCACCGCTGTGCCCTCACCGCTCTGACCTCACCGCTGTGCCCTCACCGCTCTGCCCTCACCGCTCTGCCCTCACCGCTGTGCCCTCACCGCTCTGCCCTCACCGCTCTGACCTCACCGCTGTGCCCTCACCGCTCTGCCCTCACCGCTCTGCCCTCACCGCTCTGACCTCACCGCTCTGACCTCACCGCTCTGACCTCACCGCTGTGCCCTCACCGCTCTGCCCTCACCGCTCTGCCCTCACCGCTCTGACCTCACCGCTCTGACCTCACCGCTCTGACCTCACCGCTGTGCCCTCACCGCTCTGCCCTCACCGCTCTGCCCTCACCGCTCTGACCTCACCGCTCTGCCCTCACCGCTCTGACCTCACCACTCTGACCTCACCGCTCTGACCTCACCGCTGTGCCCTCACCGCTCTGCCCTCACCGCTCTGCCCTCACCGCTCTGACCTCACCGCTGTGCCCTCACCGCTCTGCCCTCACCGCTCTGACCTCACCACTCTGACCTCACCGCTCTGACCTCACCGCCGTGCCCTCACCGCTCTGCCCTCACCGCTCTGACCTCATCGCTCTGACCTCACCGCTCTGACCTCACCACTCTGACCTCACCGCTCTGACCTCACCGCCGTGCCCTCACCGCTCTGCCCTCACCGCTCTGACCTCATCGCTCTGACCTCACCGCTCTGACCTCACCACTCTGACCTCACCGCTCTGACCTCACCGCCGTGCCCTCACCGCTCTGCCCTCACCGCTCTGCCCTCACCGCTCTGACCTCACCGCTCTGACCTCACCGCTCTGACCTCACCGCTGTGCCCTCACCGCTCTGCCCTCACCGCTCTGACCTCACCGCTCTGACCTCACCGCTCTGACCTCACCGCTCTGCCCTCACCGCTCTGCCCTCACCGCTCTGACCTCACCGCTGTGCCCTCACCGCTCTGCCCTCACCGCTCTGACCTCACCACTCTGACCTCACCGCTCTGACCTCACCGCTGTGCCCTCACCGCTCTGACCTCACCGCTCTGACCTCACCGCTGTGCCCTCACCGCTCTGCCCTCACCGCTCTGACCTCACCGCTCTGCCCTCACCGCTCTGACCTCACCGCTCTGACCTCACCGCTCTGACCTCACCGCTCTGACCTCACCGCTCTGCCCTCACCGCTCTGACCTCACCGCTCTGACCTCACCGCTCTGACCTCACCGCTCTGCCCTCACCGCTCTGACCTCACCGCTCTGACCTCACCGCTCTGACCTCACCGCTCTGCCCTCACCGCTCTGACCTCAACGCTCTGACCTCACCGCTCTGACCTCACCGCTCTGACCTCACCGCTCTGACCTTTGGCCCTAAAGCTGGAGAGCTAACATACTGTTCAACCATGAACTCCCTAAACCCGCCATTAAATCTATATCTGTCTTATTTTGCCACATGAATGCTATTTCTATGACATTCCAATGCATTTATTTCATGTAATGCATCCCTATAGCACTTTTCAAACACAAGTTTACAAAGTACTGGACCTTAAAGGACCTATAACATAAAATTCAACTTTTTCAATTTCTTTTGTGTTTTTGGGGCTCCCATATGTGTTTTCTCTCCCCACAAATAACCAATTTTGAACAATTAGGCTTTCATATCATATGGGTGCTTTAATGGAAATTGCTCTCAGGAACAGCTCAACTGATTTTGGCCTCATCGTGATGTCATCAATGTCACCCTACTTTGTATAATCCTCCTCTTCTTCAGTCCCAAATTTGCATTTCCACTTTGTTTACAATGTCCACCATTATTGATTTTCCAAGCTGGCATGGAATGGAAACACGCCTGGTTTTATCTAGCATCAGTATTATAATTACTCAAATATTAAAAAATCCTGCATATCAGCACCCCCACCACCTCAGGACATTGTGGTACTGCAGCCAAAACTGCTTTCAAACTCCAGAAAGAAATAACAAGGACTGGTTATATCAGAGTGGTGATTGAGGCTCAAACCATTAGAAATAACTTTGAGGGACAATACATTAAATATTAAAAGCAGTTTTAAAATGCATGTCATTTGCGCTTTAACTAAGCATTATGCTATACTTTAGCTATTGAAAAATAGCAGATCTACAAGCTCATAGCGCGCCACCGAGTGGCGTGCTATGAGCTTGTAGGTCTGCTATTTTTGAAAAATCGTAAAAATGCGGCACAAATCTTTGAATATAATATTCTTTCAGAGCGAACGTTTTTATTTTATTTCGACGTCCGGTCTAAATGGGTTAAAATACAAATAAATACAAGAGAAGAATGCTATAAAATAAATATACAATGAAAAATAAAGTCACACTTATATAAAAAATCACACCCGTGTGAACTGAGTGTGTAAGGTATTATATAGCCTGATCAGCTGTGGTCTGACGTAATGTCTGACGTAATGAAATCACACCCGTGTGAACTGGGTGACCATGCTCATTTTTTGGTACGAACAGACAGACAGACACGTAAACTAACAAAGCCAGTTGTAGGAGTGTTTTACACCACTCAAAAATATGAAAAAGCAGGGGTTCTTCCTTCCGTGATGCGGTGCCTCCGGCTTCTCCTGTGTGCACCTGGACCCAAATAACACAACTGGCCATGATGTTCACGTGTGGACAGCTGTGCCTGGAAGGGCTTCCTTCCTCTGTTGCTGTCATGTCGCTACACTAGCGTAGTAGCGCCGAGGGGTGTGCGATATAGGGTGTTCCTCCACTAGCGTAGTAGCGCCGAGGGGTGTGCGATATAGCGTGTTCCTCCACTAGCGTAGTAGCGCCGAGGGGTGTGCGATATAGCGTGTTCCTCCACTAGCGTAGTAGCACCGAGGGGTGTGCGATATAGCGTGTTCCTCCACTAGCGTAGTAGCGCCGAGGGGTGTGCGATATAGCGTGTTCCTCCACTAGCGTAGTAGCGCCGAGGGGTGTGCGATATAGCGTGTTCCTCCACTAGCGTAGTAGCGCCGAGGGGTGTGTGATATAGCGTGTTCCTCCACTAGCGTAGTAGCGCCGAGGGGTGTGCGATATAGCGTGTTCCTCCACTAGCGTAGTAGCACCGAGGGGTGTGCGATATAGCGTGTTCCTCCACTAGCGTAGTAGCATCGAGGGGTGTGCGATATAGCGTGTTCCTCCACTAGCGTAGTAGCGCCGAGGGGTGTGTGATATAGCGTGTTCCTCCACTAGCGTAGTAGCGCCGAGGGGTGTGCGATATAGCGTGTTCCTCCACTAGCGTAGTAGCACCGAGGGGTGTGCGATATAGCGTGTTCCTCCACTAGCGTAGTAGCGCCGAGGGGTGTGCGATATAGCGTGTTCCTCCACTAGCGTAGTAGCGCCGAGGGGTGTGCGATATAGCGTGTTCCTCCACTAGCGTAGTAGCACCGAGGGGTGTCCGATATAGCGTGTTCCTCCACTAGCGTAGTAGCACCGAGGGGTGTCCGATATAGCGTGTTCCTCCACTAGCGTAGTAGCGCCGAGGGGTGTGCGATATAGCGTGTTCCTCCACTAGCGTAGTAGCGCCGAGGGGTGTGCGATATAGCGTGTTCCTCCACTAGCGTAGTAGCGCCGAGGGGTGTGCGATATAGCGTGTTCCTCCACTAGCGTAGTAGCGCCGAGGGGTGTCTGATATAGCGTGTTCCTCCACTAGCGTAGTAGCGCCGAGGGGTGTGCGATATAGCGTGTTCCTCCACTAGCGTAGTAGCACCGAGGGGTGTGTGATATAGCGTGTTCCTCCACTAGCGTAGTAGCGCCGAGGGGTGTGCGATATAGCGTGTTCCTCCACTAGCGTAGTAGCGCCGAGGGGTGTGCGATATAGCGTGTTCCTCCACTAGCGTAGTAGCGCCGAGGGGTGTCTGATATAGCGTGTTCCTCCACTAGCGTAGTAGCGCCGAGGGGTGTGCGATATAGCGTGTTCCTCCACTAGCGTAGTAGCACCGAGGGGTGTGTGATATAGCGTGTTCCTCCACTAGCGTAGTAGCGCCGAGGGGTGTGCGATATAGCGTGTTCCTCCACTAGCGTAGTAGCGCCGAGGGGTGTGCGATATAGCGTGTTCCTCCACTAGCGTAGTAGCGCAGAGGGGTGTGCGATATAGCGTGTTCCTCCACTAGCGTAGTAGCGCCGAGGGGTGTGCGATATAGCGTGTTCCTCCACTAGCGTAGTAGCACCGAGGGGTGTGCGATATAGCGTGTTCCTCCACTAGCGTAGTAGCGCCGAGGGGTGTGCGATATAGCGTGTTCCTCCACTAGCGTAGTAGCACCGAGGGGTGTGCGATATAGCGTGTTCCTCCACTAGCGTAGTAGCGCCGAGGGGTGTGCGATATAGCGTGTTCCTCCACTAGCGTAGTAGCACCGAGGGGTGTGCGATATAGCGTGTTCCTCTACTAGCGTAGTAGCGCCGAGGGGTGTGCGATATAGCGTGTTCCTCCACTAGCGTAGTAGCGCCGAGGGGTGTGCGATATAGCGTGTTCCTCCACTAGCGTAGTAGCACCGAGGGGTGTGCGATATAGCGTGTTCCTCCACTAGCGTAGTAGCACCGAGGGGTGTGCGATATAGCGTGTTCCTCCACTAGCGTAGTAGCGCCGAGGGGTGTGCGATATAGCGTGTTCCTCCACTAGCGTAGTAGCACCGAGGGGTGTGCGATATAGCGTGTTCCTCCACTAGCGTAGTAGCGCCGAGGGGTGTGCGATATAGCGTGTTCCTCCACTAGCGTAGTAGCGCCGAGGGGTGTGCGATATAGCGTGTTCCTCCACTAGCGTAGTAGCGCCGAGGAGTGTGCGATATAGCGTGTTCCTCCACTAGCGTAGTAGCGCCGAGGGGTGTGCGATATAGCGTGTTCCTCCACTAGCGTAGTAGCACCGAGGGGTGTGCGATATAGCGTGTTCCTCCACTAGCGTAGTAGCACCGAGGGGTGTGCGATATAGCGTGTTCCTCCACTAGCGTAGTAGCGCCGAGGGGTGTGCGATATAGCGTGTTCCTCCACTAGCGTAGTAGCACCGAGGGGTGTGCGATATAGCGTGTTCCTCCACTAGCGTAGTAGCACCGAGGGGTGTGCGATATAGCGTGTTCCTCCACTAGCGTAGTAGCGCCGAGGGGTGTGCGATATAGCGTGTTCCTCCACTAGCGTAGTAGCGCCGAGGGGTGTGCGATATAGCGTGTTCCTCCACTAGCGTAGTAGCACCGAGGGGTGTGCGATATAGCGTGTTCCTCCACTAGCGTAGTAGCGCCGAGGGGTGTGCGATATAGCGTGTTCCTCCACTAGCGTAGGAGCACCGAGGGGTGTGCGATATAGCGTGTTCCTCCACTAGCGTAGTAGCGCCGAGGGGTGTGCGATATAGCGTGTTCCTCCACTAGCGTAGTAGCGCCGAGGGGTGTGCGATATAGCGTGTTCCTCCACTAGCGTAGTAGCGCCGAGGGGTGTGCGATATAGCGTGTTCCTCCACTAGCGTAGTAGCGCCGAGGGGTGTGTGATATAGCGTGTTCCTCCACTAGCGTAGTAGCACCGAGGGGTGTGCGATATAGCGTGTTCCTCCACTAGCGTAGTTGCGCCGAGGGGTGTGCGATATAGCGTGTTCCTCCACTAGCGTAGTAGCGCCGAGGGGTGTGCGATATAGCGTGTTCCTCCACTAGCGTAGTAGCACCGAGGGGTGTGCGATATAGTGTGTTCCTCCACTAGCGTAGTAGCGCCGAGGGGTGTGCGATATAGCGTGTTCCTCCACTAGCGTAGTAGCGCCGAGGGGTGTGCGATATAGCGTGTTCCTCCACTAGCGTAGTAGCGCCGAGGGGTGTGCGATATAGCGTGTTCCTCCACTAGCGTAGTAGCGCCGAGGGGTGTGCGATATAGCGTGTTCCTCCACTAGCGTAGTAGCACCGAGGGGTGTGCGATATAGCGTGTTCCTCCACTAGCGTAGTAGCGCCGAGGGGTGTGCGATATAGCGTGTTCCTCCACTAGCGTAGTAGCACCGAGGGGTGTGCGATATAGCGTGTTCCTCCACTAGCGTAGTAGCGCCGAGGGGTGTGCGATATAGCGTGTTCCTCCACTAGCGTAGTAGCGCCGAGGGGTGTGTGATATAGCGTGTTCCTCCACTAGCGTAGTAGCACCGAGGGGTGTGCGATATAGCGTGTTCCTCCACTAGCGTAGTAGCGCCGAGGGGTGTGCGATATAGCGTGTTCCTCCACTAGCGTAGTTGCGCCGAGGGGTGTGCGATATAGCGTGTTCCTCCACTAGCGTAGTAGCGCCGAGGGGTGTGATATAGCGTGTTCCTCCACTAGCGTAGTAGCGCCGAGGGGTGTGATATAGCGTGTTCCTCCACTAGCGTAGTAGCGCCGAGGGGTGTGATATAGCGTGTTCCTCCACTAGCGTAGTAGCGCCGAGGGGTGTGCGATATAGCGTGTTCCTCCACTAGCGTAGTAGCACCGAGGGGTGTGTGATATAGCGTGTTCCTCCACTAGCGTAGTAGCGTCGAGGGGTGTGCGATATAGCGTGTTCCTCCACTAGCGTAGTAGCGCCGAGGGGTGTGTGATATAGCGTGTTCCTCCACTAGCGTAGTAGCGCCGAGGGGTGTGATATAGCGTGTTCCTCCACTAGCGTAGTAGCGCCGAGGGGTGTGCGATATAGCGTGTTCCTCCACTAGCGTAGTAGCGCCGAGGGGTGTGTGATATAGCGTGTTCCTCCACTAGCGTAGTAGCGCCGAGGGGTGTCTGATATAGCGTGTTCCTCCACTAGCGTAGTAGCGCCGAGGGGTGTGCGATATAGCGTGTTCCTCCACTAGCGTAGTAGCACCGAGGGGTGTGCGATATAGCGTGTTCCTCCACTAGCGTAGTAGCGCCGAGGGGTGTGCGATATAGCGTGTTCCTCCACTAGCGTAGTAGCGCCGAGGGGTGTGCGATATAGCGTGTTCCTCCACGCGCGTTATGTAATAATGCCGATAACAGTTACAGGACAAGACGGAGTACTGTACAGCAGGGTAAAGACACACACACACCAAAAACATTATGTAATGCCGATAACGGTTACAGGGCAAGACGGAGTACTGTACAGCAGGGTGAAGACATCACACACCAAAAACATTATGTAATGCCGATAACGGTTACAGGGCAAGACGGAGTACTGTACAGCAGGGTGAAGACATCACACACCAAAAACATTATGTAATGCCGATAACGGTTACAGGGCTGCCCCTGTTACGTGTTGAGTTGATGCCATATGTATTCCATCTGAAGAAAGCGAGGATTATACAGAGACATTGGAGATGGAGTCACTTGGAGTATTGAATAGCTGTTACTTCAGAGCTAATTTGAATATTGAATGAACAGACCAACCATCGTGTGTCTCTGCCCAACAACGATATGACGATGACTAAATTGACCAGTTTGAAGAAAAATAAGAAAATCAGCTTGTCAGTTTAAAATGAATAAGAAAGAAAGCAATGTTATATATTTTAGGTCAATCTCAGAGTAACTAGTAGGTTAGTTTCCTCATGCACTTCAACCAATGACACCCTCTTCATCACTCTTAGTTAGCCTCTTAGCCGGGCCCTATATACGTACTTTGTTGCACAATGAATAGCAAAAATAGCTCATACCACATCTATTGAGGTTGTGTAGATCTGCTATTTTGTTTTTTTTAAATGTCCGCCTATAATAAATGCCCCAAATACGGATGGTTTGACACTATAGTGCCTCAGTGTCAACTAATCACTACATTGAGCATAGTTTTCCATAGGAAACGCTTAGTCATACTATTTTCAGTAAAAACTGGAAAATGGGTGAGGGATTAGGGGAAGAGAGGGCTATTGATTCCTGGAAACCATCCATGACACACACACACACACACACACACACACACACACACACACACACACACACACCGCATCAATCCAATTCTGCCAATGTGACCCCCAGGAGTAGGTGTGTGTGAGAGGGCCAGAGGTGACAGCAGGTCACCAGGGTGTCTGTGTGACTCACTCAGCTGCTCTAGCCGTCAGTAGCGAGACATCTGCTTTAAGTCTTACATATACCTACACTACTACACACTGACATGTGCACAAAACGTGCGTGCATACCCAATTACCCATACGCACAGATGCATGTGCACAAAACGTGCGTGCATACCCAATTACCCATACGCACAGATGCATGTGCACGCACACAATGCATCACACATGCGTAGCTTACGTCAGGGCTTCTCAAAGTGGGTGCTGTGGCACCCTAGGGTATAGGGGTGCCCCCACCCTAGGGGTCTAGGGGTGCCCCCACCCTAGGGGTCTAGGGGTGCCCCCACCCTAGGGTCTAGGGGTGCCCCCAACCTAGGGTCTAGGGCTCTAGGGGTGCCCCCACCCTAGGGTCTAGGGGTGCCCGCACCCTAGGGGTCTAGGGGTGCCCGCACCCTAGGGGTCTAGGGGTGCCCCCACCCTATGGTCTAGGGGTCTAGGGGTGCCCCCACCCTAGGGTCTAGGGGTGCCCCTGAATACTTTATTTAGAATGTATCAATGTCACTTTACCAATGTTTACCCACTGAGGTGACATTGATAAACCTTATGGTACTTGGTGCGTTATTTTTCAGCCTACCCTACACCAAGTCTCATTCACCAAAAGTAGCAGTTTTGGAGAGCTTGTGGAGATCGACTATTTGGGTCCCCAGAATAGGAATGCTGGGATTTAAGTGGTTATTAAATGCCAAGTATGAAAGTTATTTTCAGTCTGTCCTAATGGAAACAAACATTTCTCCAGTTTTCCTGATGACACACTGTATCTTTGGGGGAAATATTTACACACATTTACACACGTTGCTGTCCTGTGAGCAACGCTTTTATGGTGTCTCCTGCAGTACGTCCCACGCGGCTAAACCTTAAAGGACCACTTCACCACTTTTCAACATCTCTTCATATAATTGGTCCTCACTAATGTTCATGATAAAACACCACCATTTCTTTCCTACTCAGTCTGTGTCTCATAGGAGGGCTTTGGGCAGTTCGGACACCCGTCCACCAGTGACATCATCATTAGGCAGATTTTTTTTTAAACAAGATTTGTTTTAAAATATATTTAGATTTGTATTATCGTGAGAACGATGGCTTCAACTTTTGCATTGCAACTTTTCAGGAAAAGAAAGCCTGCCGTTTCTATTAGCTTGGATTCACCATCGATGATGTCACTGGTGGACGGGTTTCTGAACTGCCCACAGCCTTCCTATGAGACACAGACTGAGTAGAAAAAAATGGTGGTATTTTATCATGAACTTTAGTTAGGAACTTTAATGGTCCTTTAAACCAGGGGTTCTCAACGTTTTTGGCCGGGGACCCCCGGAAATGCTTTGGCAATGTCTCGGGACCCCCGCCCCGCCCCCTCCCGACCCCCAATATAAATTGACTGCTACAATAACCTTAAACCATTTTGGGCGGGAACCCCTTTTGGTGTTTTAAGCATTGTTATAATTTAGCTATTGAAAAATAGCAGATCTACAAGCTCATAGCGCGCCACCGAGTGGCGCGCTACGAGCTTGTAGGTCTGCTATTTTTGAAAAATCGTGAAAATTTTTTTTTCTTTTAAATCTTTTTTTTTTTTTTTTTTTTTTTAATAATTTGGGGACCCCCTAAAATAATTTGGCGACCCCCCGAGGGGTCGCGACCCACGGGTTGAGAACCCCTGCTTTAAACCTTTGCACCGACTCCTTACATAAATGCCCCGTATATTCCATCCATAGAAACATTTTGTTCTTTTGTATACAGATTCAGATTCAGATACCTTTATTTGTGTATACACACATAGGAAGGGTTTTTTACTGTGTAGTTTAGTCCCTTGGAGCCGTTCAGGATATTGGGTAATGTCTGGATTCCTTACATTGTGATGAATGCCTCGGGAGGGGAAAAAAAAGAAAAAATCCAGCCATGTGACCACAGGGAATGGCCGTCTGGTAATGCAATCGTCGCGGCGGTGAGAGATCTTGGAATCACTAACAACAAAACTATAAAAACGAGGTGAACCGAGCACAGTTTTCCATTAGCGGCAAATGTGCTTTGTGTCTAGTGAGGGTCTGGATTCTCTAACCCATTCTGACCTGAGATCAGATTCTAAAAATGTATTCTGAATCCTGACAGTTTTCTGAAAAAGCTATGTTTCTATGTCAGTCGTTCTTCGATTTTTCAAAAATAGCAGACCTACAAGCTCGTAGCGCGCCACTCGGTGGCGCGCTATGAGCTTGTAGGTCTGCTATTTTTCAATAGATAAAGCATAACATAATGCCATCCCGCCCAAAATGGGTTAAAAAAGCAGACCAGTGTAATGAGAGACGGTGTGTATGTTTGTACGTGTGTGACACGAGTGTGAGACGGAGAGAGAGAGAGGGAGAATGAAAGAAAGAGAACCCAAACCCAGCTGGCTTCACTAAATGGTACCGAGGGTATATATCCCATTTTGGCCTGACGTCGACATTAAAAAAAAAAAGATCTGAAAAACCTCATGTTTCTATATCAGTGGTTCTCAATATTTCATGTCAAGGACCCCTAGAATTATATGTATTTGGCCTCTGACTCCCATCTGAAAATATGTTGTTCCAGGGACCCCGACAGAAGCAAAGATTTGAGTTAAAAATGTTCGCTCTGAAAGAATATTCAAAGATTTGCGCCACATTTTCACGATTTTTCTAAAATAGCAGACCTACAAGCTCATAGCGCGCCACTCTGTGGCGCGCTATGAGCTTGTAGATCTGCTATTTTTCAATAGCTAAAGCATAACGTAATGCTTAAAACACCAAAAGGGGTTCCCGCCCAAAATGGAATATATAACAGCTTTTCTTTCTGAAGGAAAAGCCCACTATGAATATTTTATGACACAATTAAGATTCTTTGCGATACTTCATGCAGATCCATGTTGAAGTGATGGAAAGTGGAATTCTCAATTTGCGTTGTTTGATAGTAAGTAAATGAACACGAACACGTGTGCAGCCCGCTGGAGTGCATGTGCAGAATTCAGTTTTTAACTTTTTATGCATCCTATTTCTGGAACAAACTATATAGAGGTCCGTTACAACAACTCACAGTTCGTTAAATTTAAAGCTCAATACTAAAGTGTGTGTGTGTGTGTGTGTGTGTGTGTGTGTGTGTGTGTGTGTGTGTGTGTGTGTGTGTGTGTGTGTGTGTGTGTGTGTGTGTGTGTGTGTGCGAGAGACTGCGTGCGTGCGTGCGTGCGTGCGTGTGAGAGACTGTGTGTGTGCGTGCGTGTGTGCGAGAGACTGTGCGTGCGTGCGTGCGTGTGAGAGACTGCATGCGTGCGTGCGTGTGAGAGACTGTGCGTGTGTGCGTGCGTGCGTGTGAGAGACTGTGCGTGCGTGCGTGTGAGAGACTGCGTGCGTGCGTGCGTGTGAGAGACTGTGCGTGTGTGCGTGCGTGCGTGTGAGAGACTGTGCGTGTGTGTGTGCGTGCGTGTGTGTGTGCGTGTGTGTGTGTGCGAGAGACTGTGCGTGCGTGCGTGCGTGTGTGTGTGTGTGTGTGCGAGAGACTGCGTGCGTGTGAGAGACTGCGTGCGTGCGTGCGTGCGTGCGTGCGTGTGTGCGTGCGTGTGTGTGAGAGACTGTGCGTGTGTGTGTGCGTGCGTGTGTGTGAGAGACTGTGCGTGTGTGCGTGCGTGCGTGTGTGCGTGCGTGTGTGTGAGAGACTGTGCGTGTGTGCGTGCGTGCGTGTGTGCGTGCGTGTGAGAGACTGTGCGTGCGTGCGTGCGTGTGTGTGTGTGTGTGTGCGAGAGACTGCGTGCGTGTGAGAGACTGCGTGCGTGCGTGCGTGCGTGCGTGCGTGTGTGCGTGCGTGTGTGTGAGAGACTGTGCGTGTGTGTGTGCGTGCGTGTGTGTGAGAGACTGTGCGTGTGTGCGTGCGTGCGTGTGTGCGTGCGTGTGAGAGACTGTGCGCGCGGGGCTAGAGGGCAGGCGTGCCGTCCTCGGGCTTTGTAACCGGCAACAAAAAGGTCAAGGGTCAAACCTTTTAAAAAAGCAAGTCGATTTGGCAGTGGTATCAATTGCTTGTCTGAAAGTTGCAATTGTGGCACTTCTGGCAAATAGAACAGCCGCTGTCACCTTTCAAAGATAAGACTAGACTACCGTAACGTCTACGTGTGACCCCTCCCTCCTCTTTACAGACTTTCTCCAACTGCGTTTTTCCCCGTTATATAACTCGACTACCGCGAGTTAAGTTAAGGATATGTGCCGTGACCGCACAGAGTGGCACATGTCTGCCTCTCGTCTCTCCGTCCGTAACGACGTTGAGGCCAGGTGATATTGGGTTGCTGCACAGAGTGGCACATGTCTGCCTCTCGTCTCTCCGTCCGTAACAACGTTGAGACCAGGTGATATTGGGTTGCTGCACGGCCTCTCGTCTCTCCGTCCGTAACAACGCACAGAGTGGCACATGTCTGCCTCTCGTCTCTCCGTCCGTAACAACGTTGAGACCAGGTGATATTGGGTTGCTGCACAGAGTGGCACATGTCTGCCTCTCGTCTCTCCGTCCGTAACGACGTTGAGGCCAGGTGATATTGGGTTGCTGCACAGAGTGGCACATGTCTGCCTCTCGTCTCTCCGTCCGTAACAACGTTGAGACCAGGTGATATTGGGTTGCTGCACAGAGTGGCACATGTCTGCCTCTCGTCTCTCCGTCCGTAACGACGTTGAGGCCAGGTGATATTGGGTTGCTGCACGGCCTCTCGTCTCTCCGTCCGTAACAACGTTGAGGCCAGGTGATATTGGGTTGCTGCACGGCCTCTCGTCTCTCCGTCCGTAACAACGCTGAGACCAGGTGATATTGGGTTGCTGCACGGCCTCTCGTCTCTCCGTCCGTAACAACGCTGAGACCAGGTGATATTGGGTTGCTGCACGGCCTCTCGTCTCTCCGTCCGTAACAACGCTGAGACCAGGTGGTATTGGGTCGCTGCACTGCCTCTCGTCTCTCCGTCCGTAACAACGTTGAGACCAGGTGATATTGGGTTGCCTCTCGTCTCTCCGTCCGTAACAACGTTGAGGCCAGGTGATATTGGGTAGCTGCACGGCCTCTCGTCTCTCCGTCCGTAACAACGTTGAGGCCAGGTGATATTGGGTTGCCTCTCGTCTCTCCGTCCGTAACAACGCTGAGACCAGGTGATATTGGGTCATGTCTGCCTCTCGTCTCTCCGTCCGTAACAACGTTGAGACTAGGTGATATTGGGTCTCTCTCCGTCCGTAACAACGTTGAGACCAGGTGATATTGGGTTGTCTGCCTCTCGTCTCTCCGTCCGTAACAACGCTGAGACCAGGTGAGACCAGGTGATATTGGGTTGAGACCAGGTGAGACCAGGTGATATTGGGTTTTGCTTCACGGCCTCTGGAAACGACACACATACGACTCTTGTTTCCGACTCCCACCGGTTATATAATCCCTCCCCAGACAGTCTGACGGTCGCCGGGCCAAGGTGACGTCACCATGACTGCTGTGGGTACCAGGCTTTAGTTTAGACCAGGGGTGGGCAACGTTGACGTTGGAGAGGGCCACTATATTTCAACACTCACTCCCTAGGGCCATATTACTGTCGTAGCAAAAATAGCCGATCTACAAGCTCAAAACGCGTCGCAGCGCGACGCGTTTTGAGCTTGTAGATCGGCTATTTTTGCTATATTCGAAATTAAATCTTGAATTCATTTTTGCTATTTTTGAATTGGAATCCTGAAAATTAACATTTTTATGTAATTTCAAATGCCTTTTAATTATACTTGTGTTGAGCATTGAGCTACTAATTTAGACTGAAGTAATTAAAGCGGGTCATGTTTGCATGTTGTGGAATTGTAACAGTTGAAACCAATATTATATCAGTATTCTGACATTAACCTGAGGGCCGCATTAAGTGAAGGTGGGGGCCGCATGTGGCCCCCGGGCCGCCAGTTGCCCACCTCTGGTTTAGACATACTATTGGTCCGACTGATATTTGACCGACAACCTATACCTTCAAACCCTAACCTAACCCTATAACCGCAAGCACGGGAGCAGCGCATGTTCAACCGAGAGCACGGGAGCAGCGCATGTTCAACCGAGAGCACGGGAGCAGCGCATGTTCAACCGAGAGCACGGGAGCAGCGCATGTTCAACCGAGAGCACGGGAGCAGCGCATGTTCAACCGAGAGCACGGGAGCAGCGCATGTTCAACCGAGAGCACGGGAGCAGCGCATGTTCAACCGAGAGCACGGGAGCAGAGCATGTTCAACCGAGAGCACGGGAGCAGAGCATGTTCAACCGAGAGCACGGGAGCAGAGCATGTTCAACCGAGAGCACGGGAGCAGAGCATGTTCGACCGAGAGCACGGGAGCAGCGCATGTTCGACCGAGAGCACGGGAGCAGCGCATGTTCAACCGAGAGCACGGGAGCAGCGCATGTTCGACTGCATGTCCGACCGGTGTTTCCGCATGTCGGTTCCGTTGGTGTCGGTGTTGTTTTCGTCGACTAAAACTAAGACGAAAAATGTCCGTCGACTACCTTTTTCAACTGACGAAAACTAAATGGAAACGAAATAGAAACTAAGCTACCTGTATGATGACTAAAACTAAGACTAAATATATTGACAATTTTTGTCAACAAATACAAACTAGACTAAAATGTAAGGAAGGGACTAGTGGACAAGAGATCCAGTATGAGTGCATTTTACACTTGGTTGCATGCTGAAAATAGCAGATCTACAAGCTCACAACGTGTCGCGCTGCGACACGTGAGCTTGTAGATCTGCTATTTTCAGCAAGTGAAAAAACGGCATCAAGGCCCGCCAAAATACATTTTGTTCAACTAAATCAACTGTAGATTTAGTCGACTAAAATCTAATGATATTTAGTCGACTGAAACTAGACTAACACTAAACCATTCCAGGTGACTAAAATGTGACTAAAACTAAATTAAAACTATTCAAGAGACTAATGACTAAAACTAAACAAAAAATTTGCTGCCAAAAACAACACTGGTTGGTGTGTCTAATCTGCGTGTGCGTCCCGCGTGCGTGCGCGTCCCGCGTGTGTGCGTGTGTGTGCTAGTTCGTAACTAGTTGTACGAACGCTTGTTTTCTATTGTTGTATTGTTTATTGGATCTTGTTTAGTCGATACACTTAATTGTTTTAGCTCATGCTCATTTGATTTAGCTATTTTGTCTCATCTGTTTAAGGAAATAGGTAGCTGATATATTGCACTTTTACCTTAGCGCTAGGTATACTCTTGGTTGCTTGTTTTTGCAGAAAATGCACTAAAGACTTCTGGTGATTAGTAGTTTTTGTTCCCTACCTATGTTGAATACACTTATTGTAAGTCGCTTTGGATAAAAGCGTCTGCTAAATGACTGTAATGTAATGTAATGTAATGTGTGCGTGCGTTGCGTGTGTCACCATATACATCAGACGAAAGAGTCACTTTATTGACAAATAGTCGATGCAATAACTGTTTAGGTACATGTGGAGAAACTTGCGCTCAAACAGCTGCTCAATACAAAACAAAAAGAAGTGATAAGACGACCTAAAAACACTCGATAATAAACAAACACAGAGCAAGAATATCAGTCAAAGAAAGTGCAAAGTACAGAGAGTCACTTCTCGCTGTTATTTAACAGCCTGTGGGGAAACAACACTTTCCTCAGCCTGCTAGTGTGAGCTAAGACAGGGGTTCTCAACGTTTTTGGCCGGGGACCCCCGAAAATGCTTTGGCAACGTCTCGGGACCCCCGCCCCGCCCCCTCCCGACCCCCAATATAAATTGACTGCTACAATAACCTTAACCATTTTGGGCGGGAACCCCTTTTGGTGTTTTAAGCAGTTATAATTTAGCTATTGAAAAATAGCAGATCTACAAGCTCGTAGCGCGCCACCGAGTGGCGCGCTATGAGCTTGTAGGTCTGCTATTTTTGAAAAATCGTGAAAATAAAATTTAAAAAAATATTTTTTTTTTATTTATGTTTTTTGAAAATAATTTGGGGACCCCCTAAAATAATTTGGCGACCCCCCCCGAGGGGTCGCGACCCACGGGTTGAGAACCCCTGAGCTAAGAGGATCTTGTGTAGGCCTCTCCCTTCACCCTTTTGGACTTCAGAGAGGAGACAAGTCTTTGTATACACTACAGTATGTACAGTATGTACAGTATACAGGATACCGCCCTGTACTGTACGACGTGATATCAGTGATTCATCTTCACCCATTCTGGGCGGGGAACCCCTTTTTGGTGTTTGAAGCATTATGTTATGCTTTAGCTGTTGAAAAATAGCAGATCTACAAGCTCATAGCGCGCCACCGAGTGCCGCGCTATGAACTTGTAGGTCTGCTATTTTTGAAAAATTGTGAAAATGTGGCGCAAATCTTTGAATATATATTCTTTCAGAGCGAACGTTTTTTAACTCAAAACTTTGGAGGGTCCGTGGAACTACATATTTTCAGATGGGGGTCGGAGGCCAAATACATGTCATTCTAGGGGTCCTTGACATGAAATAGTTTGAGAACCACTGACATAGAAACATATGTTTTTTCAGAAAACCATATGTTTTATTTAAAAGGAATTTGTAGAATCTTTCTCGAGGTCGAAATGGGTTAACATCATTAGTTTTATTCCGCTCTGTGTGGCCCCAGACCTCTCTCTCTCTCGCCCTCGTCTAACCCTGGTGTATTTCCACTGTCCATATATTTCGGACGCTTTCGGCGACCCATACATAACATTTTAAATAGCAAACAGCTGGCCACCTGGTGGGTTTCCCAGGCGCAGGTCGTCTCAGGGTGACTCGTCTGGTGGCGGGGCGGGCGGGTGGGCGGGTGGGGCGGGCGGGTCGCCACCTGCACCTTTATGGAGCTCGCTTAGAGAGAGTCTGCGTGCGTTTGGAAAGTGGAGACCCGAGAGGAACACAGACGGGAGTGTTCTTGAAAGCCTTTGATCTGGCGGCCAAGCACTAATGCCTTGCACGTGCACACACACACACACACACACACACACACACACACACACACACACACACACACACACACATTTGTGTCCTTTCCCGTTTCTGCTCTATACTGCTACTTCCAGGCAGCAGCAACACCCCCTCCCCCCCCCCCCCTCCTCCTAGTCTTCCAGACTTGCCTCTGTCTAACATATGTATCGGCCAGACATTTGAATTTCACCTGTTACATCAAGCGCTGCACGCTTTTCAGGCGAGCAGACATTACAGACCAAAAGCTATTAGAACCGTATGCCTGCCTGGCGAGGTTTTTTTTCGGCAGCTACAGTACGTACCCGTACCAGACAAAGACTGGTTTCCATGACAGAATCAGGAAGGTGCCGGGCCGGGCCGGGCTGTGCCGGGCCGGCTTGCACCTACATTTCCATGAAGCCAGGGCTTAGTGTGGGAGAGAAGACACCTGGGACAAATATGAGGGACATAATAGTGCGGCATGGCATGGCGTGCGCGTGGTGGTAACACTTAACCACGATACAGTCTAAATATTTACACGGGAAAAAAAAGATTGAGGACATTTAATTCCCCGGCATTTTGTTTTAACAGCTTTTCCGTGTACAGTAATATGCACTCCCAACATCTGTCTCCGTACAGTGTCTGTCTCCCAACATCTGTCTCCGTACAGTGTCTGTCTCCCAACATCTGTCTCCGTACAGTGTCTGTCTCCCAACATCTGTCTCCGTACAGTGTCTGTCTCCCAACATCTGTCTCCGTACAGTGTCTGTCTCCCAACATCTGTCTCCGTACAGTGTCTGTCTCCCAACATCTGTCTCCGTACAGTGTCTGTCTCCCAACATCTGTCTCCGTACAGTGTCTGTCTCCCAACATCTGTCTCCGTACAGTGTCTGTCTCCCAACATCTGTCTCCGTACAGTGTCTGTCTCCCAACAGCTGTCTCCGTACAGTGTCTGTCTCCCAACATCTGTCTCCGTACAGTGTCTGTCTCCCAACATCTGTCTCCGTACAGTGTCTGTCTCCCAACATCTGTCTCCGTGCAGTGTCTGTCTCCCAACATCTGTCTCCGTACAGTGTCTGTCTCCCAACATCTGTCTCCGTACAGTGTCTGTCTCCCAACATCTGTCTCCGTACAGTGTCTGTCTCCCAACATCTGTCTCCGTACAGTGTCTGTCTCCCAACATCTGTCTCCGTACAGTGTCTGTCTCCCAACATCTGTCTCCGTACAGTGCATTGGTGCACTCCCAACATCTGTCTCCGTACAGTGTCTGTCTCCCAACATCTGTCTCCGTACAGTGTCTGTCTCCCAACATCTGTCTCCGTACAGTGTCTGTCTCCCAACATCTGTCTCCGTACAGTGTCTGTCTCCCAACATCTGTCTCCGTACAGTGTCTGTCTCCCAACATCTGTCTCCGTACAGTGTCTGTCTCCCAACATCTGTCTCCGTACAGTGTCTGTCTCCCAACATCTGTCTCCGTACAGTGTCTGTCTCCCAACATCTGTCTCCGTACAGTGTCTGTCTCCCAACATCTGTCTCCGTACAGTGTCTGTCTCCCAACATCTGTCTCCGTACAGTGTCTGTCTCCCAACATCTGTCTCCGTACAGTGTCTGTCTCCCAACATCTGTCTCCGTACAGTGTCTGTCTCCCAACATCTGTCTCCGTACAGTGTCTGTCTCCCAACATCTGTCTCCGTACAGTGTCTGTCTCCCAACATCTGTCTCCGTACAGTGTCTGTCTCCCAACATCTGTCTCCGTACAGTGTCTGTCTCCCAACATCTGTCTCCGTACAGTGTCTGTCTCCCAACATCTGTCTCCGTACAGTGTCTGTCTCCCAACATCTGTCTCCGTACAGTGTCTGTCTCCCAACATCTGTCTCCGTACAGTGTCTGTCTCCCAACATCTGTCTCCGTACAGTGCATTGGTGCATTTCTGCTACCCTGCAACCATTTAAAGAGAAGCCCACCAGTGGTGGAAAAAGTACTCTACACTTTTTATTTCATAAGTAAAAGTATCAATACTGCAATGTAGAACTACTCTGTTACAAGTAAAAGTCCAGAATTCCAGACATTGTTACTTGAGTAAAAGTACTGTACCAAAAGTAGAAAGTAGTCTATACTCATAATGCAGAATGTCCCATTTCACAACTTTTAAAATGTATACAAAAATATTTTGAAAATAGATAGATTGATAGATAAAAATAGATAAATAGAATAAATATAATTAAAAACATGAGTTAATGTACTTAGTGACTTTACACCACTGGAGCCGACACACCTGGTGCTTGGTGGAGTAAAGTGTTATTCATAGTCTAATATTTTCGGTGGTGAGGTGACCACCGCTCCGGTGGTGAGGTGACCACCGCTCCGGTGGTGAGGTGACCACCGCTCCGGTGGTGAGGTGACCCACCGCTCCGGTGGTGGGGTGACCACCGCTCCGGTGGTGAGGTGACCCACCGCTCCGGTGGTGAGGTGACCACCGCTCCGGTGGTGAGGTGACCACCGCTCCGGTGGTGAGGTGACCACCGCTCCGGTGTTGGGGTGACCACCGCTCCGGTGGTGAGGTGACCACCGCTCCGGTGGTGGGGTGACCACCGCTCCGGTGGTGAGGTGACCACCGCTCCGGTGGTGAGGTGACCACCGCTCCGGTGGTGAGGTGACCACCGCTCCGGTGGTCACCTCACCACCGGTAAATCAGACTATGAAGAACGCTTAAGTCACCGCCTGCTTTAGGATGTTAGTAAACGCTGTTATGGGAGAAGTAATGGATCTGAAGATGAGAGCGATCTGCTTCAGGTTGCTGCGGTAAAGATCAGAGGCTTCACTGGAGCTCTCGTCCAACTCAGCGCTGACTGGAAGCAACCGAGTGTCCAGATGTGTGTGATGCAGCGACCGCACGGCGCATTTTAAAGGAGGAAGTTTACAGAGTGTTTCCGTAAGCTGCAGTATGAGGACAGCTGTTGGTACCACTTTTTTTTGCCGAAATGTTTATGTCACAAACAAGACGTTCGATTTCCCTGCACCGCTGACGGGCGGACGGATGTCTTGATGAATCGACATGTCTGCAGAGCTTATGTAGAACGTAATTTACATGGCAAATATGTAAAGCGCACGTAGTTGTTCATGTCGGTTTACATTAGCGTTGCTCGTCGGAGGCAAAATTGAGCTACAGTATGGGGGGCTGAGTTGGAGCTACAGTATAGGGGGGCTGAGTTGGAGCTACAGTATGGGGGGGCTGAGTTGGAGCTACAGTATGGGGGCTGAGTTGGAGCTACAGTATAGGGGGCTGAGTTGGAGCTACAGTATAGGGGGCTGAGTTGGAGCTACAGTATGGGGGGCTGAGTTGGAGCTACAGTATGGGGGGCTGAGTTGGAGCTACAGTATGGGGGGCTGAGTTGGAGCTACAGTTTAGGGGGGGCTGAGTTGGAGCTACAGTATGGGGGGCTGAGTTGGAGCTACAGTATAGGGGGCTGAGTTGGAGCTACAGTATGGGGGGCTGAGTTGGATCTACAGTATGGGGGGCTGAGTTGGAGCTACAGTATGGGGGGCTGAGTTGGAGCTACAGTATGGGGGGCTGAGTTGGAGCTACAGTATAGGGGGCTGAGTTGGAGCTACAGTATGGGGGGCTGAGTTGGAGCTACAGTATGGGGGGCTGAGTTGGAGCTACAGTATGGGGGGCTGAGTTGGAGCTACAGTATGGGGGGCTGAGTTGGAGCTACAGTATGGGGGGCTGAGTTGGATCTACAGTATGGGGGGCTGAGTTGGAGCTACAGTATAGGGGGCTGAGTTGGAGCTACAGTATAGGGGGCTGAGTTGGAGCTACAGTATAGGGGGCTGAGTTGGAGCTACAGTATAGGGGGCTGAGTTGGAGCTACAGTATAGGGGGCTGAGTTGGAGCTACAGTATAGGGGGCTGAGTTGGAGCTACAGTATAGGGGGCTGAGTTGGAGCTACAGTATGGGGGGCTGAGTTGCAAAAAAAGATTGGGATGCATGAGAAGGTCCTAGCTTTCAGTATGTACACTATATATATATATATATATATACACACTGATAATACACACTGATAATTGTTACATTAACCCATTTTGACCTGAGATCAGATTCTAATGTCTTCTACATCCTGACAGTTTTCTGAAAAAGCTATGTTTCTATGTCAGTCGTTCTTCGATTTAAAAAAAATAGCAGACCTACAAGCTCATAGCGCGCCACTCGGTGGCGCGCTATGAGCTTGTAGATCTGCTATTTTTCAATAGCTAAAGCATAACATAATGCTTAACACCAAAAGGGGTTCCCTCCCAGAAAAAGGTTAAAAAAAGAAATGAAAAGAGACAGAGACATATTCACGTTTACAAGCAGGCGAACATTCGTTCCCATTATTTAAGAGCAGCTGAATTTATTTGAAAGCATAAATAAAGGTACATGAAATGTACTTTATCTTTCATTTGTTTGACACTGTTTTCATTACAGGGGCTGCTGGTAGAAATTAAGGCAATGAAAGCTGTGGTGGTCCGGCGGCTTTTATGTGAGAGGACACACCCGGTGCTGGGGGGGGGGGGGGGGGGGGATCTGGACTCCTGGGGGTCCAGAACATCTGTGAGGGCCCGAGAGAAGGGAGCTATCGACAAGGAGGAGAGGCCGGGCCAAGATACAGTACTATATATATGTGTGCTTTTGAAGAATTTATGCCAAAAATTGGAAGACCAGGATGAGAGTAGCCTGGGCACCATTCCGTTTTGGGTTCATGAACCAGTCGGGAGCGGTTGAGATCGCTACGTCATGTTGTAGTATTGTTTTGTAGTCATCAGGATGAGATCGCTACGTCATGTTGTAGTATTGTTTTGTAGTCATCAGGATGAGATCGCTACGTCATGTTGTAGTATTGTTTTGTAGTCATCAGGATGAGATCGCTACATCATGTTTTAGTATTGTTTTGTAGTCATCAGGATGAGATCGCTACGTCATGTTGTAGTCATTGTTTTGTAGTCATCAGGATGAGATCGCTACGTCATGTTGTAGTCATTGTTTTGTAGTCATCAATCTTCAGGAACTTCCTTTTCCCTCAAACCGATTTTTCTCAATAAAAGCTACAGGCTACGAGAGCTTTTATTGTTATTCTTCCGGTTTGAGGGAAAGGGAAGTTCCGTTTGATTTGTTCCTGCCTGATGACTGACCTAGTCAAACTTGTGTTTCACTAGGACTTGGGGAGCAATGTGATGTGTCT
>NC_136804.1:36818014-36836038 GCF_951216825.1 Electrona antarctica | reverse complement strand
TGTCTGGAACTGTGGAACCTGAGAAGACCGAGCGGCTCCTTCTGGGTTTGGCTGGCCGGGTTAGGTTAGGGTTAGATGTGTGCCAGAGAGGGGGAAAAAGGCCCAGAAGATCTGCTCCTCGGCTCCGCCACACTTTTCTGACTTCAGCACTTCCCCAGGAAACATGTGGAGGGAGGGAGGGAGGGAGGGAGGGAGGGAGGGGGAGAGCACACGACCACCCCGTGCCGCGCTCCCCGACTTTTTTAGATGAAGTGCTAACTGATCCTCAGCGATGATGACTTTCAAAAATAGCCTTCACCCTCGTTTAAAAAAAGGGCACCCCCATCAAAGGTTTCCTGATCACATGCTCCGACAGACACACAGAGAGAGAGAGAGAGAGAGAGAGAGAGAGAGGGAGAGAGAGAGAGAGACAGAGAGAGAGAGAGCGCGTGTTGTTGTCAGAAAGCCAGTCTTTGATGGGGGAGTTTAAAGGTTATACAACAGCAGCTCTCCAGGCTCAGAAAACCAGAGAGGTTTCTTTTTTCTTTTTTCCCTTTTTTTTTTCTTTTTTAAGGCTTAGTGAGAAAACGCTGAGAGAGCTTTTCCTAAAGCTCCGCGTTTGGAACTACTTTCAATTTTGGCACTCTCCTCATGTAAAGGGATCTCACTCTCCTCATGTAAAGGGATCTCACTCTCCTCATGTAAAGGGATCTCTCCTCATGTAAAGGGATCTCACTCTCCTCATGTAAAGGGATCTCACTCTCCTCATGTAAAGGGATCTCACTCTCCTCATGTAAAGGGATCTCTCCTCATGTAAAGGGATCTCACTCACCTCATGTAAAGGGATCTCACTCTCCTCATGTAAAGGGATCTCACTCTCCTCATGTAAAGGGATCTCACTCTCCTCATGTAAAGGGATCTCACTCTCCTCATGTAAAGGGATCTCACTCTCCTCATGTAAAGGGATCTCACTCTCCTCATGTAAAGGGATCTCACTCTCCTCATGTAAAGGGATCTCTCCTCATGTAAAGGGATCTCACCGCAAAGCAATAACTAAGCTGGAGAATTAGTGCGTGGGGAAAATGAGCATTGCGAGTGACCATTTCGGGCCACACTGCAATTTCTTGATCGCGAAGAAACGGAGAGTGACGCAGATATAACCACCACTAAGTTGCACCGAAAAGTGGGTTAAAAGTTCAGCAGGGCCAAGGGGGGAGCCATGTCGGGATGGACTTCTTGCTGCGCACAGTCTGCATTCTGTGGCACGTGAAACCCAACCATGTGATAAGAGCAGTGGCGTGCACAGAGACACTAGGGGGTGCTAGAGCACCCCCTGCCCTTTTGGCAATGTGCCCTTTTGAAAAGAAAAAGAAAAAAAAAACATTTTTTTCTCTCTTTTTTTTTAGATTTTTCAAAAATAGCAGACCTACAAGCTCGTAGCGCGCCACTCGGTGGCGCGCTATGAGCTTGTAGATCTGCTATTTTTCAATAGCTAAAGCATAACATAATGCTAACACCAAAAGGGGTTCCCGCCCAAAATGGATTAAGGCAACCGGCCGGTTCCACGCGCTGCACAAGGTGCCCTTTTTTAACTTGAGCACCTGCCCCTCTAAATGTCTGTGCACGCCACTGCGTGAAACCCAACCATGTGATAAGAGGAGCACCCGTCAAAGTTACGGAATGTTGGCTGCCTACGACCGGGCCATGTTTGCGAGGTGGTGGTGGTGGTGGTGCACTGCAGGCCCTTCACGTGAGCAACGAGTGCATTAACCCATTTTGGACTGAGGTTGATTAAAAAAAAGGCTTCTAAATCCTAATATTTTTCTGAAAAACCCATGTTTCTATGTCAGTGGTGCTCAACCTTTTTCATGACCCCCAGAATTATCTCTATTGGGCCACGGACCCCCATCTCAAAATATGTAGTTCCAGGGAGGGACCTCCCAGAAGCCAATATTTTAGTAAAAAACGTTCGCTCTGAAATATATATTCAAAGATTTGCGCCACATTTTCACGACTTTTCAAAAATAGCAGACCTACAAGCTCATAGCGCGCCACTCGGTGGCGCGCTATGAGCTTGTAGATCTGCTATTTTTCAATAGCTAAATTATAACGTAATGCTAACACCAAAAGGGGTTCCTCGTTCAAAATGGGTTAAACAGCTTTTAGAAAGAGCCCCATCTCTCTTTGCACACTCTGTTTATAAGCGTTCCATTTGGCTTCCAAATGGATGAGTGGGGGGGGGGGGGGGGGGGGGAGTCGGGGACCCCCAGGAGCCGGGTTTTTAAGAGGCGACCTGGGTGGCTCTATGTTTGACTGTCATGGCCATTTGCACGCCGGTGACAAGACGCCTGTTTTAGATGAGCTGCAGAGAGAAGACTCACGGTGTCGTAGTGGCGTGCGGGGGGGCTGGGGGGAGGGGGGGGGGGGGGGGGTCACAAACTCAGATCAGATTCTAAAAATGTCTTTTACATCATGACAGTCAGTCGTTCTTCGATTTTTCAAAAATAGCAGACCTACGGTACAAGCTCGTAGCGCGCCACTCGGTGGCGCGCTATGAGCTTGTAGATCTGCGATTTTTCAATAGCTAAAGCATAACATAATGGTAACACCAAAAGGGGTTCCCACCCAAAATGGGTTATAAACAAAAAACATCCACTTCAACCCTATATACATTTCCAGCCATTTGAAAATAGCTGTTCGTTCTACAACTCGGTGAGCTTGTAGATCTGCTAATTTTCAAAAGATGTTTTAGACATTTGAAAACATGAAATGGGACATTCTGCAGAATGTGTATACTTCTACTTTTGGTACGTGTACATTTTTATACAAATACCTTTGTACCTTTACCAGTACATTTTGAATACTGGACTTTTAATTATAACAGAGTATAGTTCTACATTGCAGCATTGGTACTTTTACTTAACCCATTCTGGGCGGGAACCCCTTTTGGTGTTAGCATTATGTTATGCTTTAGCTATTGAAAAATAGAAGAACAACTGACATAGAAACATTCAGAAAACTGTCAGGATGTAGAAGACATTTTTAGAATCTGATCTCAGGTTGAATTAAAGTAAAAAACGTGAGTACTTTTTTCCACCAATGCCATCCTTCTATCTTTTTCATACGTACCTCCTCCTTCCATCTCCTCTCCTCATTCCATACGTACCTCCTCCTTCCATCTCCTCCTCATTCCATACGTACCTCCTCCTTCCATCTCCTCTCCTCATTTCATACGTACCTCCTCCTTCCCATCTCCTCTCCTCATTCCATACGTACCTCCTCCTTCCATCTCCTCTCCTCATTCCATACGTACCTCCTCCTTCCATCTCCTCCTCATTCCATACGTACCTCCTCCTTCCATCTCCTCTCCTCATTCCATACGTACCTCCTCCTTCCATCTCCTCTCCTCATTCCATACGTACCTCCTCCTTCCATCTCCTCTCCTCATTCCATACGTACCTCCTCCTTCCATCTCCTCTCCTCATTCCCCTTCTTCCCTTGCCTTCGCACAGCCCTGTGCAGTGGTGGAAACTAACTAAGTACTTTTACTTAAGTACTGTACTTAAGTACAATTTTGAGGTATTTGTACTTTACTTGAGTATTTCCAATTTCCAATACTTTTTACTTCTACTCCACTACATCTCGGAGCCAAAATTTGTACTTTTACTTCACTACAATTATTTGAAAAATGTACTAGTTACTTTGGCGATTTTAATTTTGATTAGAAAACATACATTAACCACTTCAACCCTATACATTTCTGCCATTTGAAAATAGCCGATCTACAAGCTCACAATGCGTCGCAACGCGACGCATTTTGAGCTTGTAGATCGGCTATTTTCAATAGGTTTTCTACACATTTTGAATTTGTGAAATGTGACATTCTGCAATATGAGTACTTTTACTTTTAGTACTTTAAGTACATTTTGATGCCGATACTTTTGTACTTTTACTCAAGTACATTTTCAATTCCATACTTTTACTTGTAACGAAGTAGTTATAAATTGCAGTATTGGTACTTTTACTTAAAACAATTGAGTACTTTTTCCACTTTTTCTCTCTCTCTCTCTCTCTCTCTCTCTCTCTCTCTCTCTCTCTCTCTCTCTCTCTCTCTCAATCTCTCTGTCTCTCTCCCTCTCCCTCTCCCTCTCCCTCTCTCTCTCCCTCTCCCTCTCCCTCTCCCTCTCCCTCCCTCTCTCTCTCTCTCTCTCTCTCTCTCTCTCTCTCTCTCTCTCTCTCTCTCTCTCTCTCTCTCAATCTCTCTGTCTCTTTCTCTCCACGTCAACTTCTGACCCACTTTATTTAACTGGAGCATCAAAGGCAGGTCTTTCTGTGTAAACATCACCGGCGAACTGAGGGGGGCGGCAGAAGTATCATTTTTAGGCAAAAGGTTTTGAGATGGAAAGAATGAGAGAGGCCTGATAAAAGGATCGGATCTTGTGTCGGCGGCCATTAGGCGAGCTCTTTGATTATAGGGCCTGTGCCTGTGGTTCACTGGCTTTCTCTCGGCCTAGCAGAAAATCCTCAGTGTCCATTTATCCTTTTGTAATTCTCAGAGTTACCAATGGAGACATTAACACTGAGGATTTTACTGTGTAGCATGTCAAACCTTCAAGTGGCTTACGGTACAGTGACTCATTTCTGGGGTTTGAACTCTTTTTCTTTTTTTGCCATCTGGTTCCTGACTTTGTTACTTGTTACTGCCGGTGAACGTTCATTTAAACATGGCACGTCAACTGGCTGAGGCTCTTACTGCAAGTTATGCTTGCACGCACGGTGCTACACTACATATGTGACTACATTTGACTGAGGGACTGCCATTGGATTTTTTTTTAATTTTCGTTTTTTTCATGTAATATGAAAGCAGGGAATCATAGCTTCAAATTGACATTGGTTGTTCAGTTTGGCCCACCAGTTTTGGACAAATGGCTTATAGAGTAATGACTTGCAGAGAAACAGCGAGTTGAGAAAACAGGCTTGAAAGGTTCACTTCTGTGGACTCTAACATTACACCTATAGCTACATGTTTAAGCATTTATTTCATATTTACATGTCGATTTCAGCTCTGACACTTATTTCAAACATGCTCTAGTATGTGAAGAGTCTGCCTGTGCTATAAACTCATTTTGAAAAGCTGGAATTTGCGCGATGGCAGTCTCTCAGTCAAATCTGGTCACATATTGCTTGTTATGTGCTTGAAATATATTTTTAGTTGTGTTGTAGCACCGTGCATGCAAGATTAACCTGCAGTATGAGCCTCGGGCCATTTGACGACATGTCAAATGTCGTGTAGGCCAATTGGTTTCCAAAACATTTCGCAAAATGTTGAAATCTTACAAAAATATATAACAGAGCCACAAGGTCAAAACTGTAAGCTTACATTGGCTATTTTCAGCTATTATTGAGGGGCTACACAATGGGCATTAAGCAACTAGTCGACTAGTTTACTAGTCGACTAGTAAATCCACTAGTCGACCTTGTTGGTACTAGTTGACTAGTTTCTTTTTTTTAAATTCCCGATTTTGTAGGCCTCAAGATCAGGTAGATTATAGTTATAGTCACCATGTACACAGTTTTTCAATGTACAAATATTTATTTCAAAAAAATAAAATAAAAAAAAGTTTATTTTTTTAATTTATTTAATTTTTTACATAATAGGTAGTTAAACAACTAGTCGACTAGTCGACTAGTAAACTAGGCAACTAGTCAACTAGTAAAAATGACTAGAAGTGAATGCCCTAGGCTACAGTATATACAGCTTTTCGCCCCCAACACGTGTGTCTGAACAAGTCGGCTTTTTGTGGCCAACACAGACATTAAATGCCGTTGACAATGAAAGAAGAATTTACGTCATATGCAGACGAGCAAATCGGCTTTTCTAAACACAGTGCAACTGTTTTAATTCAGCTCGGGGCTTATATATATAAGACATATCACACGAGTGTGATACAGTACTGTCTGTATGTCTTGAAACGGGGCAAATCTCAGCTTGTAATCCAAGTGCATGCATGGTCACATGTACTGTGCACGAGCACAGCGCTGACGAATGACTCAAAAATAGTCCCTCCTCCCCCTATTTGTTCTCTCCCCTGCTCTCCCATTCTGCGCTGCCTGCGGGCTGAATCAGGAGAGGCTGTGCGGATCTCCTCTGGATTAGACAGGAATGTGGCTTCATAAGGGGGGCTTCAGCTGGACTTTTCATTTCAAAAGCACGGGGGCTTCTGACAAAAGCAGCCTGCCATGGACCCCATGCCTAAAAACAAACTGGCTTCTTAGCCGGGAATTATCACAGCAGTCTCTGGCTACTGTATTGTATATATACCCCCTACTGGAATAGCTTTTTTCACCTAAGTAGTCCAAACACTCACTCTCTCTCACACACGCCAACACATGCACGCACAGACACCAAATGCATGCATGCAGTTTCTCTATAAGTAAGTAAATATTTTTGCAGAAATTAGTTCTCAGAGAACATGGCAACCCTTTGTGTGGCCTGAAGGATTGCATGGCCCTCTTCAAATTCCAGTATTATTTTAATATTATTTCTGTGACTGGCCATTGTTTCAATTTGATTGGTACAGATATACCGCTTACAATTACTGAAGGTAAGGTAAGGGCGGCTGTGGCTCAGGAGGTAGAGCAGGTCGTCCAATGATCCCTGGGTCGGTGGTTCGAATCCCGGCTCCTCCTCCTGTCCACATGTCGAAGTGTCCTTGGGCAACACACTGAACCCTACATTGCCTCCAAAGAGTCGGTCGGTGTGAGCTCGCCACCATTGGTGTGTGAATGTGGGAAGTGAGGACGCTGGCGTCGACTGTTCGCCGCTTCACCTCCCAACGTATGAATGAATGAACCGTTGTAAAGCGCTTTGAGCACTTGGAAAAGCGCTATAAAAATGCAATTCATTATTATAAACTTTTCTTAGTTTTTCCATCTCCAGTACACATCACCAGCTGCTTCTTTTCTCCTGACTGTGAGAATGTAACAAGTGCATACGTTGTGCTATCGCCACCAGTTAACGTCCCCACTGAACAGACGCCCCAAACTATAGTCGTCTGGCAATGCCAGGATAGCCCAAATAACCAACAGGGGTCACTACTAGTGCAGCAACAAGGGCATATTCCCTCGTCGGCTTTCCGAGAACACTACTGATTGTGTTCATTGAAGTGCCCGGCCAAGCCGGAGTCACCGCTGCCTGCTTGCTCAAGCTCTCACTCTGGACAAAGTGACATTGAAGGGAACGAAGCTTTCTAGGACACCAGCCTCATACAAGATGGTCCATGTTGGGGGTGGGTGGAGGTGGGTGATACCCAGCTTCATGCCTGTAGGTTAGGGTCAGCTATTAACCCATTTTGACCTGGGAACGATTCTATAAATGTCTTCTAAATCCTGAAAAAGCTATGTTTCTATGTCAGTCGTTCTTCGATTTTTCAAAAATAGCAGACCTACAAGCAGATCTACAAGCAGATCTACAAGCTCATAGCGCGCCACCGAGTGGCGCGCTATGAGCTTGTAGATCTGCTATTTTTCAATAGCTAAAGCATAACATAATGCTAACACCAAAAGGGGTTCCCGCCCCAAAATGGGTTAATGTTCATTTGTTAATTGTCTTCTTTCTCTCAAGTTCAGTTTTCTATGAGCTTATTATATAGTTTTTTCTTATTGCTTCATACCGCCCCTGTTATCGCTGCTTGCAGCTATATTATGGTTGTGTTCTTTTTTTCCAGAAACCCAAATTGACCAATGTAGCGTTCCAAAACCCTTTGTTATGAGTTATGAGACGGGGAAATACTGGTTTAAACCATCAATTTGACGGTTGTTAGTCCCAAAGGGACTGCAGGCTTATATGAAACAATGACACCACAGGAACAAAGAGTACACATGTGGAACATTTTGCCTTGATCGACACAACAAAACAATTCACCACACCATTCTCAGTGCAGCACGTCGTCAATGCTACACCATTTTAACATCTTCATGTGGTTGCAGACTGGCATGTTTGGCATCCGTGGGCAGACCGTTGCATCACACAAGGCCAAGGTGCTGTCTACTCGTTCCTCTAGGCCTCACTAAAAATGGCATTTTATATAGCGTCTTTATCCAAGGTGCTTTACATAGAGCATTACATTCACCCATTCACACACACATTCATACACAGGCCAAGGTGCTGTCTACTCGTTCCTCTAGGCCTCACTAAAAATGGTAAATGGTGCATTTTATATAGCGTCTTTATCCAAGGCGCTTTACATAGATTGTGCATTACATTCACCCATTCACACACACACACACATTCATACACAGATTGCGGCAGAAGCCATGCAAGGCACCAACCAGCACATCAGGAGCAATTTGGCGTTCAGTGTCTTGCTCAAGGACACTTCGACATGTAGACAGGAGGAGTCGGGATTCGAACCGCTGACCCATGGATCAGTGGACGACCTGCTCTACCTCCTGAGCCACAGTCGCCCTCACTCACACCTAAGACACACTTGGGCAGTATTATGCATGTCTTAAGTACCAGGTCTTATTACTTAACTTAAGACCTGGAGGCGTGGTCAATGCCATTTGGCTATTCTGAGTGGCCAAACAGCATTGACCACGCCTCCAGGTCTTAAGTTAAGTAATAAGACCTGGTACTTAAGACACGCATAATACTGCCCACTTGTGTCCTGTGTGTCATGGCCGCCTCAATGCATTTCCAATGGGAGTCACATGGTTTTGCCAAACATTTTTGTTTGATGGCTGTTTTCTGCCCCCCTCTCCCCCCATCAAACAAAAATGTTTGGTGAAACCATGTGACTTCCATTGGAAATGCATTGAGGCGGCCATGACACACAGAACACACAGGACACAAGGGTGTCTTGCGTGTGTCTTAGGTGTGAGTGAGGCCTTAGGCTTCACTCACACCTGCACAACAGATTGTTGTATAGCTGATGCATGAGACTTGTTGACTGATGCAAGCTCGCAATAGGCCTATCTCACATAATTTCCCCGCCCCCTTAATACGCCCCCTTTCCGCGTTAGTGGTGATAGTGTGACGTCACTCCATAGACACTACATGTTAACAGAGGTAATTTAAGAAGTCTACAACTTTTGTTTTCTCAAGGTAAGGTTTGTTCTATCTGTTCGAGCTGATTTACCATCTTGTTTGCTTCATAATAATATTGGTCTGTCACATTTTTACATTAGGAAATGTACTTACATTCTCCAGAGAAAAAAACGTGTAAATGCTAATGTTAAATGACACCACTATCTACCGGAAGGGGGCGTGGAAAGGGGGCTGTGAGATAGGCCTATTCATTTCCAATGGGAGTCACATGGTTTGACACAACATTTTTGTTGTATGAGGGGGAGGGGGGGCAGTCGAAACACAGCCGAAAGCCGTACAACAAAAATGTGGTGTCAAACCATGTGACTTCCATTGGAAATGCATTGGGGCGGCCATGACACTTACCCTTTGTTTACGTCTAGCATCCAACAATGTTGTATGCTAGATGCGAAGGTGTGAGGGAGGCCTTAGGCCAGGGGTTCTCAACGTTTTTGACCGGGGACCCCCGAAAATGCTTTGGCAACGTCTCGGGACCCCCGCCCCGCCCCCTCCCGACCCCCAATATAAATTGACTGCTACAATAACCTTAAACCATTTTGGGCGGGAACCCCTTTTGGTGTTTTAAGCATTGTTATAATTTAGCTATTGAAAAATAGCAGATCTACAAGCTCATAGCGCGCCACCGAGTGGCGCGCTATGAGCTTGTAGGTCTGCTATTTTTGAAAAATCGTGAAAAATTAATTTAAAAAAAAAATGTTTTTTTTTTTTTTTTTTTTTTGAAAATAATTTGGGGACCCCCTAAAATATTTTGGCGACCCCCCGAGGGGTCGCGACCCACGGGTTGAGAACCCCTGCCTTAGGCAACACTCCCCAGTCCGTGTGTTGACTCTCCTGATGTGAAACCTCTTGGCCTTTAGCACAGTGAGATAAGAGGTCTGAGAGAGTCTCGGAGGCCAGCCGAGTTCAGTTTCACCCTGGCAAGTGGAAACTTTTATTTAAACACTAAATTCCAACCTGTTTGTTTAAAAAAAAAAGCATTGTGTGACTCTCTCTACCTGTAAGGGGGGACACCATGTCTGCTTCTGTGACTTCAACATTCACAAGTAGGCTATTTTGCTGTTCAAACACAGCACGGCCAGGCAAATAAAACAGAAACGGCACGTCCACTCCAAAACCCTCCGCGGACACAGTTTCGGTAAAGGAACACGAGAGGCTAATGGGCTGAAGCAGTGATTATAATTCTGTTAACCCATTTTAGGCCTGCACGTCGAAATTTAAAAAATGTCTTCAAAATCCTGACCTTATGTTTCTGTATCAGTGGTTCTCAATATTTCATGTCAAGAACCCCAAAAATGATATGTAATATGCCTCCGCCCCCCCCCCATCTGAAAATATGTTCTTCCAGGGACCTCCCCAGAAGCAAAGATTTGAGTTAAAAAGTTCACTCTGTAAGTCTGTAATAATATATATTCAAAGATTTGAGGCACATTTTCACGATTCTTCAAAAAATAGCAGACCTACAAGCTCATAGCGCGGCACTCGGTGCCGCGCTATGAACTTGTAGGTCTGCTATTTTTTCGATAGTTAAAACACCAAAAGGGGTTCCCGCCCCAAAATGGGTTAAGGATGTCCAGTATTAGGCCACGGACCCCATTTGATACAATATTGTATCTCTGGGATGCTGTAACAATCCTCAGTGTTAATTTGACTCTGAGAATGAGTTGTATGTACCAGTAGTATATCCTACTGGAGATGACTCTGAGAATGAGTTGTATGTACCAGTAGTATATCCTACTGGAGATGACTCTGAGAATGAGTTGTACGTTACCAGTAGTATGTTGTATGTTACCAGTAGTATGTTACCAGTAGTATATCCTACTGTAAATGCTGTCTGTATACAGCATGGTTCAAGTTTAATAACATGGGATTGATATGATATGATATATTACTTTATTGTCAGTTCGCACTGAAATTCGTTTTGCGACCCAGCGGCCTTGTATGCAACACATATGTGACCAGATTTGACTGAGAGACTGCCATCGCGCAAATTCCAGCTTTTCACCAGAGGAGAATTTTTTTAAATGAGTTAATAGCACAGGCAGACTCTTCACATACTAGAGCATGTCTGAAATAAGTGTCAGAGCTGAAATCGACATGTAAATATGAAATAAATGCCCAAACATGTAGCTAGGTTATCTAGCTATGTTAGAGACCACAGAAGTGAACCTTTCAAACCTGTTTTCTCAACTCGCTGTTTTCTGCAAGACATTACTCTATAAGCCATATCTCCAAAACTGGCGGGTCAAACTGAACAACCAATATGTCAATTTGAAGCTATGATTCCCTGCTTTCATATGACATGAAAAAACGAAAATTCAAAAAAAATTCAATGGCAGTCCCTCAGTCAAATTTAGTCACATATACACATTTGACATAACACAGGACAAAAAATAGAAATAAAATACAGTTACATACATAGAGAACAATGTCCACAGCTCAGTCTAGTTCTGGCCAAAATCCTGATTAAGCCTCAGAGTTGATTGATGGACAAAAGACCTCTTCAGTCTGACCTTATTGTATGCTGGAACACCATATCTCCTTCCTGAAGGCAGCAAACCTATATTCTCCATACAACACATGCTTAGTATTAGAGGTGATATTCCTTGCTAACCTTAGGATGCTGTTATCATACGTGGATGTATAGAGTCTCTGAAGATTTCAATAATTGAGAGCGTTCCACTGTGCTGTGGCTGCGTAGTAGAATAAATTGACATTCTACTACTTGATCTTAAATAAGTGACTTGAACTTGGGAAGAGGTCAGAGGACCTCTGATGAAGTACATCCATCCCCTACTCTGGATAAATAGTTTGACATGTACTTGGGAACTGTGCTTTGAGTATCTTGAGTATATCTTCCACCTTGATCCAGATTCTAGCCTTATGAAGTGGTCTGGGGTGGAGGTGAGACCTGGCGTTCGAGTTGAGAAGCAATCTCACAAGCTTATTTTGGGAGTTCTGCACAGTTTAGTCTTCAGTGGCTTGGCGATGCCGTACTGTACCATGTGCAAGCATAGTCAAAATTACACTGGATGAGGCCTCATAGAGGCCTCTATGAGGCCTCCGCTACAGTCTTCAGATTCTGTTGATGAACAAGGAGATTCTTTTGATGCCATTTGTTCACTGGAAAGTTTGTGGCTCAGGAGGTAGAGCAGGTCGTCCAATGATCCATGGGTCGGCCGTTCGAATCCCGGCTCCTCCTCCTGTCCACATGTCGAAGTGTCCTTGGGCTGAACCCCAAATTGCTCCCGATGTGCTGGTTGGTACCTTGCATGGTTTCCACCGCAATCGGTGTATGCATGTGTGTGTGTGAATGGGTGAATGTAATGCACTATGTAAAGCGCCTTGGATAAAGGCACTATATAAATGCACCATTTACCATTTTACCCAAAATACAACGCAAATATAGGTAACCTCATCTTTACTTGTGGCTACACTGATGCATTAATTACAATGTTTTTCCAAAATCAAACATTTGCCACAGACACATGGACAAGTCTCGCCACAGACACAATCATCTGTGTACGAACGAACGAACACATTGATACCCCTGGACAAGACAAACAATGCATTTACCCCCAGGACCCCCCCCTCCTGTCACAAACCGGACACAGGGCTTTCAAGGGCACAAGGTCCATTCAGCAAAAAAAAACAAAAACAAACCATGAATGAGAGGAATCACATTGATCAAAAGAGAGAGTGTGTTGAGCGCGGGACAGCAGTCAGGCAACGTGGATCGCTAAAACTCCTCTGTGACGGAATGAGAGTACTTTGGCCCCAAGTAACTAAGTACATTTACAAGTAGGCCTTCTGTACAATTTTGAGGTAGCCTACTTTTAATTTATTTAATTGATTAATTCCATTTTTCAATACTTTATACTTTCAATTCTTCTACGGCAACTATTGTTGGTCTACTTTGTACTCCACAACAATTTGGTAAAAACCTAATTGTGCCTCCCTAACATTTTAGTCTAGTTTTTATTTGTTGACTAAAATTTAAAATATATTTAGTCTATAGTTTTACATCACCATAGCTTAGTTTATTTAGTTCATTTTTATTCCGTTTTTGTCAGCGAACAAAGTCAGTCGACGGACATTTTTCCTCGTGGTTTTAGTCGACGAAATCAACAAGTTCTCACCAGTGTTGTTTTTGGCGGCACATTTTGATTTTAGTTTTAGTCACAGTCTCTTGAATAGCTTTCATTTTGGTTTTAGTCACATTTTAGTCACCTGGAATGTTTTAGTATTTAGTCTAGTCTAGTCTAGTCGACTAAATATCATAAGATTTTAGTCGACTAAATCTACAGTTGATTTAGTCGACTAAAATGTATTTTGTCGGGCCTTGATGCCGTCATAATGACTGATTTTACACTTGCTACCAAGTGTAAAATTACCTATACTGGATCTCTTGTCCACTAGTCCCTTCCTAACATTTTAGTCTAGTTTGTATTTGTTGACAAAATTGTCACTATATTTACTAAATATATTATTTAGTCTTAGTTTTAGTCATCGTAGTTTTCGTCGGTGAAAAAAGGTATAGTCGATGAACATTTTTTGTCATAGTTTTAGTCGACGAAAACAACAAAACTAAATCTAAATCAAAACTAATCAAATCAATCAAACTAATCAAATCAAAACTAAATCTACAGTTGATTTAGTCGACTAAAATGTGTTTTGTCGGGCCTTGATGCCGTCATAATGACTGATTTTACACAACGTGTCGCGCTGCGACGCGTTGTGAGCTTGTAGATCGGCTATTTTCAGCATGCAACCAAGTGTAAAATGACTTATACTTATACTGTCCACTAGTCCCTTCCTAACATTTTAGTCTAGTTTGTATTTGTTGACAAAATTGTCACTATATTTAGTTTTAGTCATCGTAGCTTAGTTTTCATTTAGTTTCCATGTAGTTTTCGTCAGTGAAAAAAAGGTAGTCGACGAAAACGTTTTGTCATAGTTTTAGTCGACGAAAACAACACTGGTTCTCACATGAGAGGGTGGTCCTCGTGCTTTATCAGTGTTTGTGTTAGCGCTGCGTCAGTCTCCATGGAGGGTAATACACAGAGTGTAATGGAAGCTGCAGTTTACATGAGCTCATGCCTTTGGGCTGAGCAGAAAAATCCTCTGCTTTTCTGGCTCGCGTGTGAGCAGGAGGAGGAGGAGGAGGAGGAGGAGGGGTGGTGGAAAAAAGTACTCACATGTTTTTACTTAAGTATCAATACTGCAATGTACGTAGAAATAGGCCTATTTAAGTAAATGTCCGGAATTAAAAATGTACATGAGTACAAAGTACAAAAGTATTGGCTTCCAAATGTACTTAAAAAAAAGTACTCAGTACTTTTTGTCCTATTTCAAGTAACGGCCAAGCTACACCAGGCTTTTCTCGCGTGTTTACCCTAAACGCGCGGCCCACGCGTTCGTTTTTTAAAATAGGACTGGACCTAAATTCAACGCACGCGTTTAGGGTAAATGCACACGTTTTGTGCGCGAAAAGCCTGGTGTAGCGTGGCCGTAAAGCACAAATACCTCAAAATTGTAAAATGTTAAATTGTACTTAGTAAATCTACTTCCACCACTGAGGAGGAGGAAGAGGAGAGGGGTATTCGTCAGTGCTGCCATGTCTGCTTATTATATGCGACTTTGGGCTTGTTTTTTCAGTTTGGGCTTGTTTTTTTTGCTTATAAATATTGGTAGTTACGGGTTGCATTTTTTAGTTGTGTAGTTGCTTATTTGGGCTTGTGTTTCACAATGTTGTTTAAAGATGAAGTGCCAAAATGCCCCCCCACCCCCTTTTTTTCCAAAAGGTGAACAGAAAGTGTTAAAATTATGTTTTTATGTGGCCACACCCACCAGTTCATTAAGTGGCCTATACCTGGTTTCACCTTAGCACCGCCCACCTGAACTTAAAGGTATATTCAGTGATTTGACTTAATTCAAATATCACTTATTTTTTCTTTTTTTCTGGATAATCCTCCCTACTATAGAGTGTGCTGACCATATAAGGAGTTCCTCCCTGTCCCCAGTAAGCCCCTGGGGTCAAAAAACCCTAGTTTCAGTTTTGGTGGCGGGTGGCAAAACCTTCATCCAATCAGGATGAGAGGGGCCTTCCTCCAATCATGATCGAGTGGGGGCGGGCCTTGGTGCACATGCTGTTGGCCTGTTGCACTTCCCCCCACTGTAGAGCGTGCATGTGCACATTTTGTTACCGGGGCGGACTGGGTGGTTTTCCAAATCACCCAAATCACTGAATGCTCCTTTAAGCTGTGCCCACAGCTGTTGTTGTATGATAATAAGTAGAGTAGCCTCGGTCCCGGGCTTACTTATCTGCGAAAAGAAAAGCCTGGTCACAACGTAAGGCAGAGAAGCTATCGGCTATCGGATGTATCCTCCGGAATATCCGTCAGATGTATTTCCCCCGGATACGATATCTTCCCGACCAATCACAACACTTGTTTCATTCGCGGAGAATGTAAACTGATTCGTAAAGCATCAACGTCATTTCCTTGGCCGATACTTCCGCTAAGATCCCGCAACTTCCGCCCAAACAAATGATAGTCTTTGCAGCCTAGGTCTTGCCCAGGGTGTAAGTAGAGGCTGATGTTAGTGTGTCACTAAGGTGGTGTATTTCGATTGGGCCTTTTGACTCAAAGGCTTTCAGCTTCCAGGAAGAAACCACAAATACACAGGAAGTGAAGACATATTTGCACATTATAATTTATAACCACGCCTGGGGGTCTATTGGAGTAATGTTAACCCCATAGACACAGAAAAAGTACAACACTATGGCACCACATCTTTAACATACAATATTAAAAAAAAAACACACACATCCTCCATCCTAATCAGCCCGATCAAGCCAGCCAGATGAGAAGTTGTACGGTCTTATTGCTGCAGGCAGAAAATATGTCCTAACCCCCCCCCCCCGATCTCTCTCCCCATTTCCTGTCAGCCTATACTGTCTGTCCCACCCTTAGAGTATATATGAATAGAGACGGCACCCGGAGGAAACCCTGAGGCGAAATGGACATAGTGGTATTGCAGCGCTGGCCCAAACACATGAACACGCTGGTCCGTTGACTATCATTGTGCACATTCATGACACGTGAACGCTGTTTCATATGTGAACGCCGCTGTTTCATACATGAACGCGTGCAATGATAGTCAACGGCCAGCGCGTTCATGTGTTTGGGCCCAATCCATCCCAGAATGCACTCTGTTCCTACCCAGAATGCACAGTGAAATCGCCTCATGCGCTTTTGAGCAACTTAATGCAAGTGGATGGGAGGAGAACTCCAGTGCCGTCTCTATTCATATATACTCTAAGGTCCCTCCTCTATAAAAAATATAAAATAAAGGGGAAAGCCACAAAAAACATTTAAAAAAAGAAAAGATGTCCTATAGCACTCCTTGTTGCAACCTGGGTGTAGCAGTCTGTTTCTAAGGGACAATAAGTATGTTCAGATGGGGGTCCATATACATGTATGGGGGCCCTTCCTTACTGTAGAACATAAGGTGCTATAATAATAATCACAGAGAGTCAATGAACCCTTATCTTCATAAGAGAGCAGATACTGGCTTTCACCCACGAGGCAGGACGGTGCTGTGTGGGTGGTGTGTGTGTGTGTGTGTGTGTGTGTGTGTGTGAGTGTGAGTGTGTGTGTCCATGCGGTACGTGCATGCTCACACACACACACACACACACGGCCAACATACGTAATGAGAGAGCAATGTTGAGCCCGGTCTATCTACGGTATCTATCTAAGTGATATCTCAATCTTTGGCAGAACAGTTTTAGTGTTCGCGTCCACAGGAATGTCAGAGCAGCCGACCTCCAACATCGGCTGGCCCGAGGGCGGGTGTGTAGCCTTCAATCTACATATCTCTCAGCCCTAAGTGCTTAATAATTGCAAACAGACTAAATTATCTCTTAAGAATCTTGGGTGCACTTCGTTGTAGGTTTCTTAGATATACAGTATGAGTATGTAATATCTCTGCTGTCGGGAGGAAACCTCATAACTGCAAAATGTTCATTTTTCAGGAAATGAAAAATATAAATTTTTCAGGAAATTAAGAAAACCTTGTATTTTTTAAAAACAAAGCAATACAGCCTCATCAAAGTTGGCGTTGTAACTTTATATATTGTCAATTACTTCCATGAGAGAGGGGGAGGTGGTGGAGTTAGTTGCTTTAGCAGACAGTTTGAGGGTCCAATGGAGTTAAGAGGTTTTGTCCAAAGCACTTTTTACTACTTTCCATTGGTTCAATATTTTCGAAACAACACACAGACGTAAAGGGTGTTCAATAGCACTGATTTATGAAACAACACACAGACGTAAAGGGTGTTCAATAGCACTGATTTATGAAACAACACACAGACGTAAGGGGTGTTCAATAACACTGATTTATGAAACAACACACAGACATAAAGGGTGTTCAATAGCACTGATTTATGAAACAACACACAGACGTAAAGGGTGTTCAATAGCACTGATTTATGAAACAACACACAGACGTAAAGGGTGTTCAGAAGATTTAGAAGATTTTTTTTAAATGTTGAGGTCAGGCCTAAATGTGTTAACCCACTCCAAATGCTCACTATACCTTCGTGTCAATACACACGAGACAAATTCACTGTAGTTTATCAGATCCCAGGGAGAGGTCGTCAGCCTCCCAGCGGCCTGGCTCTTATATTTGTCTTGTTAGCCCCGCTTGCCAAGTGAGAGGCACACGTTTTGACAACACAAAACATCACACTGTTGCTCTTCAGCCGGCCCGTTCACACAGACAGGATCGCGGCGGCGGCCCCATGAATGAGACAGATAATGAATGATAAATGCACCACTTCCTCCCGCTAAGAGAAACCAAATGTGCACTCGCCCTGCCCTGCTCCCTGACTGAGGCTCACGTGAACAACAGACAGGAAGAATGTGCGTGTGTGT
>NC_136804.1:36793014-36815514 GCF_951216825.1 Electrona antarctica | reverse complement strand
AAGGAGTATCAAGGGTTAAAGGAGTATCTCAAGGGTTAAAGGAGTATCAAGGGTTAAAGGAGTATCTCAAGGGTTAAAGGAGTATCTCAAGGGTTAAAGGAGTATCTCAAGGGTTAAAGGAGTATCAAGGGTTAAAGGAGTATCTCAAGGGTTAAAGAAGTATCTCAAGGGTTAAAGGAGTATCTCAAGGGTTAAAGAAGTATCTCAAGGGTTAAAGGAGTATCTCAAGGGTTAAAGGAGTATCTCAAGGGTTAAAGGAGTATCTCAAGGGTTAAAGGAGTATCTCAAGGGTTAAAGAAGTATCTCAAGGGTTAAAGGAGTATCTCAAGGGTTAAAGGAGTATCTCAAGGGTTAAAGGAGTATCTCAAGGGTTAAAGGAGTATCAAGGGTTAAAGGAGTATCAAGGGTTAAAGGAGTATCTCAAGGGTTAAAGGAGTATCTCAAGGGTTAAAGGAGTATCTCAAGGGTTAAAGGAGTATCTCAAGGGTTAAAGGAGTATCTCAAGGGTTAAAGGAGTATCAAGGGTTAAAGGAGTATCAAGGGTTAAAGGAGTATCTCAAGGGTTAAAGGAGTATCAAGGGTTAAAGGAGTATCTCAAGGGTTAAAGGAGTATCTCAAGGGTTAAAGGAGTATCTCAAGGGTTAAAGGAGTATCAAGGGTTAAAGGAGTATCTCAAGGGTTAAAGGAGTATCAAGGGTTAAAGGAGTATCAAGGGTTAAAGGAGTATCAAGGGTTAAAGGAGTATGTCAAGGGTTAAAGGAGTATGTCAAGGGTTAAAGGAGTATGTCAAGGGTTAAAGGAGTATCTCAAGGGTTAAAGGAGTATCTCAAGGGTTAAAGGAGTATCTCAAGGGTTAAAGGAGTATCAAGGGTTAAAGGAGTATCTCAAGGGTTAAAGGAGTATCTCAAGGGTTAAAGGAGTATCAAGGGTTAAAGGAGTATCTCAAGGGTTAAAGGAGTATCTCAAGGGTTAAAGGAGTATCTCAAGGGTTAAAGGAGTATCAAGGGTTAAAGGAGTATCTCAAGGGTTAAAGGAGTATCAAGGGTTAAAGGAGTATCAAGGGTTAAAGGAGTATCTCAAGGGTTAAAGGAGTATATCAAGGGTTAAAGGAGTATCTCAAGGGTTAAAGGAGTATCTCAAGGGTTAAAGGAGTATCTCATCAAGGGTTAAAGGAGTATCTCATCCTCATTTTCGACCAAGTTGAAACACAGGTTAACCGCTTAAACATCATGGGTTTTCAACAGGTGGTCCGTGGACCACTGGTGGTCCGTGGAGGTGTTGCATGTGGTCCCTGCCCATGCATTTAGTAATGTAGGAAAGTGAAGATTCGTATTTGAATGTATTGTATTGACCACAAGTTGAGAATCAATGCAGTATAAATTATCTGGTGACAAATGATGACGCGTCAATGTTGTCAAGAACTTCCACAGAGAAGTGAGTCAGAATCTCAAGGGAAACCGTATCGGATTGCCTGGTTGAGTCACCATTAGCCCATTTTGGGCGGGAACCCCTTTTGGTGTTTTAACTAAGCATTATGTTATACTTTAGCTATTGCAGATCTACAAGCTCAGATCTGCTATTTTTGAAAAATCGTAAAAATGCGGCACAAATCTTTGTATATATATATTCTTTCAGAGCCAAAGTTTTTTCTTTATTTTGACGTCAGGCCTAAATGGGTTAGGGGTGTCCCGATCCGATCCCGATACCACAATTTCTGTGTTAGCCGATACCGAATAATAATCTTTATAATAATGCAATAAAAACTATCTTATTTTGAAGTCCATCGACTGGGAATAGTGTTTGTAGCTATCTAGCTATATATCTCGTGTTGTGTTTATAGCAGACTCCTCACTCAAATGTGCACTTGCAGTTTGGGCAACTCCAAAGCATGCCCCAACATTTTATTTACCTGCCATAGTGTCAACCCCTTACCCCTGTGTCAGATCTGTGGTTAGACTGGCATATTCACAGATACCGATATGACCCGATATGACCAAATAAGGGCAGATCCGATCCTTTTCCGATACCGATACAGTATCGGGACATCTCTAGTCACCATTATAAGGAAATGTGCCCATAATCAATCGCAAGTGTCTGCTTACTCATACATAGAGTAAGTTACAATGAACAGTAACATGAGTTTAATATGGAAGGTTAATTTATTTCCCCCACACCACGACCATATCCCCCCTCCCAACACAACAATGGTCCCCAGGTTGATTCTCAGTCAGGGTGGTAGTCCCCAGGTTGATTCCCAGTCAGGGTGGTGGTCCCCAGGTTGATTCCCAGTCAGGGTGGTGGTCCCCAGGTTGATTCTCAGTCAGGGTGGTGGTCCCCAGGTTGATTCTCAGTCAGGGTGGTGGTCCCCAGGTTGATTCTCAGTCAGGGTGGTGGTCCCCAGGTTGATTCTCAGTCAGGGTGGTGGTCCCCAGGTTGATTCCCAGTCAGGGTGGTGGTCCCCAGGTTGATTCCCAGTCAGGGTGGTGGTCCCCAGGTTGATTCCCAGTCAGGGTGGTGGTCCCCAGGTTGATTCTCAGTCAGGGTGGTGGTCCCCAGGTTGATTCTCAGTCAGGGTGGTGGTCCCCAGGTTGATTCTCAGTCAGGGTGGTGGTCCCCAGGTTGATTCCCAGTCAGGGTGGTGGTCCCCAGGTTGATTCTCAGTCAGGGTGGTGGTCCCCAGGTTGATTCTCAGTCAGGGTGGTGGTCCCCAGGTTGATTCTCAGTCAGGGTGGTGGTCCCCAGGTTGATTCTCAGTCAGGGTGGTGGTCCCCAGGTTGATTCTAAGTCAGGGTGGTGGTCCCCAGGTTGATTCTCAGTCAGGGTGGTGGTCCCCAGGTTGATTCCCAGTCAGGGTGGTGGTCCCCAGGTTGATTCTCAGTCAGGGTGGTGGTCCCCAGGTTGATTCTCAGTCAGGGTGGTGGTCCCCAGGTTGATTCTCAGTCAGGGTGGTGGTCCCCAGGTTGATTCTCAGTCAGGGTGGTGGTCCCCAGGTTGATTCTATAGTCAGGGTGGTGGTCCCCAGGTTGATTCCCAGTCAGGGTGGTGGTCCCCAGGTTGATTCTCAGTCAGGGTGGTGGTCCCCAGGTTGATTCTATAGTCAGGGTGGTGGTCCCCAGGTTGATTCTCAGTCAGGGTGGTGGTCCCCAGGTTGATTCCCAGTCAGGGTGGTGGTCCCCAGGTTGATTCCCAGTCAGGGTGGTGGTCCCCAGGTTGATTCTCAGTCAGGGTGGTGATCCCCAGGTTGATTCTCAGTCAGGGTGGTGGTCCCCAGGTTGATTCCCAGTCAGGGTGGTGGTCCCCAGGTTGATTCCCAGTCAGGGTGGTGGTCCCCAGGTTGATTCTCAGTCAGGGTGGTGGTCCCCAGGTTGATTCCCAGTCAGGGTGGTGGTCCCCAGGTTGATTCTCAGTCAGGGTGGTGGTCCCCAGGTTGATTCTCAGTCAGGGTGGTGGTCCCCAGGTTGATTCCCAGTCAGGGTGGTGGTCCCCAGGTTGATTCTCAGTCAGGGTGGTGGTCCCCAGGTTGATTCCCAGTCAGGGTGGTGGTCCCCAGGTTGATTCCCAGTCAGGGTGGTGGTCCCCAGGTTGATTCTCAGTCAGGGTGGTGGTCCCCAGGTTGATTCTCAGTCAGGGTGGTGGTCCCCAGGTTGATTCTCAGTCAGGGTGGTGGTCCCCAGGTTGATTCTCAGTCAGGGTGGTGGTCCCCAGGTTGATTCTCAGTCAGGGTGGTGGTCCCCAGGTTGATTCTCAGTCAGGGTGGTGGTCCCCAGGTTGATTCTATAGTCAGGGTGGTGGTCCCCAGGTTGATTCTCAGTCAGGGTGGTGGTCCCCAGGTTGATTCTCAGTCAGGGTGGTGGTCCCCAGGTTTATTCTCAGTCAGGGTGGTGGTCCCCAGGTTGATTCTCAGTCAGGGTGGTGGTCCCCAGGTTGATTCTCAGTCAGGGTGGTGGTCCCCAGGTTGATTCTATAGTCAGGGTGGTGGTCCCCAGGTTGATTCTCAGTCAGGGTGGTGGTCCCCAGGTTGATTCTCAGTCAGGGTGGTGGTCCCCAGGTTGATTCTCAGTCAGGGTGGTGGTCCCCAGGTTGATTCTACGTCAGGGTGGTGGTCCCCAGACCCCACTAAGGGGGTCCTTGCTTCATCTCTCTCTCAGCTAAGTGGTCCTTGGTTTCTTTTTCCACATGACAGTGACACACACAAAAAGAAGCAGGGGCTCGCACGCACACACACACACACACACACACACACACACACACACACACACACACACACACACACACACACACACACACACACACACACACACACACAGGGGAGATTGCCAGCCAGAATAACTCAGTCATTGGTGAGCAGCTCTTTAGAATGTCCAAACAATTGCACGAAAATGACCATAAACGTATTAATTAATGACCATAAACGTATTAAAATGACCATAAACGTATTCCACACAGCTTGTTCAGCATAATGACCATAAACGTATTCCACACAGCTTGTTCAGCATAATGACCATAAACGTATTCCACACAGCTTGTTCAGCATAATGACCATAAACGTATTCCACACAGCTTGTTCAAAATGACCATAAACGTATTCCACACAGCTTGTTCAGCATAATGACCATAAACGTATTCCACACAGCTTGTTCAGCATAATGACCATAAACGTATTCCACACAGCTTGTTCAGCATAATGACCATAAACGTATTCCACACAGCTTGTTCAGCATAATGACCATAAACGTATTCCACACAGCTTGTTCAAAATGACCATAAACGTATTCCACACGCTTGTTCAGCATAATTCAATTCTTCGGAGGCCAATCAATCGCACTGCAAGTGGAAAAGACCTATATTTATTGTACGTTAATTGGTGCATGCTCTGCTTGACAAGAATGCAAATCCCCCCCACGGGTGTGTTTATAGTCTACATGCTGTGTGCACGCAACGCCACCGTGTACGGCTACTGTAGTCTACATGCTGTGTGCACGCAACGCCACCGTGTACGGCTACTGCAGGTATTTCCATCCAGAGTGCCATTGATGGGCTCTAAAAACAGCTCAAAGTTGACTTCGGCCTTATTTGTTTTCGAGAATCTGCTACGGAGTTGCACTGGAAAACATCCCCCACAGCCGACACAACACGGTTATTTTTCCCTACTAGCCAAAGTGCAGTATAACTACAAAAGAAATCTAAAAGACATTTGCAGATATTGGGTCAACTGGTCAGACAAAATGACTCTGAGATATCGGCAAATAAGTGATATTACACTAATTGTAAATATGTAAATGCATATTTCAATATATTTCAAAAATAGCAGAGCTTAATAGCCAAAGTAATGGTTAAAATAACCTGACTAATGAATGATATACCCTCGATTATCAACATATCTCACGTATGCTTGGCTGCGGTGTGTAGTACCAGCATTCAAATCCGAGGGGGGGTAAATAATGTTTGGCCTTCTTTGGCCCTTGCTCGTGGATTGACCTACAGTCCAGACTAAAATTGGCTTTGAAAGTTCCCTTGAGAAGTTTCAAAAGGATCATCCTAGATGTACAGTCCAACACTTGCACATGGTTTGGATATGTACTAGCCTATGTTCATGCCTATATATATTTATTATGTCGGTTCAGATCGTGTATATTGTGTATTTTTCCCTGCTACTAAAAAGTAGGACTTTGGTGACTTCTTGTATTTTATTTATTTAGCGAATGCAAAGTCCTTTAGCCAAGCGGTTGCCTCCTGGTCTGCTGTATGGAGGGTGATTAATCCTCCTTCCAGTCTTTGGAGAGGACAAACTTCAATGATGTGCTCCATGGTTTGCTCCTCACCACACGCACACAGTGGGCTTGGGCTACTGCCCCATTTGTTAAGGCTGGCCAAGCAGGGGCCATGTCCAGTCCTGAACCTATTGAGCGTAGACCACTGTCTCCTTGGGGAGGGTGGTGCCAGGGACCTGTTGGTTGGGGTCTGACACCAGGTGTTTGTTTGGGACCTCATTGGTCTCCCATTCCCTTTCCAAGCTGATTGGATGGTGAAGTCAGCTGATGGGGGGTTCTTCCAAATTGGTCGTCTAGACGGGAGTGGAGCAGTGGGTGGGTTGAATATGTCTGCATGGATTGGTAGATGGGGAGAGTCTTTGACCTTTTGAAGCATCCTTTGAGAGACTGCTGCTCGCCGGATGTGTGGGGGTGCTATGTTTGATAATACTGGGAGCCAGGGGAGTGGTGTGGAGCGAATAGGTACTTTAAGCCGGTGTATTATGGGTGTTGTATTTGCTGGTCCAAAATGTAACATTGACGATGTAGTATTGAAGTGTAATTTTATTTCTGCCTCTTGTAAACACTTGTAAAAGAGACGCAGTCTCAATGTGTTTTTACTGGTTAAATAAAGGTTAAATAAAAAATGTAATAAAAAAATGCTCACCGTTATCCACGGGGTCCCCTGAGAGAGGCCACATGGCTTGGACCTACTGTACATCCACATCATACTGTACAGTATGTACACTGTGTCCATAACGGAGAGGTGTACACGGCGCGTTCTCATATCATGAGAACGTGATGTTTTTTATCTGCTGATGACAGTAACAGCTGGCTATCTTCTCCCCGGTCCCAGTCAGGTCACACTCGCAGCGCAGGGAGGGGGGGGGGGGGGGGGGGGGGGTGGTGGTACCACATCAAAGGCAACCTTGACTAATGCACTCGCATACAGTAGGATTCTTCCGGGCGTTTGACCTCTCTGACAGGTCCGCTCTCAAAATGAGTTGTGTGTTGTATGCATTAAGCACTCTTTGTAATCGCTGACTAAAAAAAGGAGCATGTGTCTCTGGGCAGTTTTCAGAGCCCTGCGCACATAAATTGTTGTCACGACTCACCAGCACAAAGAAAAAGAAACCTCGACTGTCTGCCATTCTATCCTCCTGTCATGTTAAGGTCTTTAGGTATACTGCTCTGGGGCATGGGTTGTGTTAGAGACATACATGGTTGTGTTAGAGACATACATGGTTGTGTTAGAGACATACATGGTTGTGTTAGAGACATACATGGTTGTGTTAGAGACATACATGGTTGTGTTAGAGACATACATGGTTGTGTTAGAGACATACATGGTTGTGTTAGAGACATACATGGTGTCAGGTGGGAGAGGAGTTATATGTACTCTGGGTGAATTTCTACCTTTCTGCTAATATGGCTGATATACCATCGAAATTGATTATTAGCGTAAACATCTGTTCCCCAAGTTCCTTGGAAAATGAGGTACATTCCGAACATCGGTGTCCATGTAAACACAGGAGCAGCTTTGGGGGCGCCTGCTGCGACTAAGTTCAGTTGACCGGCGATCAATCACTCAACTTGACAAAATGGTTTGGAGGCAGGATAACGACGACTTAAGGCGATACAGAGGAAGTGACACAAGATTATCTTTCTTCAGAAGGCCAAGTTCAACCTTCAAAACCCGACAGGGAAAGAACCTGCTCACCTCTGCCCAGTGGAGCAAAGTAATAAGTTAAATGTACTCAAGTGCTATACCAATTTTGAGGTATTCTTTTACCTTTTTTTACTTCTACTCCACTCCACTACATCTCAGAGGAAGATATTGTACTTTTACTCTGCTACAATTATATGAAAACTTTAGTTACTAATTACTTTGTAGATTTTGATTATTATTACAAAACACCCTTCAGCCCTATATATATTTCGGTCTACAAGCTTTGAAGCTTGTAGATCGTCTATTTTCAAAATATTTTTTTCATTCCTTTTTATACTTGGGACATTCTACAAAAAGAGTACTTTTTCTTTGTACATTTTGATGCCAATACTTTTTGTACTTTTACTCAAGTCCATTTTGAATATGGGACTTCTACTTCTAATGCTATAGCGTGAGGATAGCCCCTAAAAGGCAGAACATGGTGCTTTGACTGTAAACATTCAAACTCATACTACCGGTATGTGAACTTTGACGTACATGCTTTTACTCATACCATTAGGCATTCTACATCAATGGGCCGATGGCAATATATGTTCAAATGTACAGATTTTAACAATCACTCAACTTGACTCTCTTGTGTCGTATTTGTTTTTACTGAGGATAAGGTTAGAATTTTGTTTAGGGTTAGGCATAGTTTCACAGAGGTTAAGATTAGGAATAAAGTTAGGTTTTCTTTTGGCACCGTTTTAGACGGTTCCGAGGTCGCCGGGTTTGGGTTTGCCCCGGGGAGAGCGTGTTTTTTGGGGGGGGGGGAGCATTCTGGTATTCAACACAATGGTGACTAAAAGCATTGCAGAGAAAGTGGGATAAAATGACATCACCAAGCTTAGCCTTCAAAACAGCCAGGTCAACGGGGAGGGAATGTGCTCACCTCTACACCTGAACCAGTTCCATCAACAGTCCCCAGACTCTCAGATTCCCTGTTCGGTTTGACAGGTGTGTTAAGTTACGGACAGGCACATTCTGTTCCTATAGATAGCCCCTACCAGGTAACACTAACACACATAGCTTAGACTGTAAACATACTCACAGAATGTATGCTACTGTATATGAACTGTGCAGGCTATATATTGCCCCAGTTCCACTGGTGATGTAAACACAATGTTCCAGATTCATTTGTACTGTACATGCTGTAAGAACCACCATCATTATTGACCTGCTTTAGAGAACAAGATGTCTTGAGATTTGCCTTGTGTAAGCAGTGTACAGTACAGTTGGTGGCACTGCCACCAGTACCAGCATGGTGTCACAGTGTACAGTACAGTTGGTGGCACTGCCACCAGTACCAGCATGGTGTCACAGTGTACAGTACAGTTGGTGGCACTGCCACCAGTACCAGCATGGTGTCACAGTGTACAGTACAGTTGGTGGCACTGCCACCAGTACCAGCATGGTGTCACAGTGTACAGTACAGTTGGTGGCACTGCCACCAGTACCAGCATGGTGTCACAGTGTACAGTACAGTTGGTGGCACTGCCACCAGTACCAGCATGGTGTCACAGTGTACAGTACAGTTGGTGGCACTGCCACCAGTACCAGCATGGTGTCACAGTGTACAGTACAGTTGGTGGCACTGCCACCAGTACCAGCATGGTGTCACAGTGTACAGTACAGTTGGTGGCACTGCCACCAGTACCAGCATGGTGTCACAGTGTACAGTACAGTTGGTGGCACTGCCACCAGTACCAGCATGGTGTCACAGTGTACAGTACAGTTGGTGGCACTGCCACCAGTACCAGCATGGTGTCACAGTGTACAGTACAGTTGGTGGCACTGCCACCAGTACCAGCATGGTGTCACAGTGTACAGTACAGTTGGTGGCACTACCAGTACCAGCATGGTGTCACAGTGTACAGTACAGTTGGTGGCACTGCCACCAGTACCAGCATGGTGTCACAGTGTACAGTACAGTTGGTGGCACTGCCACCAGTACCAGCATGGTGTCACAGTGTACAGTACAGTTGGTGGCACTGCCACCAGTACCAGCATGGTGTCACAGTGTACAGTACAGTTGGTGGCACTGCCACCAGTACCAGCATGGTGTCACAGTGTACAGTACAGTTGGTGGCACTGCCACCAGTACCAGCATGGTGTCACAGTGTACAGTACAGTTGGTGGCACTGCCACCAGTACCAGCATGGTGTCACAGTGTACAGTACAGTTGGTGGCACTGCCACCAGTACCAGCATGGTGTCACAGTGTACAGTACAGTTGGTGGCACTGCCACCAGTACCAGCATGGTGTCACAGTGTACAGTACAGTTGGTGGCACTGCCACCAGTACCAGCATGGTGTCACAGTGTACAGTACAGTTGGTGGCACTGCCACCAGTACCAGCATGGTGTCACAGTGTACAGTACAGTTGGTGGCACTGCCACCAGTACCAGCATGGTGTCACAGTGTACAGTACAGTTGGTGGCACTGCCACCAGTACCAGCATGGTGTCACAGTGTACAGTATAGTTGGTGGCACTGCCACCAGTACCAGCATGGTGTCACAGTGTACAGTACAGTTGGTGGCACTGCCACCAGTACCAGCATGGTGTCACAGCAGGCGAGACGGCAAAAATAAACCTCAACATCCCACAATGCACATGGAATCAGATCAGAGTCACCTATATGACTCCGTCTATGAAAAGAGTCTTCCCCGGAGGTGGTGTTCTTCCTTTCGGTTTGTCGTTTCTGCTTGTTTTATCAGAGATGATCAGCCATGATAAATGCCACCTCGCCATTGTCTTGGCGTCCCACGGAGTACACTGCGGCTCATTGTGTGCCGTTTATCTCACCGTACGACACACGGAGGTCAAAGTCATGATGGATAGAGGCGGTTGGCGGTGGCAGCCATGGCGGTGGTATGTTTGGACAGACCAAAATGGCAAGCGGGTTAATTGTCGTATGGCAGACAGCGGAACGATGGGAGTGAAGGGTACGAGACGGAGACAGAGCTGTAGGGCAGGGAGGGGAGGGGGGGGAGGGAGGGAGGGGGGTCAGACTCTGCTTAAACATGTCCTGCCTATATAGTGACAGAGGACTTGACAGGCGACATCTCGTTCATCTGCCCCTGTGTAAACAATGTCATATTGTGTGCGTGCGTGCGTGCGTGCGTGCGTGCGTGCGTGCGTGCGTGCGTGCGTGCGTGCGTGCGTGCGTGCGTGCGTGCGTGCGTGTCTCTGTCTGTCTGTCTGTCTGTCTGTCTGTCTGTCTATTTGTGTGTTGTCCGACAACACAATCCTATATTAAAGCCACAATCCTACCCTAACCCAGTAACCATGATTCCTCTCTGGAAAGATCACAAATAATGTTCTGCACTGATAAATATTGATGCAAGATGGACGACAAGATTGTCAAAAATACATACTGTTTTGTACACAAGAGTCTTACATAAGTTCTGTCACTTTGATGATAACTTCAGTCGTTGAACGTTCAACTTTCAGAGAAGATCTTTGAATCTTCACTTCGGACTCGTTCAGGAACAAAACTCTCCATACTGGTGATCCTGTTCTATTTCGCAACCCTCTAAAATTGATGTCACTGTGGGTAAAGAACAGTGTGCATTCTCCAGTCTTCCAGGGAGAGTCAATCATCTTAACCTCAGACTCCACTTGGGCAACAAGAGCAGTAAATACTAAATAGCACAAATAAATAATGACAATATGGAAGGCTGCAGTTTCAGTACGCAGGCATCAGGCGTTCTCTTAGCTCTGGTCCATAGCTCTAATGCTCTGGTCCATAGCTCTAATGCTCTGGTCCATAGCTCTAATGCTCTGGTCCATAGCTCTAATGCTCTGGTCCATAGCTCTAATGCTCTGGTCCATAGCTCTAATGCTCTGGTCCATAGCTCTAATGCTCTGGTCCATAGCTCTAATGCTCTGGTCCATAGCTCTAATGCTCTGGTCCATAGCTCTAATGCTCTGGTCCATAGCTCTAATGCTCTGGTCCATAGCTCTAATGCTCTGGTCCATAGCTCTAATGCTCTGGTCCATAGCTCTAATGCTCTGGTCCATAGCTCTAATGCTCTGGTCCATAGCTCTAATGCTCTGGTCCATAGCTCTAATGCTCTGGTCCATAGCTCTAATGCTCTGGTCCATAGCTCTAATGCTCTGGTCCATAGCTCTAATGCTCTGGTCCATAGCTCTAATGCTCTGGTCCATAGCTCTAATGCTCTGGTCCATAGCTCTAATGCGTTGCATTTAGAGCTATGTTACTCTCAACTTCCGCCGCTCGCATGAATGCAGACCAGCGTCTCCACTTTAGCGTAAATACAAAGAACGTTTTTGCTACTACAGTTTATACGTGTGGTGGGGGGGGGCTCAGAGTGCGTCCACTAAGGAAAGTAGTCTTTCTTTCTTTTTCTTTTCTTTTTTTGTGGCTTTCGCCTTTATTTTATATTTTTTATGGAGGGACAGACAGTAGGCTGACAGGAAATGGGGAGAGAGATGGGGGGGGAAGACATGCAGTAAAGGCCGTCGGGATCGGGAGTCGAACCCGCGGCACACTGCCAGACTGGATTACCAGCCAAGGTGCCTGGACCACTGAGCCATGGCCCAGGCCGAAAGTAGTCTTTCTAATGACACAACCCGCCTTTGTTTTGGTGAGTAGCAACAACGTTATTTTTATTTACGCTAAAGTGGAGAGGCTGGTCTGCATTCATGCAAGCGGCGGAAGTTGAGAGTAACATAGCTCTAAATGAAACGCATTAGAGCTATGGACCAGAGCTAGCGTTCTCTCTGACTATAGAGCGTCGCAGTCCCGCCTCCTACCCTGGACCAGGAAATGAAACCCAATGCATTTTTCCCATAGACATTTCTTAAAGTATTTATTTAAAGACGGTTACGCCGCGGACAAAGCCAACTCGAGTCGTGACAACTCATGACAACACAAACAATATTTTGGACCCAACAAATAATTACAAAGAAGAAAAACAACAACAAAAGTGTTGTAACCTGCCGTTTATTTCTTCTTTCTAATTATTTGTTTGGTCCAAAATATTGTTTGTGTTGTTGTTTCATTTCCTGGTCCAGGGTAGGAGGCGGGACTGCGACGCTCTATGTCTCCAACTAAAGAATCAGTCAACGACTGGTTTTGCTTGGCAACGTTCTCGCGTTCCCCCCATGCTATTAGAGAGACTAATTGAGTAATTACTCATGCGCAAGCCGGAACGAGCTATAGCGTAGGATATTCTGTATAAGCGCCTCGCTCCAGGGAGGCACCGCCTTCCCTAGTGACTTACAGGCACGCACAGACATGGTCTCATAGGCTCTGACACACACAACACACAATAGACTAGTCTCATATTTGCGTGAGGTTGACAGCTAAGTGTCACCAGATGAGCTCGGTAGACAGATATGCAGACGCGGAGCTTCCTGGTTTGTAGACACTTGTCCTCTGAGGGAATACCAAAATGATCTGCCCCATGTGAGTGAGTCAGCCGTCCTAGTGAGTGAAAGTCTAGCGGGGGTTACCGTCCTGGGCCACCACAGGTCGGGGGGCCGGGGCAAGTTGGACCATTAGATGTCAAGAACGTGGAACCTCCGATTTGATAACTTGGAGCAAACAAACAAAAGCAGCCCAACCAACTAAGGTAAACATTATATGAACTTGAACTTTAATAGGAGTTTAATAAACAGATTGAATCTGTCAGTATACGGATAGACCTGCATACATTTTCGGGTGCAGTACTTAATTTAGACAGTATTTGGTTTAGACCAGTCATTAGTCCTACAACTACAACCTATCTCAAACCCTCACCCTAAACCTAACCTCACACGGGGCAGCATACCTAAACCTAACCTTAACCCATGTCTAACCAATGACTAGTCTAAACTAAGTATGCACCCCACATTTTCTACATGCAGCAACCTCGACCCATTAAGACCGAAGGCCAATTATTGTACGCCTTCTAAATCAGACGTTCTCAAACTTTTTCGGGGCAATTAAGGGCCTCCAGATTTATATATATGGCCGTCATCTGAAAATGTTTTGTGCCAGGGACACCCAGCAGAGAAGATTTGTTTTATGATTTTGCGTGCGTGCGTGCGTGCGTGCCTGCGTGCGTGTGTGCGTGCGTGCGTGCACGTGTACGACGTGTGTGTGTACTGTGTTCTAGATGAAAGTATACTTTCATTACCCCATGAAACTGTCACAGGAACAGAGACATCTGTCACCTGGATCAGCTTGTAGACATAACATATACACAGCATTGTACCCCGACGACGTCACTCTCAACTGCCTGTTGAGGGAGTAGCCTTATCGCCGTGTTCTCCTTGTGTGAGTCAGCGGTGCGCTGCTAGGGGTTTAAATAAACCTAGACGTATGACAACAACGCTCTACAACTAATCCGTCTCCTACCACAGACTTTAATTAAGGCTGTCAACGGAGATAAACGCCTCTGTTATACAGCGGTTACATAAGCGGCTCGTTTATGGGGCGCTGCAGGGGCATTATGGAGCTGGAGACACATAACGTGTCACATTAAAACTCAAACGCTGTTGCTCTGTTTATTTCATACTGTAAATAAATTGTAATATACACTCGTCTGCACACGTCACATGGTTGGAAAACATAGCAGAGCATATAGTTTATTAACAAACATAGCCTACTATGTATTGCCACTTTGCCAGTGATGTAAAATGACATGTACTCAAGTACTGCACTTGTTGAGGTATGTTTACTTTCTTCAGTAATACAATTTTCAATAGTTTTACTTCTACTCCACTACATCTCAGAGGAACATATTGTACTTTTACTCCACTACAATTACCGGTATATGAAAACTTTAGTTACTAGTTGATCAGCTTGGACTCCTCATGCATAGAAGGAAGCATGAGGCCAGTCCGCTGCGCCCCTAGGTTGGCAGAGGAAGTGTAGCGCCCAGGATTACATTAGATAATTGACACTGGGTGAAAAAATGGTTTGCAAAATCGTGGGATAAAAAAAGATCATCCATGCATTTGTGTCATCACGTCTTGATTACTGTAATTCTCTTTTCACCTGTCTCTCTACAGTCTCGTTAGACCGCCTGCAACTGGTCCAGAACACAGCTGGTCCAGAACACAGCTGGTCCAGAACACAGCTGGTCCAGAACACAGCTGGTCCAGAACACAGCTGCCAGGTTACTGGCAGGTCCAGGAGATCCTGTCACATACAGGTAATGACACCCAAACTCCTCCTTCTGTCTGACCTGCTCCAACCTCGTGTGCCCAGAAGGTCTCTGAGATCCTCGATCATCCCAGGCCTTGCTGGTTGTTCCTCCCACAAAAATGAAAACTAAAGGTGATCGAGCACTATAATACTATATTAATAATATCAATAAGATCTTAGTGCTTAGTGCCAATAATCTTTTGCGCCCACTTGCAATACAATATACTCACGGCCCACCAGTGGACCCTGGCCCGCAGGTTGGAAAACGACGGAACATTTAAACCCACGATAATGAATGTCCAGACTGCTGCCCACTGTCCTCCTCCCACTCTCTCTCTCTGTCTCTCTCTCTCTCTCTCTCTCTCTGTCTCTCTCTCTCTCTCTCTGTCTCTCTCTCTCTGTCTCTCTCGCTCTCTCTCTCTCTCTCTCTCTCTCTCTCTCTCTCTGTCTCTCTCTCTGTCTGTCTCTCTCGCTCTCTCTCTCTCTCTCTCTCTCTCTCTCTCTCTCTCTGTCTCTCTCTCTCTCTCTCTCTCTCTCTCTGTCTCTCTCGCTCTCTCTCTCTCTCTGTCTCTCTCTCTCTCTCTATCTCTCGCTCTCTCTCTCTCTCTCTCTCTGTCTCTCTCGCTCTCTCTGTCTCTCTCTCTCTCTGTCTCTCTCGCTCTCTCTCTCTCTATATCGCTCTCTCTCTCTCTCTCTCTCTCTCTCTCTCTCTCTCTCTCTCTCTCTCTCTCTCTCTCTCTCTCTCTCTCTCTCTACGACACAACTTGTGCCTTGATGAGCATGCAGAGCTCTTCTCCGATTTCCCTTGGTAAACGTCCCTGGTGGTGGGTGGGATGAGGCGACCTGGAGTCCTAAGCGGAGGGAGTGTAATAATACCCCCAGCCAGAGCCCGGCTCCTTGATCCTTGGGCCAGTCAGACAGGAAGTGCTTTAATCAGGGCTTCCTGTATGGCTCAATGCGACCGGCTTTGTTTTGTCTGAGTAGACGGAGAGAGTAATGCATCGAGCAGCTGTTGCCGAGGGCCCCGTGGCCACAGCTGGAGGCTTATAGGCCCCGGCTCAGGGACAAAGACCCACAATGTGCTGAGAATGAGCCCCAGAAAGAGAGAGTGGTGCGGGGGCCGAGACAGCCACAGATTAGGTGACTAGAAGAATGTTTGTTTGCACTGGAAGACATGGTTGTTGAACACATGCTAGGAATGTTTTTATCCTACCTATGGGGTCCAGAGTTGACTTTTGTCCTTGTTTCAGGGATGCTACTAAGTTTATTGCGAAAGACAAAACTTGCAATATTTTCCACTTTCAGCTGCTTGCCTTGTCGTTGAACCCCCAGGGGCCTATAGAGGGTATGCGCATGCTTAAAGTGAATGGCACATCGAGTGGCAAATCCAGTGGCAAAGCAACATGCAAAGTGAGTTTAACATTGTTTAACATTGTTTAATGCAATCAGATATGACTTTTCTGTGTGGATGTATGGGTTGTCAAGGCCAGAAAGTAGTTTTTTGCCACTCAGTAGGCGTTCCTGCATAACTTCCTGGTTTGATGATGATGTCACGCGCATACTCTCTATACTAAACCCGCTCCAATATTTGTTTTTAATTTGGTGTGTAGAGGACATACCAAATTAACCGATCTACAAGCTCACAACTGCAGCTTGTAGTTCTGCTACAGGCTCGATAGCTTTCATGAGGTTACATTTTAGGGCAAATTCTGCAGGTTGTAAGGTCCGATTCATACTCCTATTTTACCGCTGTTTAGGGTTAGGTCCGATTCATACTCCTATTTTACCGCTGTTTCCGCGCCGTAGTGCCGAAATGATTTCGGCTCGTCAGAAATTGTCAGTAGCACTGAAGAGCCGACTTTAGGACGGTACCCGCCCCCCCGAACCTCAAATGACGTCACATTGTAGGCTCTACAGAGCCGAACCGACTTTTATTCGGCTCTAAAATAGGAGTATGAATCGGCCCTAAGAAATACAGTAGGTTGACAAATGGTCGACACGTGACTGCGTCCAGCTTTTGACCTCCGGGGGCTTCTATTGGAGCCTCATTGTTATTGGTTCAGTCTGTCCACAGTGCTCCACTCACTGCTCCAACCTCCTCCGGGGGCTTCTATTGGAGCCTCATTGTTATTGGTTCAGTCTGTTCACAGTGCTCCACTCACTGCTCCAACCTCCTCCGGGGGCTTCTATTGGAGCCTCATTGTTATTGGTTCAGTCTGTTCACAGTGCTCCACTCACTGCTCCAACCTCCTCCGGGGGCTTCTATTGGAGCCTCATTGTTATTGGTTCAGTCTGTCCACAGTGCTCCACTCACTGCTCCAACCTCCTCCGGGGGCTTCTATTGGAGCCTCATTGTTATTGGTTCAGTCTGTTCACAGTGCTCCACTCACTGCTCCAACCTCCTCCGGGGGCTTCTATTGGAGCCTCATTGTTATTGGTTCAGTCTGTTCACAGTGCTCCACTCACTGCTCCAACCTCCTCCGGGGGCTTCTATTGGAGCCTCATTGTTATTGGTTCAGTCTGTTCACAGTGCTCCACTCACTGCTCCAACCTCCTCCGGGGGCTTCTATTGGAGCCTCATTGTTATTGGTTCAGTCTGTTCACAGTGCTCCACTCACTGCTCCAACCTCCTCCGGGGGCTTCTATTGGAGCCTCATTGTTATTGGTTCAGTCTGTTCACAGTGCTCCACTCACTGCTCCAACCTCCTCCGGGGGCTTCTATTGGAGCCTCATTGTTATTGGTTCAGTCTGTCCACAGTGCTCCACTCACTGCTCCAACCTCCTCCGGGGGCTTCTATTGGAGCCTCATTGTTATTGGTTCAGTCTGTCCACAGTGCTCCACTCACTGCTCCAACCTCCTCCGGGGGCTTCTATTGGAGCCTCATTGTTATTGGTTCAGTCTGTTCACAGTGCTCCACTCACTGCTCCAACCTCCTCCGGGGGCTTCTATTGGAGCCTCATTGTTATTGGTTCAGTCTGTTCACAGTGCTCCACTCACTGCTCCAACCTCCTCCGGGGGCTTCTATTGGAGCCTCATTGTTATTGGTTCAGTCTGTCCACAGTGCTCCACTCACTGCTCCAACCTCCTCCGGGGGCTTCTATTGGAGCCTCATTGTTATTGGTTCAGTCTGTTCACAGTGCTCCACTCACTGCTCCAACCTCCTCCGGGGGCTTCTATTGGAGCCTCATTGTTATTGGTTCAGTCTGTTCACAGTGCTCCACTCACTGCTCCAACCTCCTCCGGGGGCTTCTATTGGAGCCTCATTGTTATTGGTTCAGTCTGTTCACAGTGCTCCACTCACTGCTCCAACCTCCTCCGGGGGCTTCTATTGGAGCCTCATTGTTATTGGTTCAGTCTGTTCACAGTGCTCCACTCACTGCTCCAACCTCCTCCGGGGGCTTCTATTGGAGCCTCATTGTTATTGGTTCAGTCTGTCCACAGTGCTCCACTCACTGCTCCAACCTCCTCCGGGGGCTTCTATTGGAGCCTCATTGTTATTGGTTCAGTCTGTTCACAGTGCTCCACTCACTGCTCCAACCTCCTCCGGGGGCTTCTATTGGAGCCTCATTGTTATTGGTTCAGTCTGTTCACAGTGCTCCACTCACTGCTCCAACCTCCTCCGGGGGCTTCTATTGGAGCCTCATTGTTATTGGTTCAGTCTGTTCACAGTGCTCCACTCACTGCTCCAACCTCCTCCGGGGGCTTCTATTGGAGCCTCATTGTTATTGGTTCAGTCTGTTCACAGTGCTCCACTCACTGCTCCAACCTCCTCCGGGGGCTTCTATTGGAGCCTCATTGTTATTGGTTCAGTCTGTCCACAGTGCTCCACTCACTGCTCCAACCTCCTCCGGGGGCTTCTATTGGAGCCTCATTGTTATTGGTTCAGTCTGTCCACAGTGCTCCACTCACTGCTCCAACCTCCTCCGGGGGCTTCTATTGGAGCCTCATTGTTATTGGTTCAGTCTGTTCACAGTGCTCCACTCACTGCTCCAACCTCCTCCGGGGGCTTCTATTGGAGCCTCATTGTTATTGGTTCAGTCTGTCCACAGTGCTCCACTCACTGCTCCAACCTCCTCCGGGGGCTTCTATTGGAGCCTCATTGTTATTGGTTCAGTCTGTTCACAGTGCTCCACTCACTGCTCCAACCTCCTCCGGGGGCTTCTATTGGAGCCTCATTGTTATTGGTTCAGTCTGTTCACAGTGCTCCACTCACTGCTCCAACCTCCTCCGGGGGCTTCTATTGGAGCCTCATTGTTATTGGTTCAGTCTGTTCACAGTGCTCCACTCACTGCTCCAACCTCCTCCGGGGGCTTCTATTGGAGCCTCATTGTTATTGGTTCAGTCTGTTCACAGTGCTCCACTCACTGCTCCAACCTCCTCGCCACAAGTTAACAACACACTCATTATCAGCCATAAATGTCTTAACTCACATGGCGATTCGAGACGCACAAACAGGCCCATTGTTCACCCAGACACACAGCTCACTAACAGGCCAATCGGCTTCCATGAACCGGTTTTCTCACACGTGACACTCTTTGCTCTTTGCTTTGAACAATTTAAAGCGACAATGACAGAATGCCACAATAAGACGTATTTGTCTATGTCTATCAAGGGCCGACGTAAAAAAAAAAATCACACCCGTGTGAACTGAGTGGTGCAACTTGCACCACTCAAAAAAGCACCTATACCAGTAGGCACTGCTGACTTCCGGAAGACACATGCACGCACGTACACACATGCACGCACACACATGCACGCACGCACACACACAAGCACACGCACACGCGCACACACACACACACCACAACCGTAATTCTCAACCGTTTTCATTTCAAAGACCCTCATTAGTCCACAGACCCTAATTTTAAACAATTTATTATCTTAAACGATTTATTATACCCCACATCTACAATGTTTTTCAGAGCGCAGCACCCGAGCACAACCAAACATAAAATGACTACTGGATCTCTTCTCCAGTAGTCCCGGGGGCAGCCATCACAGAAGTGCAACCAGCACCGATCAGCCACACCCGGCCAAAAGGGCACCGCATCCATGGAGCAGTGCCCTGCCGGCCAGGTACAGCCAACCAACGCCGACCACACCCCAGCAACCGCCGCGCCCAGGGCACCCCCCCGCGGACCCCAGGGTCTCCCTCTTCTCGGGAGACCCTGGGGGCATTGCTCATGTGTACGTACGGTACTGTAGCTTGCGTGGTGCCCTCTTGCAAGTGCTGCAACAGGGGTTGCTGGCCCCTGTTACCCCGGCAGCCTTTCCTGGAGGTCAGCTGTCTCTCCAGTCACCGACCTTCCTCCATATCCATAAACTACATTAGTACAGTACAATAACAAGGTTAACCCATTCTGGACGGGAACCCCTTTTGGTGTTTTAACTAAGCATTATGTTATACTTTAGCTATTGAAAAATAGCAGATCCACCGAGTGGCACGCTACAAGCTTGTACGTAGGTCTGCTATTTTTGAAAAATCGTGAAAATGTGGCACAAAGCTTTGAATATATATTCTTTCAGAGCAAACGTTTTTTTTATTTCGGCGTCAGGCCTTTAATATACTTTGTTACTGTCCAGCACTGCAGTGATCTCACCAACCTGAGAGGTTATCTGAGGGGTTTCCCTAACACTCACAATCTCTATAATCTTATATTTCCGTCCCATGACGATTACGACTTGATCCGTATGGTATACGTCAACTCTCCATTGTATGCTGGGGACCTTCCGGGTGACACCTTTTGCACACAGAAAGACTTTCTGAGAAAAGCTCCCCTATGGCAGCCTGGGTTCCTGACCTGAAGCACTGCGTTCCGTGAAGTTGTTTTGTCACTACAAATTCATGGAAAGTATAGCGTTCCAGGCTCTGGAGCCCTGCAGGCTGCCCCTATGGAGCATGCCGTCACTTTCTCAGAACCCGACCCAGCATAGAACACCGACCACGTGCTTCTGTTGACCGTCAACACGCCCACGGCCATACAGGGAGTGCAGGGAGACTCCACAACGGTCATCTGATCTTCAGGACAGCACACCTTAGACCAGGAGACTCCACAACGGTCATCTGATCTTCAGGACAGCACACCTTAGACCAGGAGACTCCACAACGGTCATCTAATCTTCAGGACAGCACACCTTAGACCAGGGCGCAACTCGCAACACCGGCCGATAGGTGAAACCAGTTTTGCCGACTTGCTAATGAGGGAGGGGGGGGGGGGGGGGGGATTTAAAACAACGGAGGCTTGCTGTGCCTGCGGCTACAACAGAAATTTGCATGCCGGGTGCACTAACTAACAAACGTTTGCACGCCGGGCCAATGTTTCCCTCCGAGGTGGAAAGTCTGGTGATGCGAGGTCACTGTTTTCTTGTTTCCTATGCCCAGCTTTGTGTGTTTGTGTGAAACACAAACATTGGCTGAGGATAAAAAGTGAAGGCAGAAAAGTGAAGACGCCAAAAGTGATTGGCCGGTAATGACATTTGTGATGATTTGATTGGCTGAGCACGGAATGTGATGTATGATGATGTATGATAATGAGAGCGCCCCTCACGTCACACGAGTGTCATTTTGTTTTCTCTTAACTACCATTACTCTATCTCTATGTCTCTCTCTCTCTCTCTCACTGGGGTCGACGGAGTATAAAATATGTCTCTCTCTCACTGGTGTCCAACGTCTCTCGCTCAGCGGGATGTGGTAGTGTTGCGTGTGAGCCTCATCGTTGCCACCTGGTTTAACCACCCGTCCGCCGACAGATCACTCGGCGCACGGCGGTGGGCCGGCTCTGCGCTTCCTTCACACCTTCACCTTTTCTCCATCTTTCTTTAACAGCGCACCTCATTATGCACTCAACGGCACCTTTTGTGCCGCGATGATGGACCCACACTGGCCTGCCTGCGCTGGGGAAGAGAGACGCTCCTTGCCAACAGGCACACCTCTCGCCTACACAAACAGAGAGAGAGAAAGAGAGAGGGAGAGAGAAAGAGAGAGCACTTTGCCCTTTATTACCCATTGCAGACCCCTGGCAGTGTCTGCATCTCTTCTTCAAGCTTCACCGAAGCCCCCTCCAATGCGAGGGTTACATGACTGCCAATAATACCCCCAGAATAAAGGTGTAGCCATGCAGCCCCACTTGTGGTCTGTGTAAAAAAATGGACCCAAAAAAATGCATCAATGTGAACACTCTGACTTATATGATGTGTCACTGATTTACAGTTGCCTTCATTTTACCCGCTATTATAGCGTTTCATGCAGGAATCGTATTTCTCGAGACGCCCCGCTGAAACAACAGAGCTTCTTAACACATTCGTAGGATGTGTCCACAGGTCAAAATGGGTTAATATATACTACCGACACAGGATTGTGTGCTGTCGGAGCTGTCCCAGGTCAGTGCTGCGCTAGCCTCCACACCTGGCTCGTGTTGTGTCTTGTGGCTGTAGGTGGATTCAAGGCTCGTGTTGTGTCTTGTGGCTGTAGGTGGATTCAAGGCTCATGTTGTGTCTTGGCTGTAGGTGGATTCAAGGCTCGTGTTGTGTCTTGGCTGTAGGTGGATTCAAGGCTTGTGTTGTGTCTTGTGGCTGTAGGTGGATTCAAGGCTTGTGTTGTGTCTTGTGGCTGTAGGTGGATTCAAGGCTTGTGTTGTGTCTTGTGGCTGTAGGTGGATTCAAGGCTCGTGTTGTGTCTTGTGGCTGTAGGTGGATTCAAGGCTTGTGTTGTGTCTTGTGGCTGTAGGTGGATTCAAGGCTCGTGTTGTGTCTTGGCTGTAGGTGGATTCAAGGCTTGTGTTGTGTCTTGTGGCTGTAGGTGGATTCAAGGCTTGTGTTGTGTCTTGTGGCTGTAGGTGGATTCAAGGCTCGTGTTGTGTCTTGGCTGTAGGTGGATTCAAGG
>NC_136804.1:36555918-36792814 GCF_951216825.1 Electrona antarctica | reverse complement strand
TCGATAGCTTTCATGAGGTTACATTTTAGGGCAAATTCTGCAGGTTGTAAGGTCCGATTCATACTCCTATTTTACCGCTGTTTCAGCGCCATAGTGCCGAAATGATTTCGGCTCGTCAGAAATTTTCAGTAGCACCGAAGAGCCGACTTTAGGACGGTACCCCGCCCCCCCGAACCTCAATCACATTGTAGGCTCTACAGAGCCGAACCGACCTTTATTCGGCTCTAAAATAGGGAGTATGAATCGGCCCTAAGAAATACAGTAGGTTGACAAATGGTTGACACGTGACTGCGTCCAGCTTTTGACCTCCGGGGGGCTTCTATTGGAGCCTCATTGTTATTGGTTCAGTCTGTTCACAGTGCTCCACTCACTGCTCCAACCTCCTCCGGGGGCTTCTATTGGAGCCTCATTGTTATTGGTTCAGTCTGTTCACAGTGCTCCACTCACTGCTCCAACCTCCTCGCCACAAGTTAACAACACACTCATTATCAGCCATAAATGTCTTAACTCACATGGCGAGTTGAGACGCACAAAAAGGCCCATTGTTCACCCAGACACCAGCTCACTAACAGGCCAATCGGCTTCCATGAACCGGTTTTCACACACGTGACACTCTTTGCTCTTTGCTTTGAACAATTTAAAGCGACAATGACAGAATGCCACAATAAGACGTATTTGTCTATGTCTATCAAAGGCTGACGTAAAAAAAAAATCACACCCGTGTGAACTGAGTGGTGCAACTTGCACCACTCAAAAAAGCACCTATACCAGTAGGCACTGCTGACTTCCGGAAGACACATGCACGCGCGCACACACACACACACACACACACACACACACACACACACACACACACACACACACACACACACACAAGCACACGCACACGCACACACACACACACACACACCACAACCGTAATTCTCAACCGTTTTCATTTCAAAGACCCTCATTAGTCCACAGACCCTAATTTTAAACGATTTATTACCTTAAACGATTTATTATACCCCACATCTACAATGTTTTTCAGAGCGCAGCACCCGAGCACAACCAAACATAAAATGACTACTGGATCTCTTCTCCAGTAGTCCCGGGGGCAGCCATCACAGAAGTGCAACCAGCACCGATCAGCCACACCCGGCCAAAAGGGCACCGCATCCATGGAGCAGTGCCCTGCCGGCCAGGTACAGCCAACCAACGCCGACCACACCCCAGCAACCGCCGCGCCCAGGGCACCCCCCCGCGGACAGGGTCTCCCTCTTCTCGGGAGACCGTGGGTGGCATTGCTCATGTGTACGTACGGTACTGTAGCTTGCGTGGTGCCCTCTTGCAAGTGCTGCAACAGGGGTTGCTGGCCCCTGTTACCCCGGCAGCCTTTCCTGAAGGTCAGCTGTCTCTCCAGTCACCGACCTTCCTCCATATCCATAAACTACATTAGTACAGTACAGTAACAAGGTTAACCCATTCTGGACGGGAACCCCTTTTGGTGTTTTAACTAAGCATTATGTTATACTTTAGCTATTGAAAAATAGCAGATCCACCGAGTGGCACGCTACGAGCTTGTACGTAGGTCTGCTATTTTTGAAAAATCGTGAAAATGTGGCACAAAGCTTTGAATATATATTCTTTCAGAGCGAACGTTTTTTTTATTTCGACGTCAGGCCTTTAATATACTTTGTTACTGTCCAGCACTGCAGTGATCTCACCAACCTGAGAGGTTATCTGAGGGGTTTCCCTAACACTCACAATCTCTATAATCTTATATTTCCGTCCCATGACGATTACGACTTGCGATCCGTACGGTATTAGTCAACTCTCCATTGTATGCTGGGGACCTTCCGGGTGACACCTTTTGCACACAGAAAGACTTTCTGAGAAAAGCTCCCCTATGGCAGCCTGGGTTCCTGACCTGAAGCACTGCGTTCCGTGAAGTTGTTTTGTCACTACAAATTCATGGAAAGTATAGCGATTCAGGCTCTGGAGCCCTGCAGGCTGCCCCTATGGAGCATGCCGTCACTTTCTCAGAACCCGACCCAGCATAGAACACCGACCACGTGCTTCTGTTGACCGTCAACACGCCCACGACCATACAGGGAGTGCAGGGAGACTCCACAACGGTCATCTGATCTTCAGGACAGCACACCTTAGACCAGGGCGCAACTCGCAACACCGGCCGATAGGTGAAACCGGTTTTGCCGACTTGCTAATGAGGGAGGGGGGATTTAAAACAACGGAGGCTTGCTGTGCCTGCGGCTACAACAGATATTTGCATGCCGGGTGCACTGACTAACAAACGTATGCACGCCGGGCCAATGTTTCCCTCCGAGGTGGAAAGTCTGGTGATGCGAGGTCACTGTTTTCTTGTTTCCTATGCCCAGCTTTGTGTGTTTGTGTGAAACACAAACATTGGCTGAGGATAAAAAGTGAAGGCAGAAAAGTGAAGACGCCAAAAGTGATTGGCCGGTAATGACATTTGTGATGATTTGATTGGCTGAGCACGGAATGTGATGTATGATGATGTATGATAATGAGAGCGCCCCTCACGTCACACGAGTGTCATTTTGTTTTCTCTTAACCCATTCTGGACGGGAACCACTTTTGGTGTTTTAACTAAGCATTATGTTATATTTTAGCTATTGAAAAATAGCAGACCTACAAGCTCAAAAATAGCAGACCTACAAGCTCGTAGCGCGCCACTCGGTGGCGCCCTACGAGCTTGTAGGTCTGCTATTTTTGAAAAATCATTAAAATGTGGCGCAAATCATTGAATATATATTTCAGAGCGAACATTTTTAACTAAAATATTGGCTTCTGGGGGGGGTCCCTGGAACTACATATTTTGAGATGGGGGTCCGTGGCCCAATAGAGATAATTCTGGGGGTCCTTGACATGAAAAAGGTTGAGCACCGCTGACATAGAAACATAGGTTTTTCAGAAAAATGTTAGGATTTAGAAGCTTTTTATTTTAATCGACCTCAGTCCAAAATGGGTTAACTACCATTACTCTATCTCTATGTCTCTCTCTCTCTCTCTCTCACTGGGGTCGACAGAGTATAAAATATCTCTCTCTCTCACTGGTGTCAAACGTCTCTCGCTCAGCGGGATGTGGTAGTGTTGCGTGTGAGCCTCATCGTTGCCACCTGGTTTAACCACCCGTCCGCCGACAGATCACTGAGCCTCATCGTTGCTACCTGGTTTAACCACCCGTCCGCCAACAGATCACTGAGCCTCATCGTTGCTACCTGGTTTAACCACCCGTCCGCCACCGACAGATCACTGGTGTCCAACGTCTCTCGCTCAGCGGGATGTGGTAGTGTTGCGTGTGAGCCTCATCGTTGCCACCTGGTTTAACCACCCGTCCGCCGACAGATCATTCGGCGCACGGCGGTGGGCCGGCTCTTCTCTTCCTTCACACCTTCACCTTTTCTCCATTTTTCCTTAACAGCGCACCTCATTATGCACTCAACGGCACCTTTTGTGCCGCGATGATGGACCCACACTGGCCTGCCTGCGCTGGGGAAGAGAGACGCTCCTTGCCAACAGGCACACCTCTCTCCTACACAAACAGAGAGAGAGAAAGAGAGAGGGAGAGAGAAAAGAGAGAGCACTTTGCCCTTTATTACCCATTGCAGACCCCTGGCAGTGTCTGCATCTCTTCTTCATGCTTCACCGAAGCCCCCTCCAATGCGAGTGTTACATGACTGCCAATAATACCCCCAGAATAAAGGTGTAGCCATGCAGCCCACTGCCAATAATACCCCCAGAATAAAGGTGTAGCCATGCAGCCCACTGCCAATAATACCCCCAGAATAAAGGTGTAGCCATGCAGCCCACTAGCCAATAATACCCCCAGGATAAAGGTGTAGCCATGCAGCCCACTAGCCAATAATACCCCCAGGATAAAGGTGTAGCCATGCAGCCCACTAGCCAATAATACCCCCAGGATAAAGGTGTAGCCATGCAGCCCACTAGCCAATAATACCCCCAGAATAAAGGTGTAGCCATGCAGCCCACTAGCCAATAATACCCCCAGAATAAAGGTGTAGCCATGCAGCCCACTAGCCAATAATACCCCCAGGATAAAGGTGTAGCCATGCAGCCCACTAGCCAATAATACCCCCAGAATAAAGGTGTAGCCATGCAGCCCACTAGCCAATAATACCCCCAGAATAAAGGTGTAGCCATGCAGCCCACTGCCAATAATACCCCCAGAATAAAGGTGTAGCCATGCAGCCCACTAGCCAATAATACCCCCAGAATAAAGGTGTAGCCATGCAGCCCACTGCCAATAATACCCCCAGAATAAAGGTGTAGCCATGCAGCCCACTGCCAATAATACCCCCAGAATAAAGGTGTAGCCATGCAGCCCACTGCCAATAATACCCCCAGAATAAAGGTGTAGCCATGCAGCCCACTAGCCAATAATACCCCCAGAATAAAGGTGTAGCCATGCAGCCCACTGCCAATAATACCCCCAGAATAAAGGTGTAGCCATGCAGCCCACTAGCCAATAATACCCCCAGAATAAAGGTGTAGCCATGCAGCCCACTAGCCAATAATACCCCCAGAATAAAGGTGTAGCCATGCAGCCCACTGCCAATAATACCCCCAGAATAAAGGTGTAGCCATGCAGCCCACTAGCCAATAATACCCCCAGAATAAAGGTGTAGCCATGCAGCCCACTAGCCAATAATACCCCCAGAATAAAGGTGTAGCCATGCAGCCCACTAGCCAATAATACCCCCAGAATAAAGGTGTAGCCATGCAGCCCACTAGCCAATAATACCCCCAGAATAAAGGTGTAGCCATGCAGCCCACTGCCAATAATACCCCCAGAATAAAGGTGTAGCCATGCAGCCCACTAGCCAATAATACCCCCAGAATAAAGGTGTAGCCATGCAGCCCACTAGCCAATAATACCCCCAGAATAAAGGTGTAGCCATGCAGCCCACTGCCAATAATACCCCCAGGATAAAGGTGTAGCCATGCAGCCCACTAGCCAATAATACCCCCAGAATAAAGGTGTAGCCATGCAGCCCACTAGCCAATAATACCCCCAGAATAAAGGTGTAGCCATGCAGCCCACTAGCCAATAATACCCCCAGAATAAAGGTGTAGCCATGCAGCCCACTAGCCAATAATACCCCCAGAATAAAGGTGTAGCCATGCAGCCCACTAGCCAATAATACCCCCAGAATAAAGGTGTAGCCATGCAGCCCACTAGCCAATAATACCCCCAGAATAAAGGTGTAGCCATGCAGCCCACTAGCCAATAATACCCCCAGAATAAAGGTGTAGCCATGCAGCCCACTAGCCAATAATACCCCCAGAATAAAGGTGTAGCCATGCAGCCCACTAGCCAATAATACCCCCAGAATAAAGGTGTAGCCATGCAGCCCACTAGCCAATAATACCCCCAGAATAAAGGTGTAGCCATGCAGCCCACTAGCCAATAATACCCCCAGAATAAAGGTGTAGCCATGCAGCCCACTAGCCAATAATACCCCCAGAATAAAGGTGTAGCCATGCAGCCCACTAGCCAATAATACCCCCAGAATAAAGGTGTAGCCATGCAGCCCACTAGCCAATAATACCCCCAGAATAAAGGTGTAGCCATGCAGCCCACTAGCCAATAATACCCCCAGAATAAAGGTGTAGCCATGCAGCCCACTAGCCAATAATACCCCCAGAATAAAGGTGTAGCCATGCAGCCCACTAGCCAATAATACCCCCAGAATAAAGGTGTAGCCATGCAGCCCACTAGCCAATAATACCCCCAGAATAAAGGTGTAGCCATGCAGCCCACTAGCCAATAATACCCCCAGAATAAAGGTGTAGCCATGCAGCCCACTAGCCAATAATACCCCCAGAATAAAGGTGTAGCCATGCAGCCCACTAGCCAATAATACCAATAAGGTGTAGCCATGCAGCCCACTAGCCAATAATACCCCCAGAATAAAGGTGTAGCCATGCAGCCCACTAGCCAATAATACCCCCAGAATAAAGGTGTAGCCATGCAGCCCACTAGCCAATAATACCCCCAGAATAAAGGTGTAGCCATGCAGCCCACTAGCCAATAATACCCCCAGAATAAAGGTGTAGCCATGCAGCCCACTAGCCAATAATACCCCCAGAATAAAGGTGTAGCCATGCAGCCCACTAGCCAATAATACCCCCAGAATAAAGGTGTAGCCATGCAGCCCACTAGCCAATAATACCCCCAGAATAAAGGTGTCAGCCATGCAGCCCACTTGCCAATAATACCCCCAGAATAAAGGTGTAGCCATGCAGCCCACTAGCCAATAATACCCCCAGAATAAAGGTGTAGCCATGCAGCCCACTAGCCAATAATACCCCCAGAATAAAGGTGTAGCCATGCAGCCCACTAGCCAATAATACCCCCAGGATAAAGGTGTAGCCATGCAGCCCACTAGCCAATAATACCCCCAGGATAAAGGTGTAGCCATGCAGCCCACTAGCCAATAATACCCCCAGGATAAAGGTGTAGCCATGCAGCCCACTAGCCAATAATACCCCCAGAATAAAGGTGTAGCCATGCAGCCCACTAGCCAATAATACCCCCAGAATAAAGGTGTAGCCATGCAGCCCACTGCCAATAATACCCCCAGAATAAAGGTGTAGCCATGCAGCCCACTAGCCAATAATACCCCCAGAATAAAGGTGTAGCCATGCAGCCCACTGCCAATAATACCCCCAGAATAAAGGTGTAGCCATGCAGCCCACTAGCCAATAATACACCCCAGAATAAAGGTGTAGCCATGCAGCCCACTGCCAATAATACCCCAGAATAAAGGTGTAGCCATGCAGCCCACTAGCCAATAATACCCCCAGAATAAAGGTGTAGCCATGCAGCCCACTAGCCAATAATACCCCCAGAATAAAGGTTGTAGCCATGCAGCCCACTAGCCAATAATACCCCCAGAATAAAGGTGTAGCCATGCAGCCCACTAGCCAATAATACCCCCAGAATAAAGGTGTAGCCATGCAGCCCACTGCCAATAATACCCCCAGAATAAAGGTGTAGCCATGCAGCCCACTAGCCAATAATACCCCCAGAATAAAGGTGTAGCCATGCAGCCCACTAGCCAATAATACCCCCAGAATAAAGGTGTAGCCATGCAGCCCACTAGCCAATAATACCCCCAGAATAAAGGTGTAGCCATGCAGCCCACTAGCCAATAATACCCCCAGAATAAAGGTGTAGCCATGCAGCCCACTGCCAATAATACCCCCAGAATAAAGGTGTAGCCATGCAGCCCACTAGCCAATAATACCCCCAGAATAAAGGTGTAGCCATGCAGCCCACTAGCCAATAATACCCCCAGAATAAAGGTGTAGCCATGCAGCCCACTAGCCAATAATACCCCCAGGATAAAGGTGTAGCCATGCAGCCCACTAGCCAATAATACCCCCAGAATAAAGGTGTAGCCATGCAGCCCACTAGCCAATAATACCCCCAGAATAAAGGTGTAGCCATGCAGCCCACTAGCCAATAATACCCCCAGAATAAAGGTGTAGCCATGCAGCCCACTAGCCAATAATACCCCCAGAATAAAGGTGTAGCCATGCAGCCCACTAGCCAATAATACCCCCAGAATAAAGGTGTAGCCATGCAGCCCACTAGCCAATAATACCCCCAGAATAAAGGTGTAGCCATGCAGCCCACTAGCCAATAATACCCCCAGAATAAAGGTGTAGCCATGCAGCCCACTAGCCAATAATACCCCCAGAATAAAGGTGTAGCCATGCAGCCCACTGCCAATAATACCCCCAGAATAAAGGTGTAGCCATGCAGCCCACTAGCCAATAATACCCCCAGAATAAAGGTGTAGCCATGCAGCCCACTGCCAATAATACCCCCAGAATAAAGGTGTAGCCATGCAGCCCACTAGCCAATAATACCCCCAGAATAAAGGTGTAGCCATGCAGCCCACTAGCCAATAATACCCCCAGAATAAAGGTGTAGCCATGCAGCCCACTAGCCAATAATACCCCCAGAATAAAGGTGTAGCCATGCAGCCCACTAGCCAATAATACCCCCCAGAATAAAGGTGTAGCCATGCAGCCCACTAGCCAATAATACCCCCAGAATAAAGGTGTAGCCATGCAGCCCACTAGCCAATAATACCCCCAGAATAAAGGTGTAGCCATGCAGCCCACTAGCCAATAATACCCCCAGAATAAAGGTGTAGCCATGCAGCCCACTAGCCAATAATACCCCCAGAATAAAGCTGTAGCCATGCAGCCCACTAGCCAATAATACCCCCAGAATAAAGGTGTAGCCATGCAGCCCACTAGCCAATAATACCCCCAGAATAAAGGTGTAGCCATGCAGCCCACTAGCCAATAATACCCCCAGAATAAAGGTGTAGCCATGCAGCCCACTAGCCAATAATACCCCCAGAATAAAGGTGTAGCCATGCAGCCCACTAGCCAATAATACCCCCAGAATAAAGGTGTAGCCATGCAGCCCACTAGCCAATAATACCCCCAGAATAAAGGTGTAGCCATGCAGCCCACTAGCCAATAATACCCCCAGAATAAAGGTGTAGCCATGCAGCCCACTAGCCAATAATACCCCCAGAATAAAGGTGTAGCCATGCAGCCCACTAGCCAATAATACCCCCAGAATAAAGGTGTAGCCATGCAGCCCACTAGCCAATAATACCCCCAGAATAAAGGTGTAGCCATGCAGCCCACTAGCCAATAATACCCCCAGAATAAAGGTGTAGCCATGCAGCCCACTAGCCAATAATACCCCCAGAATAAAGGTGTAGCCATGCAGCCCACTGCCAATAATACCCCCAGAATAAAGGTGTAGCCATGCAGCCCACTAGCCAATAATACCCCCAGAATAAAGGTGTAGCCATGCAGCCCACTGCCAATAATACCCCCAGAATAAAGGTGTAGCCATGCAGCCCACTAGCCAATAATACCCCCAGAATAAAGGTGTAGCCATGCAGCCCACTAGCCAATAATACCCCCAGAATAAAGGTGTAGCCATGCAGCCCACTAGCCAATAATACCCCCAGAATAAAGGTGTAGCCATGCAGCCCACTAGCCAATAATACCCCCAGAATAAAGGTGTAGCCATGCAGCCCACTAGCCAATAATACCCCCAGAATAAAGGTGTAGCCATGCAGCCCACTAGCCAATAATACCCCCAGAATAAAGGTGTAGCCATGCAGCCCACTGCCAATAATACCCCCAGAATAAAGGTGTAGCCATGCAGCCCACTAGCCAATAATACCCCCAGAATAAAGCTGTAGCCATGCAGCCCACTAGCCAATAATACCCCCAGAATAAAGGTGTAGCCATGCAGCCCACTAGCCAATAATACCCCCAGAATAAAGGTGTAGCCATGCAGCCCACTAGCCAATAATACCCCCAGAATAAAGGTGTAGCCATGCAGCCCACTAGCCAATAATACCCCCAGAATAAAGGTGTAGCCATGCAGCCCACTAGCCAATAATACCCCCAGAATAAAGGTGTAGCCATGCAGCCCACTAGCCAATAATACCCCCAGAATAAAGGTGTAGCCATGCAGCCCACTAGCCAATAATACCCCCAGAATAAAGGTGTAGCCATGCAGCCCACTAGCCAATAATACCCCCAGAATAAAGGTGTAGCCATGCAGCCCACTAGCCAATAATACCCCCAGAATAAAGGTGTAGCCATGCAGCCCACTGCCAATAATACCCCCAGAATAAAGGTGTAGCCATGCAGCCCACTAGCCAATAATACCCCCAGAATAAAGGTGTAGCCATGCAGCCCACTAGCCAATAATACCCCCAGAATAAAGGTGTAGCCATGCAGCCCACTAGCCAATAATACCCCCAGAATAAAGGTGTAGCCATGCAGCCCACTAGCCAATAATACCCCCAGAATAAAGGTGTAGCCATGCAGCCCACTAGCCAATAATACCCCCAGAATAAAGGTGTAGCCATGCAGCCCACTAGCCAATAATACCCCCAGAATAAAGGTGTAGCCATGCAGCCCACTGCCAATAATACCCCCAGAATAAAGGTGTAGCCATGCAGCCCACTAGCCAATAATACCCCCAGAATAAAGGTGTAGCCATGCAGCCCACTAGCCAATAATACCCCCAGAATAAAGGTGTAGCCATGCAGCCCACTAGCCAATAATACCCCCAGAATAAAGGTGTAGCCATGCAGCCCACTAGCCAATAATACCCCCAGAATAAAGGTGTAGCCATGCAGCCCACTAGCCAATAATACCCCCAGAATAAAGGTGTAGCCATGCAGCCCACTAGCCAATAATACCCCCAGAATAAAGGTGTAGCCATGCAGCCCACTAGCCAATAATACCCCCAGAATAAAGGTGTAGCCATGCAGCCCACTAGCCAATAATACCCCCAGAATAAAGGTGTAGCCATGCAGCCCACTGCCAATAATACCCCCAGAATAAAGGTGTAGCCATGCAGCCCACTAGCCAATAATACCCCCAGAATAAAGGTGTAGCCATGCAGCCCCACTTGTGGTCTGTGTAAAAAAATGGACCCAAAAAAAAGCATCAATGTGAACACTCTGACTTATAATGATGTGTCACAGATTTACAGTTGCCTTCGTTTTACCCGCTATTATAGGGGTTCTCAACCCGTGGGTCGCGAGCCCTCGGGGGGTCGCCAAATTATTTTAGGGGGTCCCCAAATTATTTAAAAAAAATATATTTTCACGATTTTTCAAAAATAGCAGACCTACAAGCTCATAGCGCGCCACTCGGTGGCGCGCTATGAGCTTGTAGATCTGCTATTTTTCAATAGCTAAATTATAACAATGCTTAAAACACCAAAAGGGGTTCCCGCCCAAAAATGGTTTAAGGTTATTGTAGCAGTCAATTTATATTGGGGGTCAGGAGGGGGCGGGGCGGGGGTCCCGAGACATTGCCAAAGCATTTCCGGGGGTCCCCGGCCAAAAACGTTGAGAACCCCTGCGCTATTATAGCGTTTCATGCAGGAATCGTATTTCTCGAGACGCCCTGCTGAAACAACAGAGCTTCTTAACACATTCGTAGGATGTGTCCACACGTCCTAGGGATCCCAACCGACGACTCCAAAGTACGTGTGTAGACATCCTAGCGCAGATTCCTCAATGATACGGGGCGAGAGAAGAATATTCTGAATTTTTTCCTTTTTTTTATTTTTCAGTTCGCCTCTCGGCTACCGTATGCTACACTCTGGGCTCATGTTAGCTTACCGTTGACTTAGCTGTTAGCGCGTCAGAAAGAATGCCTCGTCTCTTTTTCTGATTTTTTCCGGGTCGTGGGTTTCAGAGTAGAAGCGGCCATGTCTTTCCGGCACCCCAGAGCTCCTATTTTTGAAGGAATCCCGGCAACGGTTGTGTTAACACGGCACAGTTAAGAAGCAGGAGTTAAACTAAGATGTAGAGTTGCTGGCCGGTCCATATATTATGCAGACCTATAGGTGATGATCCGGTCTTATGGCTATCCAGGTTTTGATGAGGTCAGTGTTGTGATCTTCATATATGAGCGCGTCACAAGGCGTGACGGACTCACGGACTGACTGACATGAAATGCAGGTTTTCATAGTTATCTGCAACCTATACGGTCGCAAATAATTGCTGTCGGGCAGAAACCAATTTTCTCTATATTTTAACGTGTTTTGTTTTTCTGTAATCACACTACGGCGTGAAACTAAAGCATCGAAAGTTGTTGATCGGCTATCTTCATTGTGATTGGAAGGTGAATGAGCGCGGGGAGCCGCTCCATGTCCATGTCTTCATTGTGATTGGAAGGTGAATGAGCGCGGGGAGCCGCTCCATGTCCATGTCTTCATTGTGATTGGAAGGTGAATGAGCGCGGGGAGCCGCTCCATGTCCATGTCTTCATTGTGATTGGAAGGTGAATGAGCGCGGGGAGCCGCTCCATGTCCATGTCTTCATTGTGATTGGAAGGTGAATGAGCGCGGGGAGCCGCTCCATGTCCATGTCTTCATTGTGATTGGAAGGTGAATGAGCGCGGGGAGCCGCTCCATGTCCATGTCTTCATTGTGATTGGAAGGTGAATGAGCGCGTGGAGCCGCTCCATGTCCATGTCTTCATTGTGATTGGAAGGTGAATGAGCGCGGGGAGCCGCTCCATGTCCATGTCTTCATTGTGATTGGAAGGTGAATGAGCGCGGGGAGCCGCTCCATGTCCATGTCTTCATTGTGATTGGAAGGTGAATGAGCGCGGGGAGCCGCTCCATGTCCATGTCTTCATTGTGATTGGAAGGTGAATGAGCGCGGGGAGCCGCTCCATGTCCATGTCTTCATTGTGATTGGAAGGTGAATGAGCGCGGGGAGCCGCTCCATGTCCATGTCTTCATTGTGATTGGAAGGTGAATGAGCGCGGGGAGCCGCTCCATGTCCATGTCTTCATTGTGATTGGAAGGTGAATGAGCGCGGGGAGCCGCTCCATGTCCATGTCTTCATTGTGATTGGAAGGTGAATGAGCGCGGGGAGCCGCTCCATGTCCATGTCTTCATTGTGATTGGAAGGTGAATGAGCGCGGGGAGCCGCTCCATGTCCATGTCTTCATTGTGATTGGAAGGTGAATGAGCGCGGGGAGCCGCTCCATGTCCATGTCTTCATTGTGATTGGAAGGTGAATGAGCGCGGGGAGCCGCTCCATGTCCATGTCTTCATTGTGATTGGAAGGTGAATGAGCGCGGGGAGCCGCTCCATGTCCATGTCTTCATTGTGATTGGAAGGTGAATGAGCGCGGGGAGCCGCTCCATGTCCATGTCTTCATTGTGATTGGAAGGTGAATGAGCGCGGGGAGCCGCTCCATGTCCATGTCTTCATTGTGATTGGAAGGTGAATGAGCGCGGGGAGCCGCTCCATGTCCATGTCTTCATTGTGATTGGAAGGTGAATGAGCGCGGGGAGCCGCTCCATGTCCATGTCTTCATTGTGATTGGAAGGTGAATGAGCGCGGGGAGCCGCTCCATGTCCATGTCTTCATTGTGATTGGAAGGTGAATGAGCGCGGGGAGCCGCTCCATGTCCATGTCTTCATTGTGATTGGAAGGTGAATGAGCGCGGGGAGCCGCTCCATGTCCATGTCTTCATTGTGATTGGAAGGTGAATGAGCGCGGGGAGCCGCTCCATGTCCATGTCTTCATTGTGATTGGAAGGTGAATGAGCGCGGGGAGCCGCTCCATGTCCATGCCTGTGATTGGAAGGTGAATGAGCGCGGGGAGCCGCTCCATGTCCATGCCTGGAAGGTGAATGAGCGCGGGGAGCCGCTCCATGTCCATGCCTGCCTGGACTACTGCAAAGCTCCAATGCAGTTGAAACTGTGACATGTTCTACCGGAGCTCAAAGCTCAAAACTTTGTACAATTTCAGGCAGTGTTGATTTCGCCGACTAAAACGATGGCGAAAAAAATGTTTCAGCAATACCAGATGCTGACTGACGCCATCCTTAAAGCCCCTGCCAACTCTCTATCACAGTGAAAGGGTAAAACTTTGCACACTTTCAGGGTTAAAACCTTAGAGTATATATTAATAGAGACAGCACCCGGAGGAAACCCTGAGGCGAAATGGACATAGTGGCCGAATTTCGTATTGCAGCGCTGGGCCAGAGCTGGTCCGTTGACTATCATTGTGCACGCTCATGATGACACGTGAACGCTGTTTCATATGTGAACGCGTGCAATGATAGTCAACGGCCAGCGCGTTCATGTGTTTGGGCCCAATCCATCCCAGAATGCACTCTGTTCCTACCCGGAAGGAGGAGTGAAATCGCCTCATTGCGCTTTAGAGCAACTTAATGCAAGTGGATGGGAGGAGAAATCCGGTGCCGTCTCTATTAACCAATTTTGGGCGGGAACCCCTTTTGGTGTTAGCATTATGTTATGCTTTAGCTATTGAAAAATAGCAGATCTACAAGCTCATAGCGCGCCACCGAGTGGCGCGCTACGAGCTTGTAGGTCTGCTATTTTTGAAAAATCAAAGAACGACTGACATAGAAACATAGCTTTTTCAGAAAACTGTCTGATCTCAGGTCAAAATGGGTTAATATATACTACCGACACAGGATTGTGTGCTGTCGGAGCTGTCCCAGGTCAGTGCAGTGATTGGCTGCGCTAACGTCCACACCTGGTTCGTGTTGTGTCTTGTGGCTGTAGGTGTCCCAGGTCAGTGCAGTGGCTGGCTGCGCTAGCTTCCACACCTGGCTCGTGTTGTGTCTTGTGGCTGTAGGTGGATTCAAGGCTCGTGTTGTGTCTTGGCTGTAGGTGGATTCAAGGCTTGTGTTGTGTCTTGGCTGTAGGTGGATTCAAGGCTTGTGTTGTGTCTTGGCTGTAGGTGGATTCAAGGCTCGTGTTGTGTCTTGGCTGTAGGTGGATTCAAGGCTCGTGTTGTGTCTTGGCTGTAGGTGGATTCAAGGCTCGTGTTGTGTCTTGTGGCTGTAGGTGGATTCAAGGCTCGTGTTGTGTCTTGTGGCTGTAGGTGGATTCAAGGCTCGTGTTGTGTCTTGGCTGTAGGTGGATTCAAGGCTCGTGTTGTGTCTTGTGGCTGTAGGTGGATTCAAGGCTCGTGTTGTGTCTTGTGGCTGTAGGTGGATTCAAGGCTCGTGTTGTGTCTTGTGGCTGTAGGTGGGTTCAAGGCTCGTGTTGTGTCTTGTGGCTGTAGGTGGATTCAAGGCTCGTGTTGTGTCTTGGCTGTAGGTGGATTCAAGGCTTGTGTTGTGTCTTGGCTGTAGGTGGATTCAAGGCTCGTGTTGTGTCTTGTGGCTGTAGGTGGATTCAAGGCTCGTGTTGTGTCTTGTGGCTGTAGGTGGATTCAAGGCTTGTGTTGTGTCTTGGCTGTAGGTGGGTTCAAGGCTCGTGTTGTGTCTTGGCTGTAGGTGGATTCAAGGCTCGTGTTGTGTCTTGGCTGTAGGTGGATTCAAGGCTCGTGTTGTGTCTTGTGGCTGTAGGTGGATTCAAGGCTCGTGTTGTGTCTTGTGGCTGTAGGTGGATTCAAGGCTCGTGTTGTGTCTTGTGGCTGTAGGTGGGTTCAAGGCTCGTGTTGTGTCTTGTGGCTGTAGGTGGATTCAAGGCTCGTGTTGTGTCTTGTGGCTGTAGGTGGGTTCAAGGCTCGTGTTGTGTCTTGGCTGTAGGTGGGTTCAAGGCTCGTGTTGTGTCTTGGCTGTAGGTGGATTCAAGGCTCATGTTGTGTCTTGTGGCTGTAGGTGGATTCAAGGCTCGTGTTGTGTCTTGTGGCTGTAGGTGGATTCAAGGCTCGTGTTGTGTCTTGGCTGTAGGTGGATTCAAGGCTCGTGTTGTGTCTTGGCTGTAGGTGGATTCAAGGCTCGTGTTGTGTCTTGGCTGTAGGTGGATTCAAGGCTCGTGTTGTGTCTTGGCTGTAGGTGGATTCAAGGCTTGTGTTGTGTCTTGGCTGTAGGTGGATTCAAGGCTCGTGTTGTGTCTTGGCTGTAGGTGGATTCAAGGCTCGTGTTGTGTCTTGTGGCTGTAGGTGGATTCAAGGCTCGTGTTGTGTCTTGGCTGTAGGTGGATTCAAGGCTCGTGTTGTGTCTTGTGGCTGTAGGTGGATTCAAGGCTCGTGTTGTGTCTTGGCTGTAGGTGGATTCAAGGCTTGTGTTGTGTCTTGTGGCTGTAGGTGGATTCAAGGCTTGTGTTGTGTCTTGTGGCTGTAGGTGGATTCAAGGCTCGTGTTGTGTCTTGTGGCTGTAGGTGGATTCAAGGCTTGTGTTGTGTCTTGTGGCTGTAGGTGGATTCAAGGCTCGTGTTGTGTCTTGGCTGTAGGTGGGTTCAAGGCTCGTGTTGTGTCTTGTGGCTGTAGGTGGATTCAAGGCTCGTGTTGTGTCTTGTGGCTGTAGGTGGATTCAAGGCTCGTGTTGTGTCTTGTGGCTGTAGGTGGATTCAAGGCTCGTGTTGTGTCTTGGCTGTAGGTGGGTTCAAGGCTCGTGTTGTGTCTTGTGGCTGTAGGTGGATTCAAGGCTCATGTTGTGTCTTGTGGCTGTAGGTGGATTCAAGGCTCGTGTTGTGTCTTGTGGCTGTAGGTGGATTCAAGGCTCATGTTGTGTCTTGTGGCTGTAGGTGGATTCAAGGCTCATGTTGTGTCTTGTGGCTGTAGGTGGATTCAAGGCTCGTGTTGTGTCTTGTGGCTGTAGGTGGATTCAAGGCTCGTGTTGTGTCTTGGCTGTAGGTGGATTCAAGGCTCGTGTTGTGTCTTGTGGCTGTAGGTGGATTCAAGGCTCGTGTTGTGTCTTGACTGTAGGTGGATTCAAGGCTCGTGTTGTGTCTTGGCTGTAGGTGGATTCAAGGCTCATGTTGTGTCTTGTGGCTGTAGGTGGATTCAAGGCTCGTGTTGTGTCTTGTGGCTGTAGGTGGGTTCAAGGCTCCCTCTGGCCCTGAGCCCATGAACCTCTCTTTGTGCGGAGCAGTGTTTCTAGGACCGGGCACCTAGGCTGACAGCGTGTCGCGGGTTCGAGTCCCGATCCCGACGACCTTTGCTGTGTGTCACTCCCCCGTCGCTCTGGCAGAAAGAAAATCACAAAAAGATTGAATATCTCATTTTTCATGGTTTTCAAAACAATTATGTTTATTCTGGTTTTCAAAAACATGATGAAATTCATGAAAAATGAATTGTTACAGTATGTAACTGTTTCAGGGATCAAATGAAGAAAGGTCTGGGACTTTTAATGTTATCCTAGTGGGAGAGAGAATCCCTGGTGTGTTTATAAGGCATTAACCCGTTTAGGCCTGACGTCAACATTTGACAGTTTTCTGAAATACCTCATGTTTCTGTATCAGTGGTTCTCAATATTTCATGTCAAGGACCCCAGAAATGATATGAATTTGACCGCCGACCCCCCATCTGAAAATATGTTATTCCAGGAACCCCTCAGAAGCAAAGATTTGAGTTAAAAACGTTTGCTCTGAAAGAATATATATTCAAAGATTTGCAACACATCAGAAATCACAAAAATAGCAGACCTACAAGCTCGTAGCGCGGCACTCGGTGCCGCGCTATGAGCTTGTAGATCTGCTATTTTTCAATAGTTAAAGTTTTAAATAATGCTTAAAACACCAAAAGGGGTTCCCGCCCAAAATGGGTTAATGGCCACCACATCCTGGAGCAGGTAATAGGTATAAACCCAGATAGAATGCGTTGGTCACGCCACCAGCTCCCAGTTCAAAATGTCACAGGCAATTAGCATAATACCATAATGCAGGTATTTAACGAGGAGCTCGGATGCGATCCCAGCCAAAGGGCAAAACGTTAAATGGAAAACATACCAGGTAAACAAGCATCGTGTGAGCGCTCCATCGGTGTAATTATCACTGGTGGAAAAAAGTACCCATTTTGACCTGAGATCAGATTCTAAAAATGTCTTCTACATCCTGACAGTTTTCTGAAAAAGCTATGTTTCTATGTCAGTCGCTCTTCGATTTTTCAAAAATAGCAGACATACAAGCTCGTAGCGCACCACTCGGTGGCGCGCTACGAGCTTGTAGATCTGCTATTTTTCAATAGCTAAAGTATAACATAATAATGCTAACACCATAAGGGGTTCCCGCCCAAAAATGGGTTTTAAGTAAAATATATAAAAATATACTATTACAAGTAAAAGACAAGTCCATAATTTAAAATGTACTAAAAGTACAAAAGTATTGGCATCAAAATGTACTTAAAAAGTACCAAAAGTAGAAAGTACTCATTATTGCAGAATGTCCCATTTCAAGTTTTCAAACATCTTTTGAAAATAGCAGCTCTACAAGCTCACAATGTGTCGCAGCGCGACACATTGTGAGCTTGTAGATCTGCTCTTTTCAAATGGCCGAAATGTGTAGTGGCTACTGTATGTTCTGTAACAATAATCCAAATACTTAAAGGAGCATTCAGTGATTTGGGTGATTTGGAAAACCACCCAGTCCGCCCCGGTAACAAAATGTGCACATGCACACGCTCTACAGTGGGGTGAAGTGCAACAGGCCAACAGCATGTGCACCAAGGCCCGCCCCCAGTTGATCATGATTGGAGGAAGGCCTCTCTCATCCTCATTGGATGAAGGTTTTGCCACCCGCCACCAAAACTGAAACTAGGGTTTTTTGACCCCAGGGGCTCACTGGGGACAGGGAGGAACTCCTTATATGGTCAGCACACTCTATAGTAGGGAGGATTATCCAGAAAAAAAGAAAAAATAAGTGATATTTAGATTAAGTAAAATCACTGAATATACCTTTAAGTACAATCAGTACTTAAGTAATTGTACTACTTTCCACCACTGGTAATCATACGATGACCTCTCAATCCGCAGCCAATCAGCATGCAGCATGGAGCCATCCATTCACTGTCCAGTGGGGGTAAAGTATTTTCACAGGACCCAGGAGTAGTCTCATATATATAAAAAAGAAAAAGGAATTAAACCCAGCAACGAGTGTCCAAGGTTTGCATTACTCTTACAGACTGCTTAGTTAACCCATTTTGACCGTGGAGCGATTCTATACAAATGTCTTCTAGATCCTGACAGTTTTCCTGAAAAACCCTTATGTTTCTATGTCAGTGGTGTTCAACCTTTTTCACGTCAAGGACCCCAAAGATTATATGTATTTGGCCGCCGAACCCCATCTGAAAACATGTTGTTCCAGGGAGGGACACCCCAGAAGCAAAGATTTAAGTTAAAAACTTTGGCTCTGAAAGAATATATATTAAAAGATTTGCGCCACATTTTCACGATTTTCAAAAATAGCAGACCTATACAAGCTCGTAGCGCTATGAGCTTGTAGATCTGCTATTTTTCAATGGCTAAAGTATAACATAATGCTTAAACACCAAAAGGGGTTCCCGCCCAGAATGGATTAAGCACTATTTTGCCTCTCATTAAAGGGTCATTACATGAGGTCATGGCTGTTGGATTTTATTGTCTTCAATTTTTAAAGAGGTGGTCGTCGCTCATTTCCTCTCAGTTTCCACTAACTGGAGAAAAAGAAGAATTGGCAACAAGTTTGAGTTTCGTGGGGTGGAAAAACGGCGACCATGGGCAGCATCTCACCTGAACGTTAGCCAAGCCTAGCTACACTACATTAGTGGACTGGTTCTCACCATGGGGTACGTTGACTACGTTCCTGCCATAACAAGTGTCATGTCCAGGGGGTGTGCTTGTACATCATGCCTGGCAGGGGGTGAAATGAAATGAAATGATTACTATATTTACCCAGGGTATCTGGGCTAAGCTCAAGAACTTGTTTCCAGCCAGGCCCTGCTCATAGAACATTTCATCGTAGTGGTTCAATGCCTTGTTCAAGGGCACTTCAGCGGTGGTAATTTTAACGTGTCGGACCGCTGATTCGAACTGGCGACCTTCCGGTATCAAGACCGCTCCGCAATCCGTTCGGCCACCGCTGCCACAATGTGCTTGTACATGTGCTTGTACATCAAGCCGCCTCACGCTATACAGAAACAGGAGATAGGCTCCTGCCTGCCCTATGAGCCTCATGGCTACAGAAACAGGAGATAGGCTCCTGCCCTATGAGCCTCATGGCTACAGAAACAGGAGATAGGCTCCTGCCCCTATGTGGGCCTCATGGCTACAGAAACAGGAGATAGGCTCCTGCCCCTATGGGCCTCATGGCTACAGAAACAGGAGATAGGCTCCTGCCCTATGAGCCTCATGGCTACAGAAACAGGAGATAGGCTCCTGCCCCTATGGGCCTCATGGCTACAGAAACAGGAGATAGGCTCCTGCCCTATGGGCCTCATGGCTACAGAAACAGGAGATAGGCTCCTGCCTGCCCTATGAGCCTCATGGCTACAGAAACAGGAGATAGGCTCCTGCCTGCCCTATGAGCCTCATGGCTACAGAAACAGGAGATAGGCGCCTGCCGGCCCTATGGGCCTCATGGCTACAGAAACAGGAGATAGGCTCCTGCCTTCCCTATGAGCCTCATGGCTACAGAAACAGGAGATAGGCTCCTGCCGGCCCTATGAGCCTCATGGCTACAGAAACAGGAGATAGGCGCCTGCCCTATGGGCCTCATGGCTACAGAAACAGGAGATAGGCTCCTGCCCTATGGGCCTCATGGCTACAGAAACAGGAGATAGGCTCCTGCCCTATGGGCCTCATGGCTACAGAAACAGGAGACAGGCTCCTGCCGGCCCTATGAGCCTCATGGCTACAGAAACAGGAGATAGGCTCCTGCCCTATGAGCCTCATGGCTACAGAAACAGGAGATAGGCTCCTGCCCTATGGGCCTCATGGCTACAGAAACAGGAGATAGGCTCCTGCCCTATGGGCCTCATGGCTACAGAAACAGGAGATAGGCTCCTGCCCTATGAGCCTCATGGCTACAGAAACAGGAGATAGGCTCCTGCCCTATGGGCCTCATGGCTACAGAAACAGGAGATAGGCTCCTGCCCCTATGGGCCTCATGGCTACAGAAACAGGAGATAGGCTCCTGCCCCTATGAGCCTCATGGCTACAGAAACAGGAGATAGGCCCTATGGGCCTCATGGCTACAGAAACAGGAGATAGGCTCCTGCCCTATGGGCCTCATGGCTACAGAAACAGGAGATAGGCTCCTGCCCTATGAGCCTCATGGCTACAGAAACAGGAGATAGGCTCCTGCCCTATGAGCCTCATGGCTACAGAAACAGGAGATAGGCTCCTGCCCCTATGGGCCTCATGGCTACAGAAACAGGAGATAGGCTCCTGCCCCTATGAGCCTCATGGCTACAGAAACAGGAGATAGGCTCCTGCCCTATGAGCCTCATGGCTACAGAAACAGGAGATAGGCTCCTGCCCTATGGGCCTCATGGCTACAGAAACAGGAGATGGGCGCCTGCCCTATGGGCCTCATGGCTACAGAAACAGGAGATAGGCTCCTGCCCTATGAGCCTCATGGCTACAGAAACAGGAGATAGGCTCCTGCCCTATGGGCCTCATGGCTACAGAAACAGGAGATAGGCGCCTGCCCTATGGGCCTCATGGCTACAGAAACAGGAGATGGGCTCCTGCCCTATGGGCCTCATGGCTACAGAAACAGGAGATAGGCGCCTGCCTGCCCTATGAGCCTCATGGCTCTGCAAGGCTTACTTACTTCTCACCATGGGGGCCTCGTGATCCCCAGGGGTCCATGAGGTGGTTCCAAGCCAAGGGGGTCCTCAGCTCAGCAGCTCAGCTCAGCTCCTCAGACATACTTGTCAGAGACTGAACAACTGGAACCAGAAATACAACATTCAAAGGTCCATTCTCAGAGTTTAGACACAGAAATGTTCTGACTTCATGTGGCCAGCCTGTGCGGTCAGTCGGTCATCCAGGACCTTATCCAAATATGGCCAAGGTCCCCCCCCCCCGATCAGAGCCCCATTGACGTCCATTGTCTATCTATTTATTTATCCAGATCACCCCTAGATCTTAATATATGGAGCTGGGCCTGTTCTGACTGACACCACAATGATGTTCTGACATCATGTAAAATGGTAAATGGTGCATTTATATAGCGCCTTTATCCAAGGCGCTTTACATAGATTGTGCATTACATTCACTCATTCATACACACATTCATACACTGATGGCGGCGGAAACCATGCAAGGCACCAACCAGCACATCAGGAGCAATTAGGGGTTCAGTGTCTTGCTCAAGGACACTTCGACAGCAACTCTGTGGGAGCCAGGGTTCAAACTGGCAACCTTACGGTTACCATCCAGCCACTCTACCCCTGAGCCACCGCCGCCCTGTGTGACCTTGCCCTTTTATTAGCCAATTGATCACACCAGATCACCCCCCAATGGGCACAGCTGTTCTAGTAAGATCATTATTTCCCAAAGTATAAAATATATAATGTGAAAGAAAATTAGTGGAGGTACTTACCGTACTTATGTAGACAGCTGGCTGTGTGCGCAAGAAATGTGGTGCTGATCAGTCCAGCTGTTCGCAGGATTAGCTCCGGACACATGCACGCCGGACACATGCACGCACAGTCGCACAGACTGACCCTCTTATAGAGGGTCTGCCTCCTGCAGAGCCAAGCTGGAAACGGTAGAGAAATGGGTGTCACACAGTGGCCTAATGCAGTGTTTCCCAAACAGGACCCATTTGTGGGTCGCAGACTTTTTTGGGGGGTCCCTTAATTTTTTGTTTCCTACATCTCAATTGATCTTAATTATTATAATTTCAAACATTTTCTATAAACATTCCCCAAAAAAAGCTAAAGTTTTCATGAATTAATACCAAAGTAATTTCTTGAATAAATAAAAGAAAAAATCGAAGCAATTGCATAAATTAAAAATCACACCTGTGTGAACTGAGTGGTGTAAGGTTTTATATAGCATGATCAGCTGTGGTCTGACGTAATGTCTGACGTAATGAAATCACACCCGGGTGAACTGAGTGACCACTTTCCTAGATCTAGGCTATTGAGTTCAGCATTCAGCACCAAGTTGATTCAGCTGGAGTTTTTGTCCGATGTGAGGTATTATATAAGGTAAGGTATTATATAGCCTGATCAGCTCTGATCTGACGTAATGAAATCACACCTGGATGTGATTTCACAACTGGCTTTTTTTGTGCAGAAAAAATGAGCATGGTTGCTACGGTCATCCAGTTCACCCGGGTGTGATTTAATTACGTCAGAAGTTATTTTGAACATAGCAACCATGCTCATTTTTTCTGCACAAAAAAGCCAGTTGTAGGAGTGGTTTACACCACTCAAAAAACAAATGTACAAGATGTAGTGAAAGTAGCCGATCTACAAGCTCGGCCAAGTAGATCTTCTATTTTCACTATAGTTTGGGTCTAATTTGTTTCTCTTTCGGGTCACAGGGCTGAAAATAAAGGTTGGGAACCACTGTGGCCTAATGAATATCAAACCGGGGGTTCACAAACACAAGGTTAGATCAACCGATCTAGCCATAATTACAGGGACGTTCAAACAGGGGTCATTTTGTGCGTTTTTCCATTCGTAATAATAGTAGCCACTTCCTGGGCTTTGTGTCATATTGGCCTACATGCATCGGCTGTCAGTCAGTCTGCTCTCCATTGTTCCACAGCCAATTGAACACAAACTGCCAGCAATTGAGGCAGTGATTGATGAGTACAGCTGATCTTATACAGCTGGTCACACTCCACTCCACTGGCTCCTCCTCCTCCTCCTCCGCTGTGTGATACAGTCGGATGTTTCTGTAACGCTAATCCCCAGCCCCCCCCCCCCCCTCTGTCTCTGTCAGTCTGGATATGACCGTCGTGAGAACCAAGGCAGGGAAAACACCTCCTTTCCCCTAATCTGGTTTATCCACAACATGAGAGCTGGTATTGGCTCAGCCCTCGAGCTGTGAGTGACAGACACACTACTGTGGTGTTAAGTAAATAAGTGCATTTACTTAACCCATGTAGGCCTGACCTCAAAATTAAAAAAAAAAAAAACTTCTAAATCCTCCAGTTTTCTGATTTTTCACGATTTTTCCAAAATAGCAGATCTACAAGCTCATAGCACGCCACCGAGTGGCGTGCTATGAGCTTGTAGATCTGCTATTTTTCAATAGCTAAATTATAACAATGTTTAAAACACCAAAAGGGGTTCCCGTACTTTACTTGAGTATTTCCAATTTTCAATACTTTTACTTCTCCACTAAACATAAATGAACCACTTAAGCTCTATATAAAGTTAGGGATTATTTCATGTTATGCTGTAATGTGAATGTTTAACCACTCTCTCAGAGGAGAAGTGCATGCTGCCCCTGTTCGCGTTTCCTTCTCTATCTGTCATTGGCACAACCGTACCCACGCATAAATGGTAAATGGTGCATTTTATATAGCGCCTTCATCCGAGGCGCTTTACATAGATTGTGCATTACATTCACCCATTCACACACACATTCATACACCGATTGCGGCGGAAGCCATGCAAGGTACCAACCAGCACATCGGGAGCAATTAGTGGTTCAGTGTCTTGCCCAAGGACACTTCGACATGTAGACAGGAGGAGCCGGGATTCGAACCGCCGACCCATGGATCATTGGACGACCTGCTCTACCTCTTGAGCCACAGTCGCCCCATACATACATACATGCATACATACACATGCACACACTCCCCCCCCCCCCACTGTCTCTCTCACTGGCACGACCGCACACGCGCACGTGCAAGCCCCTGTTACACACAGAAGCACAAGCTAACACTGACACTGAAGAATGGTGTAACTTCTTCTTTTTTTTTTCTTATAATTTTTATCCCACGATTTTGTAACCCATTTTTCACCCCTGTGTCAATTATCTAATGTGATCCTGGGCTCTACACACCCTCCGCCAACCTAGTCCCCATATATGGGGGACATGGGGAGAGCAACGGACTTGAACTCGTGCTTCCTTCATGCCTGAGTGTCCAAGTTGCTCCTTTACACCTGACAGGGGGGAGTTTCCCTGGTTGGACGTAGCGCGTGGAAGGAACACGTTATTCCAACCAGTTCCTTTCCCCTCCACCAGGCGCCCCCGGCTGGCCAGGGGGAGGCAGTTTAGAGACCAGGATTACTGCATGTTTTTTGTGAGGGAACCTACCCTAGGGGACACGGGGGTGAAAAATGGGTTACAAAATCGTGGGATAAAAAATTAAAAAAAGGTTTATGGGAGGTCTGTTGCCTTGGCTGGGTAATGTAAGCGTGTGTTTTAAGTGCTCGGGTGGGTGGGCCGCGAACACTTTCACTGTCCCCCACCTGAGAAAATGCTCATCTCGGTGAGGTCAAGTCCGAGGTCAAGATCAAGTTGGAAGTTCAGACCAACCAGGCGGTGCAACGGTGGAGTCTGTTCTCCTACACGGCAGTGAATGCTGGACCCTGAAGCCAACCCTGCAGAAGTCTCTAGACGGGTGCTACGCCAGAATGTTGCGTGCAGTACTTAACATCAAGAGTACACATGTTGCCAACAAGAATATGTATGATGGAATGCCAAGGATGAGCCAGAAAATAGCAGCCAGGGGAATGAGACGTAGCAGGACACTAGCTAAAGACACCAAGAGAATGAGACGTAGCAGGACACTAGCTAAAGACACCAAGAGCTGCCATGCAGCCAAAGTAGTGCTGTGGGAACCAACCATAGAGGAACCAACACACGGGCACCGGTCAGTAGTGATGTGGGAACCAACCATAGAGGAACCAACCATAGAGGAACCAACACACGGGCACCGGTCAGTAGTGATGTGTGAAACCAACCATAGAGGAACCAACACACGGGCACCGGTCAGTAGTGATGTGGGAACCAACACACGGGCACCGGTCAGTAGTGCTGTGGGAACCAACCATAGAGGAACCAACCATAGAGGAACCAACACACGGGCACCGGTCAGTAGGGCTGTGGGAACCAACCATAGAGGAACCAACACACGGGCACCGGTCAGTAGTGCTGTGGGAACCAACCATAGAGGAACCAACACACGGGCACCGGTCAGTAGTGCTGTGGGAACCAACCATAGAGGAACCAACACACGGGCACCGGTCAGTAGTGCTGTGGGAACCAACCATAGAGGAACCAACACACGGGCACCGGTCAGTAGTGCTGTGGGAACCAACCATAGAGGAACCAACACACGGGCACCGGTCAGTAGTGCTGTGGGAACCAACCATAGAGGAACCAACACACGGGCACCGGTCAGTAGTGCTGTGGGAACCAACCATAGAGGAACCAACACACGGGCACCGGTCAGTAGTGCTGTGGGAACCAACCATAGAGGAACCAACACACGGGCACCGGTCAGTAGTGCTGTGGGAACCAACCATAGAGGAACCAACACACGGGCACCGGTCAGTAGTGCTGTGGGAACCAACCATAGAGGAACCAACACACGGGCACCGGTCAGTAGTGCTGTGGGAACCAACCATAGAGGAACCAACACACGGGCACCGGTCAGTAGTGCTGTGGGAACCAACCATAGAGGAACCAACGGGCACCGGTCAGTAGTGCTGTGGGAACCAACCATAGAGGAACCAACACACGGGCACCGGTCAGTAGTGCTGTGGGAACCAACCATAGAGGAACCAACACACGGGCACCGGTCAGTAGTGCTGTGGGAACCAACCATAGAGGAACCAACACACGGGCACCGGTCAGTAGTGCTGTGGGAACCAACCATAGAGGAACCAACACACGGGCACCGGTCAGTAGTGCTGTGGGAACCAACCATAGAGGAACCAACACACGGGCACCGGTCAGTAGTGCTGTGGGAACCAACCATAGAGGAACCAACACACGGGCACCGGTCAGTAGTGCTGTGGGAACCAACCATAGAGGAACCAACACACGGGCACCGGTCAGTAGTGCTGTGGGAACCAACCATAGAGGAACCAACGGGCACCGGTCAGTAGTGCTGTGGGAACCAACCATAGAGGAACCAACACACGGGCACCGGTCATGCTGTGGGAACCAACCATAGAGGAACCAACACACGGGCACCGGTCATGCTGTGGGAACCAACCATAGAGGAACCAACCATAGAGGAACCAACCATAGAGGAACCAACACACGGGCACCGGTCATGAGGACGTCCCACATTAACACATGTGGATGTACTCAAGAAAGACGCAGCAGGAGCGCAAAGCACCAACGAGCTGACCAGATGTGTGGAGAACCGGGTTGACTGGAAGCAACGACGGAGGGCGAGCTAGACTAGTCTAGAGAGAGAGGAGGCGGGGTCCTCTGACACAGAGTGGTCATCTCTCATTGCTCCTCCCACTGCAGAAGGACACCTACGGACCGGACCGACCTACGGACCGGACCGACCGGTAGCTAAGTACTTACTTACTAGTAATTAGGTTAAGTACTGTACTTAAGTTCAATTTTGAGGTATTTGTACTTTACTTGAGTACGTCAAATTTTCAGTGCTTTTACTTTTACTACTCCACTACAATTATTTGAAAACTTTAGTTACTAGTTACTTTGTAGATTTTGATTATTATTGCAAAATATAGATCCGACTATATACAGCCCTATAACATTTTTGAAAATAGCCAATCTACAAGTGGATCTGCAATTTTCTAAATATTGTATACATTTGAAAACATGAAATTGGACATTCTACATAAAGCGTACTTTCTAATTTTGGTACTTTAAGTACATTTTGATGCCAATTCATTCGTACTTACTACTACTACTTCGTACTACTACTCAAGTACATTTTGAATTCCGGTCTTTTTTTTAAGTAAAATATGTAAGTACTTTTCCCACCACTGCCTGCGGACGGGACCGGCCGGCGATTGGATCTCGCCCCCTCCAGATTAAACATGGAAGGGAGTGACCCCACCCACCCCACCCCACCCCACGCTAGCTGCGGACCGCTGTGGTGAGCACAAATGGAGCTCCCACATCCACACCCACGCTGAACTGCTGACCAAGAATCCCTGTCACTGTAAATCTGTAATTAGGTCTCTCCGTCCCCCGCTCCACTCCCAACACGCCCCATGAAGACACACATACTATACAATATACACCCAAACACAAGCAAAAGAAAACAGGAGTTTTTTTTTTCTTCCAATGAGGACATTTACAATACAATCCAACCGCTAAATGCCAAGCCAGGAGGCATTGGGTAGCATTTTCATAGTCGTTATAATGGTGCATTTATATAGCGCCTTTATCCAAGGCGCTTTACATAGATTGTGCATTACATTCACCCATTCACACACACATTCATACACCGATTGCGGCAGAAGCCATGCAAGGTACCAACCAGCACATCGGGAGCAATTTAGGGTTCAGTGTCTTGCCCAAGGACACTTCGACATGTAGACAGGAGGAGCCGGGATTCGAACCGCCGACCCATGGATCATTGGACGACCTGCTCTACCTCCTGAGCCACAGTCGCCCTAGTCGTTGAGTCGTTAGTATGGCTAGTTTGACCCCCGACCTGCCAGTCTCAGGGTGGACGGACACACTAACCCCGACCTGCCAGTCTCAGGGTGGACGGACACACTAACCCCGACCTGCCAGTCTCAGGGTGGACGGACACACTAACCCCGACCTGCCAGTCTCAGGGTGGACGGACACACTAACCCCGACCTGCCAGTCTCAGGGTGGACGGACACACTAACCCCGACCTGCCAGTCTCAGGGTGGACGGACACACTAACCCCGACCTGCCAGTCTCAGGGTGGTCGGACACACTAACCCCGACCTGCCAGTCTCAGGGTGGACGGACACACTAACCCCGACCTGCCAGTCTCAGGGTGGACGGACGGACACACTAACCTGGTGGTTCTCAACCTGTGGGGTCCCCCCACATGGTGTCCCGTTGTGAGCTTGTAGATCTGTTATTTCCTGCATGCAACCAAGTGTAAAATCAGGCATTACAACACCATCAAGGCACCGCCAAAATACACTTTAATGGACTAAATCAACTGTAGACTTAGTAGACTAGAACTAGACTAAAAGTAAAACAATTCAGGTGACTAAAATACTAAAACTATCAACACTGCCCTAGCCCATTTTGGGGCGGGAACCCCTTTTGGTGTTAGCATTATGTTATGCTTTAGCTATTGAAAAATAGCAGATCTACAAGCTCGTAGCGCGCCACTCGGTGGCGCGCTACGAGCTTGTAGATCTGCTATTTTTGAAAAGTCGAAGAACGACTGACATAGAAACATAGCTTTTTCAGAAAACTGTCAGGATGTAGAAGACATTTATAGAATCTGATCTCAGGTCAAAATGAGCTAGAGAAGACTATGTGGTGGGGCGGCGGGGGGGGGGGGGGGGGGCAGAAACTGTACCCCTGCTGCGCTACTCAAGCTCCCATCTCCTCACCTTTACCCAACTGGATACAGGAAAAAAAAAAGTTAAGCCAAAATGATTGTAGCAAGTGAGAAGAAAAAGCAGGTAGAGAAAGGCATACATACAATAACAACAAAATACCTTCCATTTTTCTCACCAGAGAACTCAACCTCCGCCTCTTAAAGAGCACAACCTGTACAGCAGCATTGCTAGCCAGGCCTCTGGGCCTGAAACCTCATTTCTGTCACCAATGGCCATGGACTGTAATTGATGGCTTATAGTCCCAGAGGTCATCTCTGAGTGGATGCTCTGTTTGGCAGATAATAGTTTTCGTTCGGTTTTAGATCACAATGAAGTTGTAAATACAGTACATTGCCTGCATATACTGTACAAGCGTGATGAAATAGTTCATATCTGGAGGCTGTGTGATCGTGTGCTTCCACATTTTATACAACCGTGTGCTTCCAACTTCATGTAAATGCTGCTTATACAAAGCAACTGCTACCATAACCCGTTTTGGGCGGGAACCCCTTTTGGTGTTTTAACTAAAGCATCATGTTATACTTTAGCTATTGAAAAATAGCAGACCTACAAGCTCGTAGCGCGCCACCGAGTGGCGCGCCACGAGCTTGTAGATCTGCTATTTTTGAAAGATCGTGAAAATGCGGCACAAATCTTTGAATATATATTCTTTCAGAAGAGAGCCTAGATGGGATAATTACAGCCGATTACGCTTCAGTTCACAATCCACACCCTGAGGAACTACTTGAGCATGCATGCGAGTGACTGTCGTTTTCCCAGCATGCAGTAGGCCCACGGGTGACAGGCCTGGGATAATGCTGCAGAAATAAATCACAAATGACATCAAAGGTTGATGTTGGTTCACTGACGACGTGAGAGGCTAGTTATTAAGGCGTCTGAGGAAGAGAAGAAAAAAATCTGTCAACTTAATTCCCCCCCGATCATTCCCTCTCGGAGCTAATGTGGTATTTTGCGTGGCCGTTTTTAGACATTAAGGCTAGCGCGCTCATCCGGAGACACTCGCGAGTAAGATTAAAGTTGGAATCGGTTTAACTTCAACAGATAAACCTTTTTAATTTAACACTGTTTAGGATGCCGTAGGGAGAGTAGTTTCAACATGAATGATACTGACATTAAATATGAGGTCAGACAGCCTACACTACAGTATTAATTGAGAAGCGTAGGCGGGCTAGAATAGATGCGTGCGTGCGTGCGTGCGTGCGTGCGTGCGTGCGTGCGTGCGTGTCTTGTGAGTGTGTCTTGTGGGTGTGAAGCAGGCCGATCCTGCAAAAGAGAACCTCCACTGGGTAAATAAAGATGTTAAAAATATTCAAAATGTTTCTCAGGAGAGGAGGGGAGGGGAGGGGAGGGGAGAGGAGAGGAGAGGAGAGGAGAGGAGAGGAGAGGAGAGGAGAGGAGAGGAGAGGAGAGGAGAGGAGAGGAGAGGAGAGGAGAGGAGAGGAGAGGAGAGAATTAAGGGGGGGGGGGCTTTCATGGAGGGATGAGCCTAATATTTGACAGACTCATTTGGACTGGATGAGGATGAATATGGTGTGGAAGCAATTTCAAAGCAAACGACACTGACATCAAAAGCTGTGTCAACTGTGGAGGAGAACTGGGCTGACACTAGACTAGAGGAGAACTGGGCTGACACTAGACTAGAGGAGAACTGGGCTGACACTAGACTAGAGGAGAACTGGGCTGACACTAGACTAGAGGAGAACTGGGCTGACACTAGACTAGAGGCATGACTCAGAAGATAAAACATGAGTGGACAACAGCAGAGCAAAGAGAAGAGAGATACAAAGTACTCAGACGCGATTAGAGTGTGTGCGTGTGTGTGTGTGCGTGTGTGCGCTGGGGGGGTTCAAAGACATACATCTAAAGTGTATAACTGCGGTCATCAGGGAGGGGAGCTCAGCTATAACTGCCTCACTTTGATGTGGGAGAACGGAGCGCCGCTGTGGAACTCACTAGATCACGGCCTTCGTTGCATACGACTTTCTCACACCTCATTGCTCTGACGGCGGTGACTCTGAGAGGTGGGAGTACAAGGGGTGAGGTACGTATATCGTCACAGATGGTCCCATGGTGAGATATACCCCCCCCTGCATCTCCACTGTCAAACAACGCCTAGCGCAAAGTTCAGCACGTTCTCACACACGAGGATGAGATGAGACAATACTTTAGGAATGGTAAAAGTGCCGTTATATGTCATATTCTACACCGTTCAAAGCGCTTTACACATTCACACACCGGTGACGGTGGAGTCAGACATCCATGTCAACCTGCTCGTCGGGAGGAGCTTAGTGGGGTTTAGTGCCTTGCTCAAGGATTTCTGCAAAATCGAGTTGACGTGCGATTATACCACAGGTTGTTTCGAGGAAGCAATCTGATTGGTTGAAACAGCCTTCTAGCCGTGGGTTAAACCAGCACCATTCACCACCTAATCAAAACAAAGAATTCATCTGCTCTGTTCTCCCAGAGCGCTAGCAAACTCGGTGGCTAGGCTAGCTAGTTTCTTGGGACATTTGTGGTCGTAGTGACTACATCTGTCATTAAAAAAATATATTCTTTCAGCGATTCTCTTAGTTTTAAGGGTAACTGTTGTATAATTGCAATATTACACTCGAGGGTGTGGGTTAACGTGATTATTGCCACTTCAGTGATGCTTGCGGAACTCGACTTCGTCTCGTTCCTCACCGCATCCCTGTCGTGGCAATAATCACGTTAACCCACACCCTCTCGTGTAATATTGCTTAATTCACTGACATATTGATAAACTGATATATTCAAACTATGATAACACTTAACTTGTGTATACACAGCTGAGCCGAGGCAGTGTAAGCAGACATTGAGGTCGAGTTGACCTGTAAAAGCCGGTGGGTGGAGAAGGGGAAATGGGGCCCGCAGGCTTACTGCACAACAATAAGCCTGTAGTCCGTTTAGTTATCAACCAAACTTCCAGTGGTGGAAAGTAACTAAGTACATTTACTCAAGTACTGTAGTTAACTCAAATCTAATTTGCTTCTGGGGGTCCCTGGAACCAAATATTTTGAGACAGGGGTTGGCGACCAAATTTTTTAGGCAAACATGTCCACCGTAAGATGAACCTAAATAGGTTTGAATGGGGTTTCTAGTATGTAGGACTGGTAGCATGCCAAAGTTTGTGCTATTGCCATTGAGAATGCATTGGGTGTTTAAGTTAAATAACTCAGAAACTACAAAACATTTAAAAGTAAAAAGTTCCAGCATGTGTCTCCACTCAGATTGTCCATGCTAGACAAATAGCCGAATCTACAAGCTATTTTCACATAGCTGATTTTGTCTATTAACACGTTTTTTGGGGACCCCAGTGACTACTAGCTCACACAACACTGTGAGCTTGTAGATAGGCTATTTTTCACATAGCTCTGATGTATATATAATTTGTATAGTGGCTTGTTGATTTTGATGCTATTATTAACACATTTTGGGGACCACTTGGAACTGACCTAAGGACCCCTGGGGGTCCCCTGACCCCAATCAATATTTCCAATGGGTCTGACTCATAGCCATTAATGACAGGTGCATGGGCCATTCAGGTGACCACAAGATAATGGCTAACTAGGCAACATTTTGTATTGGGTAAAAATGAGTTTGACGCTGTATATAGGCCAAATGCTACAACAGTGAGAAATCAAATGAGTGTTTGTTTTAGATAATATGCATTGCAGATATGTTTACTGTACCTGCTATTTTATTTATTTATGACTATGCTCCTATGCTCTTGTTTAGTGCAGAAGATAGGGCAGATCAATTTGGTTCCTTTTGTATACTCTTAGAGTTAGGATTTTATAGTATTGCGGTTTCAGAGATATATTATCCAAACTAAATGTCAAATGGGGCAGCCTATGTTCTTGTTTGCTGTTCATGCTAGGGTTAGTCTCGCGTTACCAGACTATTGCCTCTCGCAATTTCCAAATGCTTCATCATACAGTCTGGGCCAAAGCAAAGCAAAAGCAAAGTTCTTTGTTTACCCAGGGTGAATGGACTAAGCTCGACGAACTTGTTTACAGCCAGACCCTGCTCATAGAACATTTCATGGTAGGGGTTCAATACCTTGCTCAAGGGCACTTCAGCAGTGGTAATTTTAACGTGCCGGTCCGGGGATACGAACTGGCGACCTTCCGATAACAAGACCGCTCCGCAAACCGTTCGGCCACTGCTGCCAACGGAAGAGGTATCAATGCGTAAGCGATAAAGCGGAAGTGGAGCCTCCTCGCCACTTCCGTTTCGTCTTTACAGTCGCGCACATTTATCCTAATATAAATAGAAAACATCTAAGCATATAAAGCTTGTTGCTTAGCAGCAAAGGAAATAAAAAAAATAAGCTCTAAAGATATTTTAGAATATATTTTCGTGAACGGAAATGGCAGCTTCCGTTACTCAGCTCATGGGGGCTATAGTTCCAGACTCTATATACATTCGGAGATTGTGGAATAGTTGTCTGGCTACACGAGACTATGCTAGGGTATACCGTTTGTGTGTTGTTATGTTATGTGTAGGCCTTTGTTTGTAGTGTACATAATTGGATGCTGTGTGTTCAGCATGCTGCCAACTAGTGTAATATTTAGAGTTGATGCTTTGGGGCGGTTCTTTATCAAGCCACTGCAACACAGGTTACTCCTCCCTATTTTAATATTTTCTGTATTGACATGCAAGTACGGATGGTGATGTCAGAAAACAAGCAGTGGTAGTCGGTACATTCTAACATTGCTAGAATCGGGGTTCAAATCCCTGCGCTGCTGACTGCCTCGCCGTTGTCCACCTGTGTGTTTAAAAGGAAATGTTACCACTCAATTCATTGTCACACTGTACAGTAAACAAATGAACAATTTCACTGAAGCTGTTGACAACTGTGTCCAAAGAGGCTTTGTGTCAGGTGTCAACAAAGGACCTCTAGATGGTCTACCACCATGTCTTCACCTCCTCCTAGTCTAGGACTAGACTAGAGGGTGATATTTAAATGTCCAAATGTCAGGAAATTGCAAGGTCTAGAACCCTGTCCATATAATGTTTACTTTTATTAATAATAACCTAATATGGTTCATATATTTTATATAGTAATTAGAATGAATTTGCCTCCTGTGTGAATAGGCCCATGGTCTCGGACGGCATACTATAGCATGCCGTTTTTCATCATTTTTGAGGATTTGAAAAAAAGACGAAAATCACTCCGAGACCATGGGCTATAGCCCATGGTCTCGGACGGCATACTATAGCATGCCGTTTTTCATAGTTTTTGAGGATTTGAAAAAAAGACGAAAATCACTCCGAGACAATGGGCTATAGCCCATGGTCTCGGACGGCATACTATAGCATGCCGTTTTTCATCATTTTTGAGGATTTGAAAAAAAGACGTGATTTTCGTCATTTTTGACCATGGGCTATAGCCCATCTCGAACGGCATACTATAGCATGCCGTTTTTCATCATTTTTGAGGATTTGTAAAAAAGATGAAAATCACTCCGAGACAATGGGCTATAGTCCATTGTCTCGAGTGATTTTCGTCTTTTTTTCAAATCCCCAAAAATGATGAAAGACAGCATGCTATAGTATGCCGTCTGAGATGGGCTACAGCCCATGGTCAAAAATGATGAAAAACGAGGGTTTGAGAAAAAGACGAAAATCAATCCGAGACCATGGGCTATAGTCCATTGTCTCGAGTGATTTTCGTCTTTTTTTCAAATCCCCAAAAATGATGAAAAACAGCATGCTATAGTATGCCGTCTGAGATGGGCTACAGCCCATGGTCAAAAATGATGAAAAACGAGGGTTTGAGAAAAAGACGAAAATCACTCCGAGACCATGGGCTATAGTCCATTGTCTCGAGTGATTTTCGTCTTTTTTCAAATCCCCAAAAATGATGAAAAACAGCATGCTATAGTATGCCGTCTGAGATGCGCTACAGCCCATGGTCAAAAATGATGAAAAACGAGGGTTTGAGAAAAAGACGAAAATCAATCCGAGACCATGGGCTATAGTCCATTGTCTCGAGTGATTTTCGTCTTTTTTTCAAATCCCCAAAAATGATGAAAAACAGCATGCTATAGTATGCCGTCTTAGATGGGCTACAGCCCATGGTCTAAAATGATGAAAAACGAGGGTTTGAGAAAAAGACGAAAATCACTCCGAGACCATGGGCTATAGTCCATTGTCTCGAGTGATTTTCGTCTTTTTTTCAAATCCCCAAAAATGATGAAAAACAGCATGCTATAGTATGCCGTCTGAGATGGGCTACAGCCCATGGTCAAAAATGATGAAAAACGAGGGTTTGAGAAAAAGACGAAAATCACTCCGAGACCATGGGCTATAGTCCATTGTCTCGAGTGATTTTCGTCTTTTTTTCAAATCCCCAAAAATGATGAAAAACAGAATGCTATAGTATGCCGTCTGAGATGGGCTACAGCCCATGGTCAAAAATGATGAAAAACGAGGGTTTGAGAAAAAGACGAAAATCAATCCGAGACCATGGGCTATAGTCCATTGTCTCGAGTGATTTTCGTCTTTTTTTCAAATCCCCAAAAATGATGAAAAACAGCATGCTATAGTATGCCGTCTGAGATGGGCTACAGCCCATGGTCAAAAATGATGAAAAACGAGGGTTTGAGAAAAAGACGAAAATCACTCCGAGACCATGGGCTATAGTCCATTGTCTCGAGTGATTTTCGTCTTTTTTCAAATCCCCAAAAATGATGAAAAACAGCATGCTATAGTATGCCGTCTGAGATGCGCTACAGCCCATGGTCAAAAATGATGAAAAACGAGGGTTTGAGAAAAAGACGAAAATCACTCCGAGACCATGGGCTATAGTCCATTGTCTCGAGTGATTTTCGTCTTTTTTTCAAATCCCCAAAAATGATGAAAAAGAGCATGCTATAGTATGCCGTCTGAGATGGGCTACAGCCCATGGTCAAAAATGATGAAAAACGAGGGTTTGAGAAAAAGACGAAAATCACTCCGAGACCATGGGCTATAGTCCATTGTCTCGAGTGATTTTCGTCTTTTTTCAAATCCCCAAAAATGATGAAAAACAGCATGCTATAGTATGCCGTCTGAGATGCGCTACAGCCCATGGTCAAAAATGATGAAAAACGAGGGTTTGAGAAAAAGACGAAAATCAATCCGAGACCATGGGCTATAGTCCATTGTCTCGAGTGATTTTCGTCTTTTTTTCAAATCCCCAAAAAGGATGAAAAACAGCATGCTATAGTATGCCGTCTGAGATGGGCTACAGCCCATGGTCAAAAATGATGAAAAACGAGGGTTTGAGAAAAAGACGAAAATCACTCCGAGACCATGGGCTATAGTCCATTGTCTCGAGTGATTTTCGTCTTTTTTTCAAATCCCCAAAAATGATGAAAAACAGCATGCTATAGTATGCCGTCTTAGATGGGCTACAGCCCATGGTCTAAAATGATGAAAAACGAGGGTTTGAGAAAAAGACGAAAATCACTCCGAGACCATGGGCTATAGTCCATTGTCTCGAGTGATTTTCGTCTTTTTTACAAATCCCCAAAAATGTTGAAAAAGAGCATGCTATAGTATGCCGTCTGAGATGGGCTACAGCCCATGGTCAAAAATGATGAAAAACGAGGGTTTGAGAAAAAGACGAAAATCACTCCGAGACCATGGGCTATAGTCCATTGTCTCGAGTGATTTTCGTCTTTTTTTCAAATCCCCAAAAATGATGAAAAACAGCATGCTATAGTATGCCGTCTGAGATGGGCTACATCCCATGGTCAAAAATGATGAAAAACAAGGGTTTGAGAAAAAGAGGAAAATCACTCCGAGACCATGGGCTATAGTCCATTGTCTCGAGTGATTTTCGTCTTTTTTCAAATCCCCAAAAATGATGAAAAACAGCATGCTATAGTATGCCGTCTGAGATGCGCTACAGCCCATGGTCAAAAATGATGAAAAACGAGGGTTTGAGAAAAAGACGAAAATCAATCCGAGACCATGGGCTATAGTCCATTGTCTCGAGTGATTTTCGTCTTTTTTTCAAATCCCCAAAAAGGATGAAAAACAGCATGCTATAGTATGCCGTCTGAGATGGGCTACAGCCCATGGTCAAAAATGATGAAAAACGAGGGTTTGAGAAAAAGACGAAAATCACTCCGAGACCATGGGCTATAGTCCATTGTCTCGAGTGATTTTCGTCTTTTTTTCAAATCCCCAAAAATGATGAAAAACAGCATGCTATAGTATGCCGTCTGAGATGGGCTACAGCCCATCGTCAAAAATGATGAAAAACGAGGGTTTGAGAAAAAGACGAAAATCACCCCGAGACCATGGGCTATAGTCCATTGTCTCGAGTGATTTTCGTCTTTTTTCAAATCCCCAAAAATGATGAAAAACAGCATGCTATAGTATGCCGTCTGAGATGCGCTACAGCCCATGGTCAAAAATGATGAAAAACGAGGGTTTGAGAAAAAGACGAAAATCACTCCGAGACCATGGGCTATAGTCCATTGTCTCGAGTGATTTTCGTCTTTTTTTCAAATCCCCAAAAATGATGAAAAAGAGCATGCTATAGTATGCCGTCTGAGATGGGCTACAGCCCATGGTCAAAAATGATGAAAAACGAGGGTTTGAGAAAAAGACGAAAATCACTCCGAGACCATGGGCTATAGTCCATTGTCTCGAGTGATTTTCGTCTTTTTTCAAATCCCCAAAAATGATGAAAAACAGCATGCTATAGTATGCCGTCTGAGATGCGCTACAGCCCATGGTCAAAAATGATGAAAAACGAGGGTTTGAGAAAAAGACGAAAATCAATCCGAGACCATGGGCTATAGTCCATTGTCTCGAGTGATTTTCGTCTTTTTTTCAAATCCCCAAAAAGGATGAAAAACAGCATGCTATAGTATGCCGTCTGAGATGGGCTACAGCCCATGGTCAAAAATGATGAAAAACGAGGGTTTGAGAAAAAGACGAAAATCACTCCGAGACCATGGGCTATAGTCCATTGTCTCGAGTGATTTTCGTCTTTTTTTCAAATCCCCAAAAATGATGAAAAACAGCATGCTATAGTATGCCGTCTTAGATGGGCTACAGCCCATGGTCTAAAATGATGAAAAACGAGGGTTTGAGAAAAAGACGAAAATCACTCCGAGACCATGGGCTATAGTCCATTGTCTCGAGTGATTTTCGTCTTTTTTACAAATCCCCAAAAATGTTGAAAAAGAGCATGCTATAGTATGCCGTCTGAGATGGGCTACAGCCCATGGTCAAAAATGATGAAAAACGAGGGTTTGAGAAAAAGACGAAAATCACTCCGAGACCATGGGCTATAGTCCATTGTCTCGAGTGATTTTCGTCTTTTTTTCAAATCCCCAAAAATGATGAAAAACAGCATGCTATAGTATGCCGTCTGAGATGGGCTACATCCCATGGTCAAAAATGATGAAAAACAAGGGTTTGAGAAAAAGAGGAAAATCACTCCGAGACCATGGGCTATAGTCCATTGTCTCGAGTGATTTTCGTCTTTTTTCAAATCCCCAAAAATGATGAAAAACAGCATGCTATAGTATGCCGTCTGAGATGCGCTACAGCCCATGGTCAAAAATGATGAAAAACGAGGGTTTGAGAAAAAGACGAAAATCAATCCGAGACCATGGGCTATAGTCCATTGTCTCGAGTGATTTTCGTCTTTTTTTCAAATCCCCAAAAAGGATGAAAAACAGCATGCTATAGTATGCCGTCTGAGATGGGCTACAGCCCATGGTCAAAAATGATGAAAAACGAGGGTTTGAGAAAAAGACGAAAATCACTCCGAGACCATGGGCTATAGTCCATTGTCTCGAGTGATTTTCGTCTTTTTTTCAAATCCCCAAAAATGATGAAAAACAGCATGCTATAGTATGCCGTCTGAGATGGGCTACAGCCCATCGTCAAAAATGATGAAAAACGAGGGTTTGAGAAAAAGACGAAAATCACCCCGAGACCATGGGCTATAGTCCATTGTCTCGAGTGATTTTCGTCTTTTTTCAAATCCCCAAAAATGATGAAAAACAGCATGCTATTGTATGCCGTCTGAGATGGGCTACAGCCCATGGTCAAAAATGATGAAAAACGAGGGTTTGAGAAAAAGACGAAAATCACTCCGAGACCATGGGCTATAGTCCATTGTCTCGAGTGATTTTCGTCTTTTTTACAAATCCCCAAAAATGTTGAAAAAGAGCATGCTATAGTATGCCGTCTGAGATGGGCTACAGCCCATGGTCAAAAATGATGAAAAACGAGGGTTTGAGAAAAAGACGAAAATCACTCCGAGACCATGGGCTATAGTCCATTGTCTCGAGTGATTTTCGTCTTTTTTTCAAATCCCCAAAAATGATGAAAAACAGCATGCTATAGTATGCCGTCTGAGATGGGCTACATCCCATGGTCAAAAATGATGAAAAACAAGGGTTTGAGAAAAAGAGGAAAATCACTCCGAGACCATGGGCTATAGTCCATTGTCTCGAGTGATTTTCGTCTTTTTTACAAATCCCCAAAAATGATGAAAAAGAGCATGCTATAGTATGCCGTCTGAGATGGGCTACAGCCCATGGTCAAAAATGATGAAAAACGAGGGTTTGAGAAAAAGACGAAAATCACCCGGAGACCATGGGCTATAGTCCATTGTCTCGAGTGATTTTCGTATTTTTTTCAAATCCCCAAAAATGATGAAAAACAGCATGCTATAGTATGCCGTCTGAGATGGGCTACAGCCCATGGTCAAAAATGATGAAAAACGAGGGTTTGAGAAAAAGACGAAAATCACTCCGAGACCATGGGCTATAGTCCATTGTCTCGAGTGATTTTCGTCTTTTTTTCAAATCCCCAAAAATGATGAAAAACAGCATGCTATAGTATGCCGTCTGAGATGGGCTACAGCCCATGGTCAAAAAGGATGAAAAACGAGGGTTTGAGAAAAAGACGAAAATCACTCCGAGACCATGGGCTATAGTCCATTGTCTCGAGTGATTTTCGTCTTTTTTACAAATCCCCAAAAATGATGAAAAAGAGCATGCTATAGTATGCCGTCTGAGATGGGATACAGCCCATGGTCAAAAATGATGAAAAACGAGGGTTTGAGAAAAAGACGAAAATCACTCCGAGACCATGGGCTATAGTCCATTGTCTCGAGTGATTTTCGTCTTTTTTTCAAATCCCCAAAAATGATGAAAAACAGCATGCTATAGTATGCCGTCTGAGATGGGCTACAGCCCATGGTCAAAAATGATGAAAAACGAGGGTTTGAGAAAAAGACGAAAATCACTCCGAGACCATGGGCTATTGTCTCGAGTGATTTTCGTCTTTTTTTCAAATCCCCAAAAATGATGAAAAACAGCATGCTATAGTATGCCGTCTGAGATGGGCTACAGCCCATGGACAAAAATGATGAAAAACGAAGGTTTGAGAAAAAGACGAAAATCACTCCGAGACCATGGGCTATAGTCCATTGTCTCGAGTGATTTTCGTCTTTTTTTCAAATCCCCAAAAATGATGAAAAACAGCCTGCTATAGTATGCCGTCTGAGATGGGCTACAGCCCATGGTCAAAAATGATGAAAAACGAGGGTTTGAGAAAAAGACGAAAATCACTCCGAGACCATGGGCTATAGTCCATTGTCTCAAGTGATTTTCGTCTTTTTTTCAAATCCCCAAAAATGATGAAAAACAGCATGCTATAGTATGCCGTCTGAGATGGGCTACAGCCCATGGTCAAAAATGATGAAAAACGAGGGTTTGAGAAAAAGACGAAAATCACTCCGAGACCATGGGCTATAGTCCATTGTCTCGAGTGATTTTCGTCTTTTTTTCAAATCCCCAAAAATGATGAAAAACAGCATGCTATAGTATGCCGTCTGAGATGGGCTACATCCCATGGTCAAAAATGATGAAAAACGAGGGTTTGAGAAAAAGACGAAAATCACCCCGAGACCATGGGCTATAGTCCATTGTCTCGAGTGATTTTTGTCTTTTTTACAAATCCCCAAAAATGATGAAAAAGAGCATGCTATAGTATGCCGTCTGAGATGGGCTACAGCCCATGGTCAAAAATGATGAAAAACGAGGGTTTGAGAAAAAGACGAAAATCACTCCGAGACCATGGGCTATAGTCCATTGTCTCGAGTGATTTTCGTCTTTTTTTCAAATCCCCAAAAATGATGAAAAACAGCATGCTATAGTATGCCGTCTGAGATGGGCTACAGCCCATGGTCAAAAATGATGAAAAACGAGGGTTTGAGAAAAAGATGAAAATCACTCCGAGACCATGGGCTATAGTCCATTGTCTCGAGTGATTTTCGTCTTTTTTTCAAATCCCCAAAAATGATGAAAAAGAGCATGCTATAGTATGCCGTCTGAGATGGGCTACAGCCCATGGTCAAAAATGATGAAAAACGAGGGTTTGAGAAAAAGACGAAAATCACTCCGAGACCATGGGCTATAGTCCATTGTCTCGAGTGATTTTCGTCTTTTTTTCAAATCCCCAAAAATGATGAAAAAGAGCATGCTATAGTATGCCGTCTGAGATGGGCTACAGCCCATGGTCAAAAATGATGAAAAACGAGGGTTTGAGAAAAAGACGAAAATCACTCCGAGACCATGGGCTATAGTCCATTGTCTCGAGTGATTTTCGTCTTTTTTTCAAATCCCCAAAAATGATGAAAAACAGCATGCTATAGTATGCCGTCTGAGATGGGCTACAGCCCATCGTCAAAAATGATGAAAAACGAGGGTTTGAGAAAAAGACGAAAATCACCCCGAGACCATGGGCTATAGTCCATTGTCTCGAGTGATTTTCGTCTTTTTTTCAAATCCCCAAAAATGATGAAAAACAGCATGCTATAGTATGCCGTCTGAGATGGGCTACAGCCCATGGTCAAAAATGATGAAAAACGAGGGTTTGAGAAAAAGACGAAAATCACTCCGAGACCATGGGCTATAGTCCATTGTCTCGAGTGATTTTCGTCTTTTTTTCAAATCCCCAAAAATGATGAAAAACAGCATGCTATAGTATGCCGTCTGAGATGGGCTACAGCCCATGGTCAAAAATGATGAAAAACGAGGGTTTGAGAAAAAGATGAAAATCACTCCGAGACCATGGGCTATAGTCCATTGTCTTGAGTGATTTTCGTCTTTTTTTCAAATCCCCAAAAATGATGAAAAAGAGCATGCTATAGTATGCCGTCTGAGATGGGCTACAGCCCATGGTCAAAAATGATGAAAAACGTGGGTTTGAGAAAAAGACGAAAATCACTCCGAGACCATGGGCTATAGTCCATTGTCTCGAGTGATTTTCCTCTTTTTTACAAATCCCCAAAAATGATGAAAAAGAGCATGCTATAGTATGCCGTCTGAGATGGGCTACAGCCCATGGTCAAAAATGATGAAAAACGAGGGTTTGAGAAAAAGACGAAAATCACTCCGAGACCATGGGCTATAGTCCATTGTCTCGAGTGATTTTCGTCTTTTTTTCAAATCCCCAAAAATGATGAAAAACAGCATGCTATAGTATGCCGTCTGAGATGGGCTACAGCCCATGGTCAAAAATGATGAAAAACGAGGGTTTGAGAAAAAGACGAAAATCACTCCGGGACCATGGGCTATAGTCCATTGTCTCGAGTGATTTTCGTCTTTTTTTCAAATCCCCAAAAATGATGAAAAACAGCATGCTATAGTATGCCGTCTGAGATGGGCTACAGCCCATCGTCAAAAATGATGAAAAACGAGGGTTTGAGAAAAAGACGAAAATCACCCCGAGACCATGGGCTATAGTCCATTGTCTCGAGTGATTTTCGTCTTTTTTTCAAATCCCCAAAAATGATGAAAAACAGCATGCTATAGTATGCCGTCTGAGATGGGCTACAGCCCATCGTCAAAAATGATGAAAAACGAGGGTTTGAGAAAAAGACGAAAATCACCCCGAGACCATGGGCTATAGTCCATTGTCTCGAGTGATTTTCGTCTTTTTTTCAAATCCCCAAAAATGATGAAAAACAGCATGCTATAGTATGCCGTCTGAGATGGGCTACAGCCCATGGTCGAAAATGATGAAAAACGAGGGTTTGAGAAAAAGTTGAAAATCACTCCGAGACCATGGGCTATAGTCCATTGTCTCGAGTGATTTTTGTCTTTTTTACAAATCCCCAAAAATGATCAAAAAGAGCATGCTATAGTATGCCGTCTGAGATGGGCTACAGCCCATGGTAAAAAATGATGAAAAACGAGGGTTTGAGAAAAAGACGAAAATCACTCCGAGACCAAGGGCTATAGTCCATTGTCTCGAGTGATTTTTGTCTTTTTTACAAATCCCCAAAAATGATGAAAAAGAGCATGCTATAGTATGCCGTCTGAGATGGGCTACAGCCCATGGTCAAAAATGATGAAAAACGAGGGTTTGAGAAAAATACGAAAATCACTCCGAGACCATGGGCTATAGTCCATTGTCTCGAGTGATTTTCGTCTTTTTTTCAAATCCCCAAAAATGATGAAAAACAGCATGCTATAGTATGCCGTCTGAGATGGGCTACAGCCCATGGTCGAAAATGATGAAAAACGAGGGTTTGAGAAAAAGTTGAAAATCACTCCGAGACCATGGGCTATAGTCCATTGTCTCGAGTGATTTTTGTCTTTTTTACAAATCCCCAAAAATGATCAAAAAGAGCATGCTATAGTATGCCGTCTGAGATGGGCTACAGCCCATGGTCAAAAATGATGAAAAACGAGGGTTTGAGAAAAAGACGAAAATCACTCCGAGACCAAGGGCTATAGTCCATTGTCTCGAGTGATTTTCGTCTTTTTTTCAAATCCCCAAAAATGATGAAAAACAGCATGCTATAGTATGCCGTCTGAGATGGGCTACAGCCCATGGTCAAAAATGATGAAAAACGAGGGTTTGAGGAAAAAGTTGAAAATCACTCCGAGACCATGGGCTATAGTCCATTGTCTCGAGTGATTTTTGTCTTTTTTACAAATCCCCAAAAATGATGAAAAAGAGCATGCTATAGTATGCCGTCTGAGATGGGCTACAGCCCATGGTAAAAAATGATGAAAAACGAGGGTTTGAGAAAAAGACGAAAATCACTCCGAGACCAAGGGCTATAGTCCATTGTCTCGAGTGATTTTCGTCTTTTTTTCAAATCCCCAAAAATGATGAAAAACAGCATGCTATAGTATGCCGTCTGAGATGGGCTACAGCCCATCGTCAAAAATGATGAAAAACGAGGGTTTGAGAAAAAGTTGAAAATCACTCCGAGACCATGGGCTATAGTCCATTGTCTCGAGTGATTTTTGTCTTTTTTACAAATCCCCAAAAATGATGAAAAAGAGCATGCTATAGTATGCCGTCTGAGATGGGCTACAGCCCATGGTCAAAAATGATGAAAAACGAGGGTTTGAGAAAAATACGAAAATCACTCCGAGACCATGGGCTATAGTCCATTGTCTCGAGTGATTTTCGTCTTTTTTTCAAATCCCCAAAAATGATGAAAAACAGCATGCTATAGTATGCCGTCTGAGATGGGCTACAGCCCATGGTCGAAAATGATGAAAAACGAGGGTTTGAGAAAAAGTTGAAAATCACTCCGAGACCATGGGCTATAGTCCATTGTCTCGAGTGATTTTTGTCTTTTTTACAAATCCCCAAAAATGATCAAAAAGAGCATGCTATAGTATGCCGTCTGAGATGGGCTACAGCCCATGGTCAAAAATGATGAAAAACGAGGGTTTGAGAAAAAGACGAAAATCACTCCGAGACCAAGGGCTATAGTCCATTGTCTCGAGTGATTTTCGTCTTTTTTTCAAATCCCCAAAAATGATGAAAAACAGCATGCTATAGTATGCCGTCTGAGATGGGCTACAGCCCATGGTCAAAAATGATGAAAAACGAGGGTTTGAGGAAAAAGTTGAAAATCACTCCGAGACCATGGGCTATAGTCCATTGTCTCGAGTGATTTTTGTCTTTTTTACAAATCCCCAAAAATGATGAAAAAGAGCATGCTATAGTATGCCGTCTGAGATGGGCTACAGCCCATGGTAAAAAATGATGAAAAACGAGGGTTTGAGAAAAAGACGAAAATCACTCCGAGACCAAGGGCTATAGTCCATTGTCTCGAGTGATTTTCGTCTTTTTTTCAAATCCCCAAAAATGATGAAAAACAGCATGCTATAGTATGCCGTCTGAGATGGGCTACAGCCCATCGTCAAAAATGATGAAAAACGAGGGTTTGAGAAAAAGTTGAAAATCACTCCGAGACCATGGGCTATAGTCCATTGTCTCGAGTGATTTTTGTCTTTTTTACAAATCCCCAAAAATGATGAAAAAGAGCATGCTATAGTATGCCGTCTGAGATGGGCTACAGCCCATGGTCAAAAATGATGAAAAACGAGGGTTTGAGAAAAATACGAAAATCACTCCGAGACCATGGGCTATAGTCCATTGTCTCGAGTGATTTTCGTCTTTTTTTCAAATCCCCAAAAATGATGAAAAACAGCATGCTATAGTATGCCGTCTGTGATGGGCTACAGCCCATGGTCGAAAATGATGAAAAACGAGGGTTTGAGAAAAAGTTGAAAATCACTCCGAGACCATGGGCTATAGTCCATTGTCTCGAGTGATTTTTGTCTTTTTTACAAATCCCCAAAAATGATCAAAAAGAGCATGCTATAGTATGCCGTCTGAGATGGGCTACAGCCCATGGTCAAAAATGATGAAAAACGAGGGTTTGAGAAAAAGACGAAAATCACTCCGAGACCAAGGGCTATAGTCCATTGTCTCGAGTGATTTTCGTCTTTTTTTCAAATCCCCAAAAATGATGAAAAACAGCATGCTATAGTATGCCGTCTGAGATGGGCTACAGCCCATGGTCAAAAATGATGAAAAACGAGGGTTTGAGGAAAAAGTTGAAAATCACTCCGAGACCATGGGCTATAGTCCATTGTCTCGAGTGATTTTTGTCTTTTTTACAAATCCCCAAAAATGATGAAAAAGAGCATGCTATAGTATGCTGTCTGAGATGGGCTACAGCCCATGGTCAAAAATGATGAAAAACGAGGGTTTGAGAAAAAGACGAAAATCACTCCGGGACCATGGGCTATAGTCCATTGTCTCGAGTGATTTTCGTCTTTTTTTCAAATCCCCAAAAATGATGAAAAACAGCATGCTATAGTATGCCGTCTGAGATGGGCTACAGCCCATCGTCAAAAATGATGAAAAACGAGGGTTTGAGAAAAAGACGAAAATCACCCCGAGACCATGGGCTATAGTCCATTGTCTCGAGTGATTTTCGTCTTTTTTTCAAATCCCCAAAAATGATGAAAAACAGCATGCTATAGTATGCCGTCTGAGATGGGCTACAGCCCATCGTCAAAAATGATGAAAAACGAGGGTTTGAGAAAAAGACGAAAATCACTCCGAGACCATGGGCTATAGTCCATTGTCTCGAGTGATTTTCGTCTTTTTTTCAAATCCCCAAAAATGATGAAAAACAGCATGCTATACTATGCCGTCTGAGATGGGCTACAGCCCATGGTCAAAAAGGATGAAAAACGAGGGTTTGAGAAAAAGACGAAAATCACTCCGAGACCATGGGCTATAGTCCATTGTCTCGAGTGATTTTCGTCTTTTTTACAAATCCCCAAAAATGATGAAAAAGAGCATGCTATAGTATGCTGTCTGAGATGGGCTACAGCCCATGGTCAAAAATGATGAAAAACGAGGGTTTGAGAAAAAGACGAAAATCACTCCGAGACCATGGGCTATAGTCCATTGTCTCGAGTGATTTTCGTCTTTTTTTCAAATCCCCAAAAATGATGAAAAACAGCATGCTATAGTATGCCGTCTGAGATGGGCTACAGCCCATGGTCAAAAATGATGAAAAACGAGGGTTTGAGAAAAAGACGAAAATCACTCCGAGACCATGGGCTATAGTCCATTGTCTCGAGTGATTTTCGTCTCTTTTTCAAATCCCCAAAAATGATGAAAAACAGCATGCTATAGTATGCCGTCTGAGATGGGCTACAGCCCATGGTCAAAAATGATGAAAAACGAGGGTTTGAGAAAAAGACGAAAATCACTCCGAGACCATGGGCTATAGTCCATTGTCTTGAGTGATTTTCGTCTTTTTTTCAAATCCCCAAAAATGATGAAAAACAGCATGCTATAGTATGCCGTCTGAGATGGGCTAAAGCCCATGGTCAAAAATGATGAAAAACGAGGGTTTGAGAAAAAGACGAAAATCACTCCGAGACCATGGGCTATAGTCCATTGTCTCGAGTGATTTTCGTCTTTTTTACAAATCCCCAAAAATGATGAAAAAGAGCATGCTATAGTATGCCGTCTGAGATGGGCTACAGCCCATGGTCAAAAATGATGAAAAACGAGGGTTTGAGAAAAAGACGAAAATCACTCCGAGACCATGGGCTATAGTCCATTGTCTCGAGTGATTTTCGTCTTTTTTACAAATCCCCAAAAATGATGAAAAAGAGCATGCTATAGTATGCCGTCTGAGATGGGCTACAGCCCATGGTCAAAAATGATGAAAAACGAGGGTTTGAGAAAAAGACGAAAATCACTCCGAGACCATGGGCTATAGTCCATTGTCTCGAGTGATTTTCGTCTGTTTTTCAAATCCCCAAAAATGATGAAAAACATCATGCTATAGTATGCTGTCTGAGATGGGCTACAGCCCATGGTCAAAAATTATGAAAAACAAGGGTTTGAGAAAAAGACGAAAATCACTCCGAGACCATGGGCTATAGTCCATTGTCTCGAGTGATTTTCGTCTTTTTTTCAAATCCCCAAAAATGATGAAAAACAGCATGCTATAGTATGCCGTCTGAGATGGGCTACAGCCCATGGTCAAAAATGATGAAAAACGGGTTTGAGAAAAAGACGAAAATCACTCCGAGACCATGGGCTATAGTCCATTGTCTCGAGTGATTTTCGTCTTTTTTTCAAATCCCCAAAAATGAAGAAAAACAGAATGCTATAGTATGCCGTCTGAGATGGGCTACAGCCCATGGTCGAAAATGATGAAAAACGAGGGTTTGAGAAAAAGACGAAAATCACTCCGAGACCATGGGCTATAGTCCATTGTCTCGAGTGATTTTTGTCTTTTTTACAAATCCCCAAAAATGATGAAAAAGAGCATGCTATAGTATGCTGTCTGAGATGGGCTAAAGCCCATGGTCAAAAATGATGAAAAACGAGGGTTTGAGAAAAAGACGAAAATCACTCCGAGACCATGGGCTATAGTCCATTGTCTCGAGTGATTTTCGTCTTTTTTTCAAATCCCCAAAAATGATGAAAAACAGCATGCTATAGTATGCCGTCTGAGATGGGCTACAGCCCATGGTCAAAAATGATGAAAAACGAGGGTTTGAGAAAAAGACGAAAATCACTCCGAGACCATGGGCTATAGTCCATTGTCTCGAGTGATTTTCGTCTTTTTTACAAATCCCCAAAAATTATGAAAAAGAGCATGCTATAGTATGCCGTCTGAGATGGGCTACAGCCCATCGTCAAAAATGATGAAAAACAAGGGTTTGAGAAAAAGACGAAAATCACTCCAAGACCATGGGCTATAGTCCATTGTCTCAAGTGATTTTTGTCTTTTTTTCAAATCTCCAAAAATGATGAAAAACAGCATGCTATAGTATGCCGTCTGAGATGGGCTACAGCCCATGGTCAAAAATGATGAAAAACGAGGGTTTGAGAAAAAGACGAAAATCACTCCGAGACCATGGGCTATAGTCCATTGTCTCGAGTGATTTTTGTCTTTTTTTCAAATCCCCCAAAATGAAGAAAAACAGCATGCTATAGTATGCCGTCTGAGATGGGCTACAGCCCATGGTCGAAAATGATGAAAAACGAGGGTTTGAGAAAAAGTTGAAAATCACTCCGACACCATGGGCTATAGTCCATTGTCTCGAGAGATTTTTGTCTTTTTTACAAATCCCCAAAAATGAAGAAAAACAGCATGCTATAGTATGCCGTCTGAGATGGGCTACAGCCCATGGTCAAAAATGATGAAAAACGAGGGTTTGAAAAAAAGACGAAAATCACTCGAGACAATGGACTATAGCCCATTGTCTCGAGTGATTTTCGTCTTTTTTACAAATCCCCAAAAATGATGAAAAAGAGCATGCTATAGTATGCCGTCTGAGATGGGCTACATCCCATGGTCAAAAATGATGAAAAACGAGGGTTTGAGAAAAAGAGGAAAATCACTCCGAGACCATGGGCTATAGTCCATTGTCTCGAGTGATTTTCGTCTTTTTTACAAATCCCCAAAAATGATGAAAAAGAGCATGCTATAGTATGCCGTCTGAGATGGGCTACAGCCCATGGTCAAAAATGATGAAAAACGAGGGTTTGAGAAAAAGACGAAAATCACTCCGAGACCATGGGCTATAGTCCATTGTCTCGAGTGATTTTCGTCTTTTTTACAAATCCCCAAAAATGATGAAAAAGAGCATGCTATAGTATGCCGTCTGAGATGGGCTACAGCCCATGGTCAAAAATGATGAAAACGAGGGTTTGAGAAAAAGACGAAAATCACTCCGAGACCATGGGCTATAGTCCATTGTCTCGAGTGATTTTCGTCTTTTTTACAAATCCCCAAAAATGATGAAAAACAGCATGCTATAGTATGCCGTCTGAGATGGGCTACATCCCATGGTCAAAAATGATGAAAAACAAGGGTTTGAGAAAAAGAGGAAAATCACTCCGAGACCATGGGCTATAGTCCATTGTCTCGAGTGATTTTCGTCTTTTTTACAAATCCCCAAAAATGATGAAAAAGAGCATGCTATAGTATGCCGTCTGAGATGGGCTACAGCCCATGGTCAAAAATGATGAAAAACGAGGGTTTGAGAAAAAGACGAAAATCACCCCGAGACCATGGGCTATAGTCCATTGTCTCGAGTGATTTTCGTCTTTTTTTCAAATCCCCAAAAATGATGAAAAACAGCATGCTATAGTATGCCGTCTGAGATGGGCTACAGCCCATGGTCAAAAATGATGAAAAACGAGGGTTTGAGAAAAAGACGAAAATCACTCCGAGACCATGGGCTATAGTCCATTGTCTCGAGTGATTTTCGTCTTTTTTTCAAATCCCCAAAAATGATGAAAAACAGCATGCTATAGTATGCCGTCTGAGATGGGCTACAGCCCATGGTCAAAAAGGATGAAAAACGAGGGTTTGAGAAAAAGACGAAAATCACTCCGAGACCATGGGCTATAGTCCATTGTCTCGAGTGATTTTCGTCTTTTTTTCAAATCCCCAAAAATGGAGAAAAACAGCATGCTATAGTATGCCGTCTGAGATGGGCTACAGCCCATCGTCAAAAATGATGAAAAACGAGGGTTTGAGAAAAAGACGAAAATCACCCCGAGACCATGGGCTATAGTCCATTGTCTCGAGTGATTTTCGTCTTTTTTTCAAATCCCCAAAAATGAAGAAAAACAGCATGCTATAGTATGCCGTCTGAGATGGGCTACAGCCCATGGTCGAAAATGATGAAAAACGAGGGTTTGAGAAAAAGTTGAAAATCACTCCGAGACCATGGGCTATAGTCCATTGTCTCGAGTGATTTTCGTCTTTTTTACAAATCCCCAAAAATGATGAAAAAGAGCATGCTATAGTATGCCGTCTGAGATGGGCTACAGCCCATGGTCAAAAATGATGAAAAACGAGGGTTTGAGAAAAAGACGAAAATCACTCCGAGACCATGGGCTATAGTCCATTGTCTCGAGTGATTTTCGTCTTTTTTTCAAATCCCCAAAAATGATGAAAAACAGCATGCTATAGTATGCCGTCTGAGATGGGCTACAGCCCATGGTCAAAAATGATGAAAAACGAGGGTTTGAGAAAAAGACGAAAATCACTCCGAGACCATGGGCTATAGTCCATTGTCTCGAGTGATTTTCGTCTTTTTTTTCAAATCCCCAAAAATGATGAAAAACAGCATGCTATAGTATGCCGTCTGAGATGGGCTACAGCCCATGGTCAAAAATGATGAAAAACGAGGGTTTGAGAAAAAGACGAAAATCACTCCGAGACCATGGGCTATAGTCCATTGTCTCGAGTTATTTTCGTCTTTTTTTCAAATCCCCAAAAATGATGAAAAACAGCATGCTATAGTATGCCGTCTGAGATGGGCTACAGCCCATGGTCAAAAATGATGAAAAACGAGGGTTTGAGAAAAAGACGAAAATCACTCCGAGACCATGGGCTATAGTCCATTGTCTCGAGTGATTTTCGTCTTTTTTACAAATCCCCAAAAATGATGAAAAAGAGCATGCTATAGTATGCCGTCTGAGATGGGCTACAGCCCATGGTCAAAAATGATGAAAAACGAGGGTTTGAGAAAAAGACGAAAATCACTCCGAGACCATGGGCTATAGTCCATTGTCTCGAGTGATTTTCGTCTTTTTTACAAATCCCCAAAAATGATGAAAAAGAGCATGCTATAGTATGCCGTCTGAGATGGGCTACAGCCCATGGTCAAAAATGATGAAAAACGAGGGTTTGAGAAAAAGACGAAAATCACTCCGAGACCATGGGCTATAGTCCATTGTCTCGAGTGATTTTTGTCTTTTTTACAAATCCCCAAAAATGATGAAAAAGAGCATGCTATAGTATGCTGTCTGAGATGGGCTACAGCCCATGGTCAAAAATGATGAAAAACGAGGGTTTGAGAAAAAGACGAAAATCACTCCGAGACCATGGGCTATAGTCCATTGTCTCGAGTGATTTTCGTCTGTTTTTCAAATCCCCAAAAATTATGAAAAACATCATGCTATAGTATGCTGTCTGAGATGGGCTACAGCCCATGGTCAAAAATTATGAAAAACGAGGGTTTGAGAAAAAGACGAAAATCACTCCGAGACCATGGGCTATAGTCCATTGTCTCGAGTGATTTTCGTCTTTTTTTCAAATCCCCAAAAATGATGAAAAACAGCATGCTATAGTATGCCGTCTGAGATGGGCTACAGCCCATGGTCAAAAATGATGAAAAACGGGTTTGAGAAAAAGACGAAAATCACTCCGAGACCATGGGCTATAGTCCATTGTCTCGAGTGATTTTCGTCTTTTTTTCAAATCCCCAAAAATGAAGAAAAACAGAATGCTATAGTATGCCGTCTGAGATGGGCTACAGCCCATGGTCGAAAATGATGAAAAACGAGGGTTTGAGAAAAAGACGAAAATCACTCCGAGACCATGGGCTATAGTCCATTGTCTCGAGTGATTTTTGTCTTTTTTACAAATCCCCAAAAATGATGAAAAAGAGCATGCTATAGTATGCTGTCTGAGATGGGCTAAAGCCCATGGTCAAAAATGATGAAAAACGAGGGTTTGAGAAAAAGACGAAAATCACTCCGAGACCATGGGCTATAGTCCATTGTCTCGAGTGATTTTCGTCTTTTTTTCAAATCCCCAAAAATGATGAAAAACAGCATGCTATAGTATGCCGTCTGAGATGGGCTACAGCCCATGGTCAAAAATGATGAAAAACGAGGGTTTGAGAAAAAGACGAAAATCACTCCGAGACCATGGGCTATAGTCCATTGTCTCGAGTGATTTTCGTCTTTTTTTCAAATCCCCAAAAATGATGAAAAACAGCATGCTATAGTATGCCGTCTGAGATGGGCTACAGCCCATCGTCAAAAATGATGAAAAACGAGGGTTTGAGAAAAAGACGAAAATCACCCCGAGACCATGGGCTATAGTCCATTGTCTCGAGTGATTTTCGACTTTTTTACAAATCCCCAAAAATGATGAAAAAGAGCATGCTATAGTATGCCGTCTGAGATGGGCTACAGCCCATGGTCAAAAATGATGAAAAACGAGGGTTTGAGAAAAAGACGAAAATCACTCCGAGACCATGGGCTATAGTCCATTGTCTCGAGTGATTTTCGTCTTTTTTTCAAATCCCCAAAAATTATGAAAAACAGCATGCTATAGTATGCCGTCTGAGATGGGCTACAGCCCATGGACAAAAATGATGAAAAACGAGGGTTTGAGAAAAAGACGAAAATCACTCCGAGACCATGGGCTATAGTCCATTGTCTCGAGTGATTTTCGTCTTTTTTTCAAATCCCCAAAAATGATGAAAAACAGCCTGCTATAGTATGCCGTCTGAGATGGGCTACAGCCCATGGTCAAAAATGATGAAAAACGAGGGTTTGAGAAAAAGACGAAAATCACTCCGAGACCATGGGCTATAGTCCATTGTCTCGAGTGATTTTCGTCTTTTTTTCAAATCCCCAAAAATGATGAAAAACAGCATGCTATAGTATGCCGTCTGAGATGGGCTACAGCCCATCGTCAAAAATGATGAAAAACGAGGGTTTGAGAAAAAGACGAAAATCACCCCGAGACCATGGGCTATAGTCCATTGTCTCGAGTGATTTTCGTCTTTTTTTCAAATCCCCAAAAATGATGAAAAACAGCATGCTATAGTATGCCGTCTGAGATGGGCTACAGCCCATGGTCAAAAATGATGAAAAACGAGGGTTTGAGAAAAAGACGAAAATCACTCCGAGACCATGGGCTATAGTCCATTGTCTCGAGTGATTTTCGTCTTTTTTTCAAATCCCCAAAAATGATGAAAAACAGCATGCTATAGTATGCCGTCTGAGATGGGCTACAGCCCATGGTCAAAAATGATGAAAAACGAGGGTTTGAGAAAAAGATGAAAATCACTCCGAGACCATGGGCTATAGTCCATTGTCTCGAGTGATTTTCGTCTTTTTTTCAAATCCCCAAAAATGATGAAAAAGAGCATGCTATAGTATGCCGTCTGAGATGGGCTACAGCCCATGGTCAAAAATGATGAAAAACGTGGGTTTGAGAAAAAGACGAAAATCACTCCGAGACCATGGGCTATTATAGTCCATTGTCTCGAGTGATTTTCCTCTTTTTTACAAATCCCCAAAAATGATGAAAAAGAGCATGCTATAGTATGCCGTCTGAGATGGGCTACAGCCCATGGTCAAAAATGATGAAAAACGAGGGTTTGAGAAAAAGACGAAAATCACTCCGAGACTATGGGCTATAGTCCATTGTCTCGAGTGATTTTCGTCTTTTTTTCAAATCCCCAAAAATGATGAAAAACAGCATGCTATAGTATGCCGTCTGAGATGGGCTACAGCCCATCGTCAAAAATGATGAAAAACGAGGGTTTGAGAAAAAGACGAAAATCACCCCGAGACCATGGGCTATAGTCCATTGTCTCGAGTGATTTTCGACTTTTTTACAAATCCCCAAAAATGATGAAAAAGAGCATGCTATAGTATGCCGTCTGAGATGGGCTACAGCCCATGGTCAAAAATGATGAAAAACGAGGGTTTGAGAAAAAGACGAAAATCACTCCGAGACCATGGGCTATAGTCCATTGTCTCGAGTGATTTTCGTCTTTTTTTCAAATCCCCAAAAATTATGAAAAACAGCATGCTATAGTATGCCGTCTGAGATGGGCTACAGCCCATGGACAAAAATGATGAAAAACGAGGGTTTGAGAAAAAGACGAAAATCACTCCGAGACCATGGGCTATAGTCCATTGTCTCGAGTGATTTTCGTCTTTTTTTCAAATCCCCAAAAATGATGAAAAACAGCCTGCTATAGTATGCCGTCTGAGATGGGCTACAGCCCATGGTCAAAAATGATGAAAAACGAGGGTTTGAGAAAAAGACGAAAATCACTCCGAGACCATGGGCTATAGTCCATTGTCTCGAGTGATTTTCGTCTTTTTTTCAAATCCCCAAAAATGATGAAAAACAGCATGCTATAGTATGCCGTCTGAGATGGGCTACAGCCCATCGTCAAAAATGATGAAAAACGAGGGTTTGAGAAAAAGACGAAAATCACCCCGAGACCATGGGCTATAGTCCATTGTCTCGAGTGATTTTCGTCTTTTTTTCAAATCCCCAAAAATGATGAAAAACAGCATGCTATAGTATGCCGTCTGAGATGGGCTACAGCCCATGGTCAAAAATGATGAAAAACGAGGGTTTGAGAAAAAGACGAAAATCACTCCGAGACCATGGGCTATAGTCCATTGTCTCGAGTGATTTTCGTCTTTTTTTCAAATCCCCAAAAATGATGAAAAACAGCATGCTATAGTATGCCGTCTGAGATGGGCTACAGCCCATGGTCAAAAATGATGAAAAACGAGGGTTTGAGAAAAAGATGAAAATCACTCCGAGACCATGGGCTATAGTCCATTGTCTCGAGTGATTTTCGTCTTTTTTTCAAATCCCCAAAAATGATGAAAAAGAGCATGCTATAGTATGCCGTCTGAGATGGGCTACAGCCCATGGTCAAAAATGATGAAAAACGTGGGTTTGAGAAAAAGACGAAAATCACTCCGAGACCATGGGCTATTATAGTCCATTGTCTCGAGTGATTTTCCTCTTTTTTACAAATCCCCAAAAATGATGAAAAAGAGCATGCTATATTATGCCGTCTGAGATGGGCTACAGCCCATGGTCAAAAATGATGAAAAACGAGGGTTTGAGAAAAAGACGAAAATCACTCCGAGACTATGGGCTATAGTCCATTGTCTCGAGTGATTTTCGTCTTTTTTTCAAATCCCCAAAAATGATGAAAAACAGCATGCTATAGTATGCCGTCTGAGATGGGCTACAGCCCATGGTCGAAAATGATGAAAAACGAGGGTTTGAGAAAAAGTTGAAAATCACTCCGAGACCATGGGCTATAGTCCATTGTCTCGAGTGATTTTTGTCTTTTTTACAAATCCCCAAAAATGATGAAAAAGAGCATGCTATAGTATGCCGTCTGAGATGGGCTACAGCCCATGGTCAAAAATGATGAAAAACGAGGGTTTGAGAAAAAGACGAAAATCACTCCGAGACCATGGGCTATAGTCCATTGTCTCGAGTGATTTTCATCTTTTTTTCAAATCCCCAAAAATGATGAAAAACAGCATGCTATAGTATGCCGTCTGAGATGGGCTACAGCCCATGGTCAAAAATGATGAAAAACGAGGGTTTGAGAAAAAGACGAAAATCACTCCGAGACCAAGGGCTATAGTCCATTGTCTCGAGTGATTTTCGTCTTTTTTTCAAATCCCCAAAAATGATGAAAAACAGCATGCTATAGTATGCCGTCTGAGATGGGCTACAGCCCATGGTCAAAAATGATGAAAAACGAGGGTTTGAGGAAAAAGTTGAAAATCACTCCGAGACCATGGGCTATAGTCCATTGTCTCGAGTGATTTTTGTCTTTTTTACAAATCCCCAAAAATGATGAAAAAGAGCATGCTATAGTATGCCGTCTGAGATGGGCTACAGCCCATGGTCAAAAATGATGAAAAACGAGGGTTTGAGAAAAAGACGAAAATCACTCCGAGACCATGGGCTATAGTCCATTGTCTCGAGTGATTTTCGTCTTTTTTACAAATCCCCAAAAATGATGAAAAAGAGCATGCTATAGTATGCCGTCTGAGATGGGCTACAGCCCATGGTCAAAAATGATGAAAAACGAGGGTTTGAGAAAAAGACGAAAATCACTCCGAGACCATGGGCTATAGTCCATTGTCTCGAGTGATTTTCGTCTTTTTTTCAAATCCCCAAAAATGATGAAAAACATCATGCTATAGTATGCCGTCTGAGATGGGCTACAGCCCATGGTCAAAAATGATGAAAAACGAGGGTTTGAGAAAAAGACGAAAATCACTCCGAGACCATGGGCTATAGTCCATTGTCTCGAGTGATTTTCGTCTTTTTTTCAAATCCCCAAAAATGATGAAAAACATCATGCTATAGTATGCCGTCTGAGATGGGCTACAGCCCATGGTCAAAAATGATGAAAAACGAGGGTTTGAGAAAAAGACGAAAATCACTCCGAGACCATGGGCTATAGTCCATTGTCTCGAGTGATTTTCGTCTTTTTTTCAAATCCCCAAAAATGAAGAAAAACAGCATGCTATAGTATGCCGTCTGAGATGGGCTACAGCCCATGGTTGAAAATGATGAAAAACGAGGGTTTGAGAAAAAGTTGAAAATCACTCCGAGACCATGGGCTATAGTCCATTGTCTCGAGTGATTTTTGTCTTTTTTACAAATCCCCAAAAATGATGAAAAAGAGCATGCTATAGTATGCCGTCTGAGATGGGCTACAGCCCATGGTCAAAAATGATGAAAAACGAGGGTTTGAGAAAAAGACGAAAATCACTCCGAGACCATGGGCTATAGTCCATTGTCTCGAGTGATTTTCGTCTTTTTTACAAATCCCCAAAAATGATGAAAAGGAGCATGCTATAGTATGCCGTCTGAGATGGGCTACAGCTTATGGTCAAAAATGATGAAAAACGAGGGTTTGAGAAAAAGACGAAAATCACTCCGAGACCATGGGCTATAGTCCATTGTCTCGAGTGATTTTCGTCTTTTTTTCAAATCCCCAAAAATGATGAAAAACAGCATGCTATAGTTTTCTATTGTTGTATTGTTTATTGGATCTTGTTTAGTCGATACACTTAATTGTTTTAGCTCATGCTCATTTGATTTAGCTATTTTGTCTCATCTGTTTAAGGAAATAGGTAGCTGATATATTGCACTTTTACCTTAGCACTAGGTATACTCTTGGTTGCTTGTTTTTGCAGAAAATGCACTAAAGACTTCTGGTGATTAGTAGTTTTTGTTCCCTACCTATGTTGAATACACTTATTGTAAGTCGCTTTGGATAAAAGCGTCTGCTAAATGACTGTAATGTAAATGTAATGTATGCCGTCTGAGATGGGCTACAGCCCATGGTCAAAAATGATGAAAAACGAGGGTTTGAGAAAAAGACGAAAATCACTCCGAGACCATGGGCTATAGTCCATTGTCTCGAGTGATTTTCGTCTTTTTTTCAAATCCCCAAAAATGAAGAAAAACAGCATGCTATAGTATGCCGTCTGAGAGGGGCTACAGCCCATGGTCGAAAATGATGAAAAACGAGGGTTTGAGAAAAAGTTGAAAATCACTCCGAGACCATGGGCTATAGTCCATTGTCTCGAGTGATTTTTGTCTTTTTTACAAATCCCCAAAAATGATGAAAAAGAGCATGCTATAGTATGCCGTCTGAGATGGGCTACAGCCCATGGTCAAAAATGATGAAAAACGTGGGTTTGAGAAAAAGACGAAAATCACTCCGAGACCATGGGCTATAGTCCATTGTCTCGAGTGATTTTCGTCTTTTTTTCAAATCCCCAAAAATGATGAAAAACAGCATGCTATAGTATGCCGTCTGAGATGGGCTACAGCCCATGGTCAAAAATGATGAAAAACGAGGGTTTGAGAAAAAGACGAAAATCACTCCGAGACCATGGGCTATAGTCCATTGTCTCGAGTGATTTTCGTCTTTTTTTCAAATCCCCAAAAATGATGAAAAACAGCATGCTATAGTATGCCGTCTGAGATGGGCTACAGCCCATGGTCAAAAATGATGAAAAACGAGGGTTTGAGAAAAAGACGAAAATCACTCCGAGACCATGGGATATAGTCCATTGTCTCGAGTTATTTTCATCTTTTTTTCAAATCCCCAAAAATGATGAAAAACAGCATGCTATAGTATGCCGTCTGAGATGGGCTACAGCCCATGGTCAAAAATGATGAAAAACGAGGGTTTGAGAAAAAGACGAAAATCACTCCGAGACCATGGGCTATAGTCCATTGTCTCGAGTGATTTTCGTCTTTTTTTCAAATCCCCAAAAATGAAGAAAAACAGCATGCTATAGTATGCCGTCTGAGATGGGCTACAGCCCATGGTCGAAAATGATGAAAACGAGGGTTTGAGAAAAAGTTGAAAATCACTCCGAGACCATGGGCTATAGTCCATTGTCTCGAGTGATTTTTGTCTTTTTTACAAATCCCCAAAAATGATGAAAAAGAGCATGCTATAGTATGCCGTCTGAGATGGGCTACAGACCATGGTCAAAAATGATGAAAAACGAGGGTTTGAGAAAAAGACGAAAATCACTCCGAGACCATGGGCTATAGTCCATTGTCTCGAGTGATTTTCGTCTTTTTTTCAAATCCCCAAAAATGATGAAAAACAGCATGCTATAGTATGCCGTCTGAGATGGGCTACAGCCCATGGTCGAAAATGATGAAAAACGAGGGTTTGAGAAAAAGTTGAAAATCACTCCGAGACCATGGGCTATAGTCCATTGTCTCGAGTGATTTTTGTCTTTTTTACAAATCCCCAAAAATGATGAAAAAGAGCATGCTATAGCATGCCGTCTGAGATGGGCTACAGCCCATCGTCAAAAATGATGAAAAACGAGGGTTTGAGAAAAAGACGAAAATCACCCCGAGACCATGGGCTATAGTCCATTGTCTCGAGTGATTTTCGTCTTTTTTTCAAATCCCCAAAAATGATGAAAAACAGCATGCTATAGTATGCCGTCTGAGATGGGCTACAGCCCATGGTCAAAAATGATGAAAAACGAGGGTTTGAGAAAAAGACGAAAATCACTCCGAGACCATGGGCTATAGTCCATTGTCTCGAGTGATTTTCGTCTTTTTTTCAAATCCCCAAAAATGATGAAAAACAGCATGCTATATTATGCCGTCTGAGATGGGCTACAGCCCATGGTCAAAAATGATGAAAAACGAGGGTTTGAGAAAAAGACGATAATCACTCCGAGACCATGGGCTATAGTCCATTGTCTGGAGTGATTTTCGTCTTTTTTTCAAATCCCCAAAAATGATGAAAAACAGCATGCTATAGTATGCCGTCTGAGATGGGCTACAGCCCATGGTCAAAAATGATGAAAAACGAGGGTTTGAGAAAAAGACGAAAATCACTCCGAGACCATGGGCTATAGTCCATTGTCTCGAGTGATTTTCATCTTTTTTTCAAATCCCCAAAAATGATGAAAAACAGCATATGCCGTCTGAGATGGGCTACAGCCCATGGTCAAAAATGATGAAAAACGAGGGTTTGAGAAAAAGACGAAAATCACTCCGAGACCATGGGCCATTGTCCATTGTCTCGAGTGATTTTCGTCTTTCAAATCCCCAAAAATGAAGAAAAACAGCATGCTATAGTATGCCGTCTGAGATGGGCTACAGCCCATGGTCGAAAATGATGAAAAACGAGGGTTTGAGAAAAAGTTGAAAATCACTCCGAGACCATGGGCTATAGTCCATTGTCTCGAGTGATTTTTGTCTTTTTTACAAATCCCCAAAAATGATGAAAAAGAGCATGCTATAGTATGCCGTCTGAGATGGGCTACAGCCCATGGTCAAAAATGATGAAAAACGAGGGTTTGAGAAAAAGACGAAAATCACTCCGAGACCATGGGCTATAGTCCATTGTCTCGAGTGATTTTCGTCTTTTTTTCAAATCCCCAAAAATGATGAAAAACAGCATGCTATAGTATGCCGTCTGAGATGGGCTACAGCCCATGGTCAAAAATGATGAAAAACGAGGGTTTGAGAAAAAGACGAAAATCACTCCGAGACCATGGGCTATAGTCCATTGTCTCGAGTGATTTTCGTCTTTTTTTCAAATCCCCAAAAATGATGAAAAACAGCATGCTATAGTATGCCGTCTGAGATGGGCTACAGCCCATGGTCAAAAATGATGAAAAACGAGGGTTTGAGAAAAAGACGAAAATCACTCCGAGACCATGGGCTATAGTCCATTGTCTCGAGTGATTTTCATCTTTTTTTCAAATCCCCAAAAATGATGAAAAACAGCATATGCCGTCTGAGATGGGCTACAGCCCATGGTCAAAAATGATGAAAAACGAGGGTTTGAGAAAAAGACGAAAATCACTCCGAGACCATGGGCTATAGTCCATTGTCTCGAGTGATTTTCGTCTTTTTTTCAAATCCCCAAAAATGAAGAAAAACAGCATGCTATAGTATGCCGTCTGAGATGGGCTACAGCCCATGGTCGAAAATGATGAAAAACGAGGGTTTGAGAAAAAGTTGAAAATCACTCCGAGACCATGGGCTATAGTCCATTGTCTCGAGTGATTTTTGTCTTTTTTACAAATCCCCAAAAATGATGAAAAAGAGCATGCTATAGTATGCCGTCTGAGATGGGCTACAGCCCATGGTCAAAAATGATGAAAAACGAGGATTTGAGAAAAAGACGAAAATCACTCCGAGACCATGGGCTATAGTCCATTGTCTCGAGTGATTTTCGTCTTTTTTTCAAATCCCCAAAAATGATGAAAAACAGCATGCTATAGTATGCCGTCTGAGATGGGCTACAGCCCATGGTCAAAAATGATGAAAAACGAGGGTTTGAGAAAAAGACGAAAATCACTCCGAGACCATGGGCTATAGTCCATTGTCTCGAGTGATTTTCGTCTTTTTTTCAAATCCCCAAAAATGATGAAAAACAGCATGCTATAGTATGCCGTCTGAGATGGGCTACAGCCCATGGTCAAAAATGATGAAAAACGAGGGTTTGAGAAAAAGACGAAAATAACTCCGAGACCATGGGCTATAGTCCATTGTCTCGAGTGATTTTCGTCTTTTTTTCAAATCCCCAAAAATGATGAAAAACAGCATGCTATAGTATGCCGTCTGAGATGGGCTACAGCCCATGGTCAAAAATGATGAAAAACGAGGGTTTGAGAAAAAGATGAAAATCACTCCGAGACCATGGGCTATAGTCCATTGTCTCGAGTGATTTTCATCTTTTTTTCAAATCCCCAAAAATGATGAAAAACAGCATATGCCGTCTGAGATGGGCTACAGCCCATGGTCAAAAATGATGAAAAACGAGGGTTTGAGAAAAAGACGAAAATCCCTCCGAGACCATGGGCTATAGTCCATTGTCTCGAGTGATTTTCGTCTTTTTTTCAAATCCCCAAAAATGAAGAAAAACAGCATGCTATAGTATGCCGTCTGAGATGGGCTACAGCCCATGGTCAAAAATGATGAAAAACGAGGGTTTGAGAAAAAGACGAAAATCACTCCGAGACCATGGGCTATAGTCCATTGTCTCGAGTGATTTTCGTCTTTTTTTCAAATCCCCAAAAATGATGAAAAAGCAGCATGCTATAGTATGCCGTCTGAGATGGGCTACAGCCCATGGACAAAAATGATGAAAAACGAGGGTTTGAGAAAAAGACGAAAATCACTCCGAGACCATGGGCTATCGTCCATTGTCTCGAGTGATTTTCGTATTTTTTTTCAAATCCCCAAAAATGATGAAAAACAGCATGCTATAGTATGCCGTCTGAGATGGGCTACAGCCCATGGTCAAAAATGATGAAAAACGAGGGTTTGAGAAAAAGACGAAAATCCCTCCGAGACCATGGGCTATAGTCCATTGTCTCGAGTGATTTTCGTCTTTTTTTCAAATCCCCAAAAATGAAGAAAAACAGCATGCTATAGTATGCCGTCTGAGATGGGCTACAGCCCATGGTCAAAAATGATGAAAAACGAGGGTTTGAGAAAAAGACGAAAATCACTCCGAGACCATGGGCTATAGTCCATTGTCTCGAGTGATTTTCGTCTTTTTTTCAAATCCCCAAAAATGATGAAAAACAGCATGCTATAGTATGCCGTCTGAGTTGGGCTACAGCCCATCGTCAAAAATGATGAAAAACGAGGGTTTGAGAAAAAGACGAAAATCACTCCGAGACCATGGGCTATAGTCCATTGTCTCGAGTGATTTTCGTCTTTTTTTCAAATCCCCAAAAATGATGAAAAACAGCATGCTATAGTATGCCGTCTGAGATGGGCTACAGCCCATGGACAAAAATGATGAAAAACGAGGGTTTGAGAAAAAGACGAAAATCACTCCGAGACCATGGGCTATCGTCCATTGTCTCGAGTGATTTTCGTCTTTTTTTTCAAATCCCCAAAAATGATGAAAAACAGCATGCTATAGTATGCCGTCTGAGATGGGCTACAGCCCATGGTCAAAAATGATGAAAAACGAGGGTTTGAGAAAAAGACGAAAATCACTCCGAGACCATGGGCTATAGTCCATTGTCTCGAGTGATTTTCGTCTTTTTTTCAAATCCCCAAAAATGATGAAAAACAGCATGCTATAGTATGCCGTCTGAGATGGGCTACAGCCCATGGTCAAAAATGATGAAAAACGAGGGTTTGAGAAAAAGACGAAAATCACTCCGAGACCATGGGCTATAGTCCATTGTCTCGAGTGATTTTCGTCTTTTTTACAAATCCCCAAAAATGATGAAAAAGAGCATGCTATAGTATGCCGTCTGAGATGGGCTACAGCCCATGGTCAAAAATGATGAAAAACGAGGGTTTGAGAAAAAGACGAAAATCACTCCGAGACCATGGGCTATAGTCCATTGTCTCGAGTGATTTTCGTCTTTTTTACAAATCCCCAAAAATGATGAAAAAGAGCATGCTATAGTATGCCGTCTGAGATGGGCTACAGCCCATGGTCAAAAATGATGAAAAACGAGGGTTTGAGAAAAAGACGAAAATCACTCCGAGACCATGGGCTATAGTCCATTGTCTCGAGTGATTTTCGTCTGTTTTTCAAATCCCCAAAAATGATGAAAAAGAGCATGCTATAGTATGCTGTCTGAGATGGGCTACAGCCCATGGTCAAAAATTATGAAAAACGAGGGTTTGAGAAAAAGACGAAAATCACTCCGAGACCATGGGCTATAGATAGTCCATTGTCTCGAGTGATTTTCGTCTTTTTTTTCAAATCCCCAAAAATGATGAAAAACAGCATGCTATAGTATGCCGTCTGAGATGGGCTACAGCCCATGGTCAAAAATGATGAAAAACGAGGGTTTGAGAAAAAGACGAAAATCACTCCGAGACCATGGGCTATAGTCCATTGTCTCGAGTGATTTTCGTCTTTTTTTCAAATCCCCAAAAATGATGAAAAACAGCATGCTATAGTATGCCGTCTGAGATGGGCTACAGCCCATGGTCAAAAATGATGAAAAACGAGGGTTTGAGAAAAATACGAAAATCACTCCGAGACCATGGGCTATAGTCCATTGTCTCGAGTGATTTTCGTCTTTTTTCAAATCCCCAAAAATGATGAAAAACAGCATGCTATAGTATGCCGTCTGAGATGCGCTACAGCCCATGGTCAAAAATGATGAAAAACGAGGGTTTGAGAAAAAGACGAAAATCACTCCGAGACCATGGGCTATAGTCCATTGTCTCGAGTGATTTTCGTCTCTTTTTCAAATCCCCAAAAATGATGAAAAAGAGCATGCTATAGTATGCCGTCTGAGATGGGCTACAGCCCATGGTCAAAAATGATGAAAAACGAGGGTTTGAGAAAAAGACGAAAATCACTCCGAGACCATGGGCTATAGTCCATTGTCTCGAGTGATTTTCGTCTTTTTTCAAATCCCCAAAAATGATGAAAAACAGCATGCTATAGTATGCCGTCTGAGATGCGCTACAGCCCATAGTCAAAAATGATGAAAAACGAGGGTTTGAGAAAAAGACGAAAATCACTCCGAGACCATGGGCTATAGTCCATTGTCTCGAGTGATTTTCGTCTTTTTTTCAAATCCCCAAAAATGATGAAAAACAGCATGCTATAGTATGCCGTCTGAGATGGGCTACAGCCCATGGTCAAAAATGATGAAAAACGAGGGTTTGAGAAAAAGACGAAAATCACTCCGAGACCATGGGCTATAGTCCATTGTCTCGAGTGATTTTCGTCTTTTTTTCAAATCCCCAAAAATGATGAAAAACAGCATGCTATAGTATGCCGTCTGAGATGGGCTACAGCCCATGGTCAAAAATGATGAAAAACGAGGGTTTGAGAAAAAGACGAAAATCACTCCGAGACCATGGGCTATAGTCCATTGTCTCGAGTGATTTTCGTCTTTTTTTCAAATCCCCAAAAATGATGAAAAACAGCATGCTATAGTATGCCGTCTGAGATGGGCTACAGCCCATGGTCAAAAATGATGAAAAACGAGGGTTTGAGAAAAAGACGAAAATCACTCCGAGACCATGGGCTATAGTCCATTGTCTCGAGTGATTTTCGTCTTTTTTCAAATCCCCAAAAATGATGAAAAACAGCATGCTATAGTATGCCGTCTGAGATGGGCTACAGCCCATGGTCAAAAATGATGAAAAACGAGGGTTTGAGAAAAAGACGAAAATCACTCCGAGACCATGGGCTATAGTCCATTGTCTCGAATGATTTTCGTCTTTTTTTCAAATCCCCAAAAATGATGAAAAACAGCATGCTATAGTATGCCGTCTGAGATGGGCTACAGCCCATGGTCAAAAATGATGAAAAACGAGGGTTTGAGAAAAATACGAAAATCACTCCGAGACCATGGGCTATAGTCCATTGTCTCGAGTGATTTTCGTCTTTTTTCAAATCCCCAAAAATGATGAAAAACAGCATGCTATAGTATGCCGTCTGAGATGCGCTACAGCCCATGGTCAAAAATGATGAAAAACGAGGGTTTGAGAAAAAGACGAAAATCACTCCGAGACCATGGGCTATAGTCCATTGTCTCGAGTGATTTTCGTCTTTTTTTCAAATCCCCAAAAATGATGAAAAAGAGCATGCTATAGTATGCCGTCTGAGATGGGCTACAGCCCATGGTCAAAAATGATGAAAAACGAGGGTTTGAGAAAAAGACGAAAATCACTCCGAGACCATGGGCTATAGTCCATTGTCTCGAGTGATTTTCGTCTTTTTTCAAATCCCCAAAAATGATGAAAAACAGCATGCTATAGTATGCCGTCTGAGATGCGCTACAGCCCATAGTCAAAAATGATGAAAAACGAGGGTTTGAGAAAAAGACGAAAATCACTCCGAGACCATGGGCTATAGTCCATTGTCTCGAGTGATTTTCGTCTTTTTTTCAAATCCCCAAAAATGATGAAAAACAGCATGCTATAGTATGCCGTCTGAGATGGGCTACAGCCCATGGTCAAAAATGATGAAAAACGAGGGTTTGAGAAAAAGACGAAAATCACTCCGAGACCATGGGCTATAGTCCATTGTCTCGAGTGATTTTCGTCTTTTTTTCAAATCCCCAAAAATGATGAAAAACAGCATGCTAGAGTATGCCGTCTGAGATGGGCTACAGCCCATGGTCAAAAATGATGAAAAACGAGGGTTTGAGAAAAAGACGAAAATCACTCCGAGACCATGGGCTATAGTCCATTGTCTCGAGTGATTTTCGTCTTTTTTCAAATCCCCAAAAATGATGAAAAACAGCATGCTATAGTATGCCGTCTGAGATGGGCTACAGCCCATGGTCAAAAATGATGAAAAACGAGGGTTTGAGAAAAAGACGAAAATCACTCCGAGACCATGGGCTATAGTCCATTGTCTCGAGTGATTTTCGTCTTTTTTCAAATCCCCAAAAATGATGAAAAACAGCATGCTATAGTATGCCGTCTGAGATGGGCTACAGCCCATGGTCAAAAATGATGAAAAACGAGGGTTTGAGAAAAAGACGAAAATCACTCCGAGACCATGGGCTATAGTCCATTGTCTCGAGTGATTTTCGTCTTTTTTCAAATCCCCAAAAATGATGAAAAACAGCATGCTATAGTATGCCGTCTGAGATGGGCTACAGCCCATGGTCAAAAATGATGAAAAACGAGGGTTTGAGGAAAAAGACGAAAATCACTCCGAGACCAAGGGCTATAGTCCATTGTCTCGAGTGATTTTCGTCTTTTTTCAAATCCCCAAAAATGATGAAAAACAGCATGCTATAGTATGCCGTCTGAGATGGGCTACAGCCCATGGTCAAAAATGATGAAAAACGAGGGTTTGAGAAAAAGACGAAAATCACTCCGAGACCATGGGCTATAGTCCATTGTCTCGAGTGATTTTCGTCTTTTTTCAAATCCCCAAAAATGATGAAAAACAGCATGCTATAGTATGCCGTCTGAGATGGGCTACAGCCCATGGTCAAAAATGATGAAAAACGAGGGTTTGAGAAAAAGACGAAAATCACTCCGAGACCATGGGCTATAGTCCATTGTCTCGAGTGATTTTCGTCTTTTTTCAAATCCCCAAAAATGATGAAAAACAGCATGCTATAGTATGCCGTCTGAGATGGGCTACAGCCCATGGTCAAAAATGATGAAAAACGAGGGTTTGAGGAAAAAGACGAAAATCACTCCGAGACCAAGGGCTATAGTCCATTGTCTCGAGTGATTTTCGTCTTTTTTCAAATCCCCAAAAATGATGAAAAACAGCATGCTATAGTATGCCGTCTGAGATGGGCTACAGCCCATGGTCAAAAATGATGAAAAACGAGGGTTTGAGAAAAAGACGAAAATCACTCCGAGACCATGGGCTATAGTCCATTGTCTCGAGTGATTTTCGTCTTTTTTCAAATCCCCAAAAATGATGAAAAACAGCATGCTATAGTATGCCGTCTGAGATGGGCTACAGCCCATGGTCAAAAATGATGAAAAACGAGGGTTTGAGAAAAAGACGAAAATCACTCCGAGACCATGGGCTATAGTCCATTGTCTCGAGTGATTTTCGTCTTTTTTCAAATCCCCAAAAATGATGAAAAACAGCATGCTATAGTATGCCGTCTGAGATGGGCTACAGCCCATGGTCAAAAATGATGAAAAACGAGGGTTTGAGGAAAAAGACGAAAATCACTCCGAGACCATGGGCTATAGTCCATTGTCTCGAGTGATTTTCGTCTTTTTTCAAATCCCCAAAAATGATGAAAAACAGCATGCTATAGTATGCCGTCTGAGATGGGCTACAGCCTATGATCAAAAATGATGAAAAACGAGGGTTTGAGAAAAAGACGAAAATCACTCCGAGACCATGGGCTATAGTCCATTGTCTCGAGTGATTTTCGTCTTTTTTCAAATCCCCAAAAATGATGAAAAAGAGCATGCTATAGTATGCCGTCTGAGATGCGCTACAGCCCATGGTCAAAAATGATGAAAAACGAGGGTTTGAGAAAAAGACGAAAATCACTCCGAGACCATGGGCTATAGTCCATTGTCTCGAGTGATTTTCGTCTTTTTTTCAAATCCCCAAAAATGATGAAAAACAGCATGCTATAGTATGCCGTCTGAGATGGGCTACAGCCCATGGTCAAAAATGATGAAAAACGAGGGTTTGAGAAAAAGACGAAAATCACTCCGAGACCATGGGCTATAGTCCATTGTCTCGAGTGATTTTCGTCTTTTTTTCAAATCCCCAAAAATGATGAAAAACAGCATGCTATAGTATGCCGTCTGAGATGGGCTACAGCCCATGGTCAAAAATGATGAAAAACGAGGGTTTGAGAAAAAGACGAAAATCACTCCGAGACCATGGGCTATAGTCCATTGTCTCGAGTGATTTTCGTCTTTTTTTCAAATCCCCAAAAATGATGAAAAACAGCATGCTATAGTATGCCGTCTGAGATGGGCTACAGCCCATGGTCAAAAATGATGAAAAACGAGGGTTTGAGAAAAAGACGAAAATCAATCCGAGACCATGGGCTATAGTCCATTGTCTCGAGTGATTTTCGTCTTTTTTTCAAATCCCCAAAAATGATGAAAAAGAGCATGCTATAGTATGCCGTCTGAGATGGGCTACATACAGCCCATGGTAAAAAATGATGAAAAACGAGGGTTTGAGAAAAAGACGAAAATCACTCCGAGACCATGGGCTATAGTCCATTGTCTCGAGTGATTTTCGTCTTTTTTCAAATCCCCAAAAATGTTGAAAAACAGCATGCTATAGTATGCCGTCTGAGATGGGCTACAGCCCATGGTCAAAAATGATGAAAAACGAGGGTTTGAGAAAAAGACGAAAATCATTCCGAGACCATGGGCTATAGTCCATTGTCTCGAGTGATTTTCGTCTTTTTTTCAAATCCCCAAAAATGATGAAAAACAGCATGCTATAGTATGCCGTCTGAGATGGGCTACAGCCCATGGTCAAAAATGATGAAAAACGAGGGTTTGAGAAAAAGACGAAAATCACTCCGAGACCATGGGCTATAGTCCTTTGTCTCGAGTGATTTTCGTCTTTTTTTCAAATCCCCAAAAATGATGAAAAACAGCATGCTATAGTATGCCGTCTGAGATGGGCTACAGCCCATGGTCAAAAATGATGAAAAACGAGGGTTTGAGAAAAAGACGAAAATCACTCCGAGACCATGGGCTATAGTCCATTGTCTCGAGTGATTTTCGTCTTTTTTTCAAATCCCCAAAAATGATGAAAAACAGCATGCTATAGTATGCCGTCTGAGATGGGCTACAGCCTATGGTCAAAAATGATGAAAAACGAGGGTTTGAGAAAAAGACGAAAATCACTCCGAGACCATGGGCTATAGTCCATTGTCTCGAGTGATTTTCGTCTTTTTTTCAAATCCCCAAAAATGATGAAAAACAGCATGCTATAGTATGCCGTCTGAGATGGGCTACAGCCCATGGTCAAAAATGATGAAAAACGAGGGTTTGAGAAAAAGACGAAAATCACTCCGAGACCATGGGCTATAGTCCATTGTCTCGAGTGATTTTCGTCTTTTTTTCAAATCCCCAAAAATGATGAAAAACAGCATGCTATAGTATGCCGTCTGAGATGGGCTACAGCCCATGGTCAAAAATGATGAAAAACGAGGGTTTGAGAAAAAGACGAAAATCACTCCGAGACCATGGGCTATAGTCCATTGTCTCGAGTGATTTTCGTCTTTTTTTCAAATCCCCAAAAATGATGAAAAACAGCATGCTATAGTATGCTGTCTGAGATGGGCTACAGCCCATGGTCAAAAATGATGAAAAACGAGGGTTTGAGAAAAAGACGAAAATCACTCCGAGACCATGGGCTATAGTCCATTGTCTCGAGTGATTTTCGTCTTTTTTTCAAATCCCCAAAAATGATGAAAAACAGCATGCTATAGTATGCCGTCTTAGATGGGCTACAGCCCATGGTCTAAAATGATGAAAAACGAGGGTTTGAGAAAAAGACGAAAATCACTCCGAGACCATGGGCTATAGTCCATTGTCTCGAGTGATTTTTGTCTTTTTTCAAATCCCCAAAAATGATGAAAAACAGCATGCTATAGTATGCCGTCTGAGATGGGCTACAGCCCATGGTCAAAAATGATGAAAAACGAGGGTTTGAGAAAAAGACGAAAATCACTCCGAGACCATGGGCTATAGTCCATTGTCTCGAGTGATTTTCGTCTTTTTTTCAAATCCCCAAAAATGATGAAAAACAGCATGCTATAGTATGCCGTCTGAGATGGGCTACAGCCCATGGTCAAAAATGATGAAAAACGAGGGTTTGAGAAAAAGACGAAAATCACTCCGAGACCATGGGCTATAGTCCATTGTCTCGAGTGATTTTCGTCTTTTTTCAAATCCCCAAAAATGATGAAAAACAGCATGCTATAGTATGCCGTCTGAGATGGGCTACAGCCCATGGTCAAAAATGATGAAAAACGAGGGTTTGAGAAAAAGACGAAAATCACTCCGAGACCATGGGCTATAGTCCATTGTCTCGAATGATTTTCGTCTTTTTTTCAAATCCCCAAAAATGATGAAAAACAGCATGCTATAGTATGCCGTCTGAGATGGGCTACAGCCCATGGTCAAAAATGATGAAAAACGAGGGTTTGAGAAAAATACGAAAATCACTCCGAGACCATGGGCTATAGTCCATTGTCTCGAGTGATTTTCGTCTTTTTTCAAATCCCCAAAAATGATGAAAAACAGCATGCTATAGTATGCCGTCTGAGATGCGCTACAGCCCATGGTCAAAAATGATGAAAAACGAGGGTTTGAGAAAAAGACGAAAATCACTCCGAGACCATGGGCTATAGTCCATTGTCTCGAGTGATTTTCGTCTTTTTTTCAAATCCCCAAAAATGATGAAAAAGAGCATGCTATAGTATGCCGTCTGAGATGGGCTACAGCCCATGGTCAAAAATGATGAAAAACGAGGGTTTGAGAAAAAGACGAAAATCACTCCGAGACCATGGGCTATAGTCCATTGTCTCGAGTGATTTTCGTCTTTTTTCAAATCCCCAAAAATGATGAAAAACAGCATGCTATAGTATGCCGTCTGAGATGCGCTACAGCCCATAGTCAAAAATGATGAAAAACGAGGGTTTGAGAAAAAGACGAAAATCACTCCGAGACCATGGGCTATAGTCCATTGTCTCGAGTGATTTTCGTCTTTTTTTCAAATCCCCAAAAATGATGAAAAACAGCATGCTATAGTATGCCGTCTGAGATGGGCTACAGCCCATGGTCAAAAATGATGAAAAACGAGGGTTTGAGAAAAAGACGAAAATCACTCCGAGACCATGGGCTATAGTCCATTGTCTCGAGTGATTTTCGTCTTTTTTTCAAATCCCCAAAAATGATGAAAAACAGCATGCTAGAGTATGCCGTCTGAGATGGGCTACAGCCCATGGTCAAAAATGATGAAAAACGAGGGTTTGAGAAAAAGACGAAAATCACTCCGAGACCATGGGCTATAGTCCATTGTCTCGAGTGATTTTCGTCTTTTTTCAAATCCCCAAAAATGATGAAAAACAGCATGCTATAGTATGCCGTCTGAGATGGGCTACAGCCCATGGTCAAAAATGATGAAAAACGAGGGTTTGAGAAAAAGACGAAAATCACTCCGAGACCATGGGCTATAGTCCATTGTCTCGAGTGATTTTCGTCTTTTTTCAAATCCCCAAAAATGATGAAAAACAGCATGCTATAGTATGCCGTCTGAGATGGGCTACAGCCCATGGTCAAAAATGATGAAAAACGAGGGTTTGAGAAAAAGACGAAAATCACTCCGAGACCATGGGCTATAGTCCATTGTCTCGAGTGATTTTCGTCTTTTTTCAAATCCCCAAAAATGATGAAAAACAGCATGCTATAGTATGCCGTCTGAGATGGGCTACAGCCCATGGTCAAAAATGATGAAAAACGAGGGTTTGAGGAAAAAGACGAAAATCACTCCGAGACCAAGGGCTATAGTCCATTGTCTCGAGTGATTTTCGTCTTTTTTCAAATCCCCAAAAATGATGAAAAACAGCATGCTATAGTATGCCGTCTGAGATGGGCTACAGCCCATGGTCAAAAATGATGAAAAACGAGGGTTTGAGAAAAAGACGAAAATCACTCCGAGACCATGGGCTATAGTCCATTGTCTCGAGTGATTTTCGTCTTTTTTCAAATCCCCAAAAATGATGAAAAACAGCATGCTATAGTATGCCGTCTGAGATGGGCTACAGCCCATGGTCAAAAATGATGAAAAACGAGGGTTTGAGAAAAAGACGAAAATCACTCCGAGACCATGGGCTATAGTCCATTGTCTCGAGTGATTTTCGTCTTTTTTCAAATCCCCAAAAATGATGAAAAACAGCATGCTATAGTATGCCGTCTGAGATGGGCTACAGCCCATGGTCAAAAATGATGAAAAACGAGGGTTTGAGGAAAAAGACGAAAATCACTCCGAGACCAAGGGCTATAGTCCATTGTCTCGAGTGATTTTCGTCTTTTTTCAAATCCCCAAAAATGATGAAAAACAGCATGCTATAGTATGCCGTCTGAGATGGGCTACAGCCCATGGTCAAAAATGATGAAAAACGAGGGTTTGAGAAAAAGACGAAAATCACTCCGAGACCATGGGCTATAGTCCATTGTCTCGAGTGATTTTCGTCTTTTTTCAAATCCCCAAAAATGATGAAAAACAGCATGCTATAGTATGCCGTCTGAGATGGGCTACAGCCCATGGTCAAAAATGATGAAAAACGAGGGTTTGAGAAAAAGACGAAAATCACTCCGAGACCATGGGCTATAGTCCATTGTCTCGAGTGATTTTCGTCTTTTTTCAAATCCCCAAAAATGATGAAAAACAGCATGCTATAGTATGCCGTCTGAGATGGGCTACAGCCCATGGTCAAAAATGATGAAAAACGAGGGTTTGAGGAAAAAGACGAAAATCACTCCGAGACCATGGGCTATAGTCCATTGTCTCGAGTGATTTTCGTCTTTTTTCAAATCCCCAAAAATGATGAAAAACAGCATGCTATAGTATGCCGTCTGAGATGGGCTACAGCCTATGATCAAAAATGATGAAAAACGAGGGTTTGAGAAAAAGACGAAAATCACTCCGAGACCATGGGCTATAGTCCATTGTCTCGAGTGATTTTCGTCTTTTTTCAAATCCCCAAAAATGATGAAAAAGAGCATGCTATAGTATGCCGTCTGAGATGCGCTACAGCCCATGGTCAAAAATGATGAAAAACGAGGGTTTGAGAAAAAGACGAAAATCACTCCGAGACCATGGGCTATAGTCCATTGTCTCGAGTGATTTTCGTCTTTTTTTCAAATCCCCAAAAATGATGAAAAACAGCATGCTATAGTATGCCGTCTGAGATGGGCTACAGCCCATGGTCAAAAATGATGAAAAACGAGGGTTTGAGAAAAAGACGAAAATCACTCCGAGACCATGGGCTATAGTCCATTGTCTCGAGTGATTTTCGTCTTTTTTTCAAATCCCCAAAAATGATGAAAAACAGCATGCTATAGTATGCCGTCTGAGATGGGCTACAGCCCATGGTCAAAAATGATGAAAAACGAGGGTTTGAGAAAAAGACGAAAATCACTCCGAGACCATGGGCTATAGTCCATTGTCTCGAGTGATTTTCGTCTTTTTTTCAAATCCCCAAAAATGATGAAAAACAGCATGCTATAGTATGCCGTCTGAGATGGGCTACAGCCCATGGTCAAAAATGATGAAAAACGAGGGTTTGAGAAAAAGACGAAAATCAATCCGAGACCATGGGCTATAGTCCATTGTCTCGAGTGATTTTCGTCTTTTTTTCAAATCCCCAAAAATGATGAAAAAGAGCATGCTATAGTATGCCGTCTGAGATGGGCTACAGCCCATGGTAAAAAATGATGAAAAACGAGGGTTTGAGAAAAAGACGAAAATCACTCCGAGACCATGGGCTATAGTCCATTGTCTCGAGTGATTTTCGTCTTTTTTCAAATCCCCAAAAATGTTGAAAAACAGCATGCTATAGTATGCCGTCTGAGATGGGCTACAGCCCATGGTCAAAAATGATGAAAAACGAGGGTTTGAGAAAAAGACGAAAATCATTCCGAGACCATGGGCTATAGTCCATTGTCTCGAGTGATTTTCGTCTTTTTTTCAAATCCCCAAAAATGATGAAAAACAGCATGCTATAGTATGCCGTCTGAGATGGGCTACAGCCCATGGTCAAAAATGATGAAAAACGAGGGTTTGAGAAAAAGACGAAAATCACTCCGAGACCATGGGCTATAGTCCTTTGTCTCGAGTGATTTTCGTCTTTTTTTCAAATCCCCAAAAATGATGAAAAACAGCATGCTATATATAGTATGCCGTCTGAGATGGGCTACAGCCCATGGTCAAAAATGATGAAAAACGAGGGTTTGAGAAAAAGACGAAAATCACTCCGAGACCATGGGCTATAGTCCATTGTCTCGAGTGATTTTCGTCTTTTTTTCAAATCCCCAAAAATGATGAAAAACAGCATGCTATAGTATGCCGTCTGAGATGGGCTACAGCCTATGGTCAAAAATGATGAAAAACGAGGGTTTGAGAAAAAGACGAAAATCACTCCGAGACCATGGGCTATAGTCCATTGTCTCGAGTGATTTTCGTCTTTTTTTCAAATCCCCAAAAATGATGAAAAACAGCATGCTATAGTATGCCGTCTGAGATGGGCTACAGCCCATGGTCAAAAATGATGAAAAACGAGGGTTTGAGAAAAAGACGAAAATCACTCCGAGACCATGGGCTATAGTCCATTGTCTCGAGTGATTTTCGTCTTTTTTTCAAATCCCCAAAAATGATGAAAAACAGCATGCTATAGTATGCCGTCTGAGATGGGCTACAGCCCATGGTCAAAAATGATGAAAAACGAGGGTTTGAGAAAAAGACGAAAATCACTCCGAGACCATGGGCTATAGTCCATTGTCTCGAGTGATTTTCGTCTTTTTTTCAAATCCCCAAAAATGATGAAAAACAGCATGCTATAGTATGCTGTCTGAGATGGGCTACAGCCCATGGTCAAAAATGATGAAAAACGAGGGTTTGAGAAAAAGACGAAAATCACTCCGAGACCATGGGCTATAGTCCATTGTCTCGAGTGATTTTCGTCTTTTTTTCAAATCCCCAAAAATGATGAAAAACAGCATGCTATAGTATGCCGTCTTAGATGGGCTACAGCCCATGGTCTAAAATGATGAAAAACGAGGGTTTGAGAAAAAGACGAAAATCACTCCGAGACCATGGGCTATAGTCCATTGTCTCGAGTGATTTTTGTCTTTTTTCAAATCCCCAAAAATGATGAAAAACAGCATGCTATAGTATGCCGTCTGAGATGGGCTACAGCCCATGGTCAAAAATGATGAAAAACGAGGGTTTGAGAAAAAGACGAAAATCACTCCGAGACCATGGGCTATAGTCCATTGTCTCGAGTGATTTTCGTCTTTTTTTCAAATCCCCAAAAATGATGAAAAACAGCATGCTATAGTATGCCGTCTGAGATGGGCTACAGCCCATGGTAAAAAATGATGAAAAACGAGGGTTTGAGAAAAAGACGAAAATCACTCCGAGACCATGGGCTATAGTCCATTGTCTCGAGTGATTTTCGTCTTTTTTTCAAATCCCCAAAAATGATGAAAAACAGCATGCTATAGTATGCCGTCTGAGATGGGCTAAAGCCCATGGTCAAAAATGATGAAAAACGAGGGTTTGAGAAAAAGACGAAAATCACTCCGAGACCATGGGCTATAGTCCATTGTCTCGAGTGATTTTCGTCTTTTTTCAAATCCCCAAAAATGATGAAAAACAGCATGCTATAGTATGCCGTCTGAGATGGGCTACAGCCCATGGTCAAAAATGATGAAAAACGAGGGTTTGAGAAAAAGACGAAAATCACTCCGAGACCATGGGCTATAGTCCATTGTCTCGAGTGATTTTCGTCTTTTTTTCAAATCCCCAAAAATGATGAAAAACAGCATGCTATAGTATGCCGTCTGAGATGGGCTAAAGCCCATGGTCAAAAATGATGAAAAACGAGGGTTTGAGAAAAAGACGAAAATCACTCCGAGACCATGGGCTATAGTCCATTGTCTCGAGTGATTTTCGTCTTTTTTCAAATCCCCAAAAATGATGAAAAACAGCATGCTATAGTATGCCGTCTGAGATGGGCTATAGCCCATGGTCAAAAATGATGAAAAACGAGGGTTTGAGAAAAAGACGAAAATCAATCCGAGACCATGGGCTATAGTCCATTGTCTCGAGTGATTTTCGTCTTTTTTTCAAATCCCCAAAAATGATGAAAAACAGCATGCTATAGTATGCCGTCTTAGATGGGCTACAGCCCATGGTCAAAAATGATGAAAAACGAGGGTTTGAGAAAAAGACGAAAATCACTCCGAGACCATGGGCTAAAGTCCATTGTCTCGAGTGATTTTCGTCTTTTTTCAAATCCCCAAAAATTATGAAAAACAGCATGCTATAGTATGACGTCTGAGATGGGCTACAGCCCATGGTCAAAAATGATGAAAAACGAGGGTTTGAGAAAAAGACGAAAATCACTCCGAGACCATGGGCTATAGTCCATTGTCTCGAGTGATTTTCGTCTTTTTTTCAAATCCCCAAAAATGATGAAAAAGAGCATGCTATAGTATGCCGTCTGAGATCGGCTACAGCCCATGGTCAAAAATGATGAAAAACGAGGGTTTGAGAAAAAGACGAAAATCACTCCGAGACCATGGGCTATAGTCCATTGTCTCGAGTGATTTTCGTCTTTTTTTCAAATCCCCAAAAATGATGAAAAACAGCATGCTATAGTATGCCGTCTGAGATGGGCTACAGCCCATGGTCAAAAATGATGAAAAACGAGGGTTTGAGAAAAAGACGAAAATCACTCCGAGACCATGGGCTATAGTCCATTGTCTCGAGTGATTTTCGTCTTTTTTTCAAATCCCCAAAAATGATGAAAAACAGCATGCTATAGTATGCTGTCTGAGATGGGCTACAGCCCATGGTCAAAAATGATGAAAAACGAGGGTTTGAGAAAATGACGAAAATCACTCCGAGACCATGGGCTATAGTCCATTGTCTCGAGTGATTTTCGTCTTTTTTCAAATCCCCAAAAATGATGAAAAACAGCATGCTATAGTATGCTGTCTGAGATGGGCTACAGCCCATGGTCAAAAATGATGAAAAACGAGGGTTTGAGAAAAAGACGAAAATCACTCCGAGACCATGGGCTATAGTCCATTGTCTCGAGTGATTTTCGTCTTTTTTTCAAATCCCCAAAAATGATGAAAAACAGCATGCTATAGTATGCCGTCTGAGATGGGCTACAGCCCATGGTCAAAAATGATGAAAAACGAGGGTTTGAGAAAAAGACGAAAATCACTCCGAGACCATGGGCTATAGTCCATTGTCTCGAGTGATTTTCGTCTTTTTTTCAAATCCCCAAAAATGATGAAAAACAGCATGCTATAGTATGCCGTCTGAGATGGGCTACAGCCCATGGTCAAAAATGATGAAAAACGAGGGTTTGAGAAAAAGACGAAAATCACTCCGAGACCATGGGCTATAGTCCATTGTCTCGAGTGATTTTCGTCTTTTTTTCAAATCCCCAAAAATGATGAAAAACAGCATGCTATAGTATGCCGTCTGAGATGGGCTACAGCCCATGGTCAAAAATGATGAAAAACGAGGGTTTGAGAAAAAGACGAAAATCACTCCGAGACCATGGGCTATAGTCCTTTGTCTCGAGTGATTTTCGTCTTTTTTTCAAATCCCCAAAAATGATGAAAAACAGCATGCTATAGTATGCCGTCTGAGATGGGCTACAGCCCATGGTCAAAAATGATGAAAAACGAGGGTTTGAGAAAAAGACGAAAATCACTCCGAGACCATGGGCTATAGTCCATTGTCTCGAGTGATTTTCGTCTTTTTTTCAAATCCCCAAAAATGATGAAAAACAGCATGCCATAGTATGCCGTCTGAGATGGGCTACAGCCTATGGTCAAAAATGATGAAAAACGAGGGTTTGAGAAAAAGACGAAAATCACTCCGAGACCATGGGCTATAGTCCATTGTCTCGAGTGATTTTCGTCTTTTTTTCAAATCCCCAAAAATGATGAAAAACAGCATGCTATAGTATGCCGTCTGAGATGGGCTACAGCCCATGGTCAAAAATTATGAAAAACGAGGGTTTGAGAAAAAGACGAAAATCACTCCGAGACCATGGGCTATAGTCCATTGTCTCGAGTGATTTTCGTCTTTTTTTCAAATCCCCAAAAATGATGAAAAACAGCATGCTATAGTATGCTGTCTGAGATGGGCTACAGCCCATGGTCAAAAATGATGAAAAACGAGGGTTTGAGAAAAAGACGAAAATCACTCCGAGACCATGGGCTATAGTCCATTGTCTCGAGTGATTTTCGTCTTTTTTTCAAATCCCCAAAAATGATGAAAAACAGCATGCTATAGTATGCCGTCTGAGATGGGCTACAGCCCATGGTCAAAAATGATGAAAAACGAGGGTTTGAGAAAAAGACGAAAATCACTCCGAGACCATGGGCTATAGTCCATTGTCTCGAGTGATTTTCGTCTTTTTTTCAAATCCCCAAAAATGATGAAAAACAGCATGCTATAGTATGCCGTCTGAGATGGGCTACAGCCCATGGTCAAAAATGATGAAAAACGAGGGTTTGAGAAAAAGACGAAAATCACTCCGAGACCATGGGCTATACCATTGTCTCGAGTGATTTTCGTATTTTTTTCAAATCCCCAAAAATGATGAAAAACAGCATGCTATAGTATGCTGTCTGAGATGGGCTACAGCCCATGGTCAAAAATGATGAAAAACGAGGGTTTGAGAAAAAGACGAAAATCACTCCGAGACCATGGGCTATAGTCCATTGTCTCGAGTGATTTTCGTCTTTTTTTCAAATCCCCAAAAATGAAGAAAAACAGCATGCTATAGTATGCCGTCTTAGATGGGCTACAGCCCATGGTCTAAAATGATGAAAAACGAGGGTTTGAGAAAAAGACGAAAATCACTCCGAGACCATGGGCTATAGTCCATTGTCTCGAGTGATTTTCGTCTTTTTTCAAATCCCCAAAAATGATGAAAAACAGCATGCTATAGTATGCCGTCTGAGATGGGCTACAGCCCATGGTCAAAAATGATGAAAAACGAGGGTTTGAGAAAAAGACGAAAATCACTCCGAGACCATGGGCTATAGTCCATTGTCTCGAGTGATTTTCGTCTTTTTTTCAAATCCCCAAAAATGATGAAAAACAGCATGCTATAGTATGCCGTCTGAGATGGGCTACAGCCCATGGTAAAAAATGATGAAAAACGAGGGTTTGAGAAAAAGACGAAAATCACTCCGAGACCATGGGCTATAGTCCATTGTCTCGAGTGATTTTCGTCTTTTTTTCAAATCCCCAAAAATGATGAAAAACAGCATGCTATAGTATGCCGTCTGAGATGGGCTTAAGCCCATGGTCAAAAATGATGAAAAACGAGGGTTTGAGAAAAAGACGAAAATCACTCCGAGACCATGGGCTATAGTCCATTGTCTCGAGTGATTTTCGTCTTTTTTCAAATCCCCAAAAATGATGAAAAACAGCATGCTATAGTATGCCGTCTGAGATGGGCTATAGCCCATGGTCAAAAATGATGAAAAACGAGGGTTTGAGAAAAAGACGAAAATCACTCCGAGACCATGGGCTATAGTCCATTGTCTCGAGTGATTTTCGTCTTTTTTTCAAATCCCCAAAAATGATGAAAAACAGCATGCTATAGTATGCCGTCTGAGATGGGCTACAGCCCATGGTCAAAAATTATGAAAAACGAGGGTTTGAGAAAAAGACGAAAATCACTCCGAGACCATGGGCTATAGTCCATTGTCTCGAGTGATTTTCGTCTTTTTTTCAAATCCCCAAAAATGATGAAAAACAGCATGCTATAGTATGCTGTCTGAGATGGGCTACAGCCCATGGTCAAAAATGATGAAAAACGAGGGTTTGAGAAAAAGACGAAAATCACTCCGAGACCATGGGCTATAGTCCATTGTCTCGAGTGATTTTCGTCTTTTTTTCAAATCCCCAAAAATGATGAAAAACAGCATGCTATAGTATGCCGTCTGAGATGGGCTACAGCCCATGGTCAAAAATGATGAAAAACGAGGGTTTGAGAAAAAGACGAAAATCACTCCGAGACCATGGGCTATAGTCCATTGTCTCGAGTGATTTTCGTCTTTTTTTCAAATCCCCAAAAATGATGAAAAACAGCATGCTATAGTATGCCGTCTGAGATGGGCTACAGCCCATGGTCAAAAATGATGAAAAACGAGGGTTTGAGAAAAAGACGAAAATCACTCCGAGACCATGGGCTATAGTCCATTGTCTCGAGTGATTTTCGTATTTTTTTCAAATCCCCAAAAATGATGAAAAACAGCATGCTATAGTATGCTGTCTGAGATGGGCTACAGCCCATGGTCAAAAATGATGAAAAACGAGGGTTTGAGAAAAAGACGAAAATCACTCCGAGACCATGGGCTATAGTCCATTGTCTCGAGTGATTTTCGTCTTTTTTTCAAATCCCCAAAAATGAAGAAAAACAGCATGCTATAGTATGCCGTCTTAGATGGGCTACAGCCCATGGTCTAAAATGATGAAAAACGAGGGTTTGAGAAAAAGACGAAAATCACTCCGAGACCATGGGCTATAGTCCATTGTCTCGAGTGATTTTCGTCTTTTTTCAAATCCCCAAAAATGATGAAAAACAGCATGCTATAGTATGCCGTCTGAGATGGGCTACAGCCCATGGTCAAAAATGATGAAAAACGAGGGTTTGAGAAAAAGACGAAAATCACTCCGAGACCATGGGCTATAGTCCATTGTCTCGAGTGATTTTCGTCTTTTTTTCAAATCCCCAAAAATGATGAAAAACAGCATGCTATAGTATGCCGTCTGAGATGGGCTACAGCCCATGGTAAAAAATGATGAAAAACGAGGGTTTGAGAAAAAGACGAAAATCACTCCGAGACCATGGGCTATAGTCCATTGTCTCGAGTGATTTTCGTCTTTTTTTCAAATCCCCAAAAATGATGAAAAACAGCATGCTATAGTATGCCGTCTGAGATGGGCTAAAGCCCATGGTCAAAAATGATGAAAAACGAGGGTTTGAGAAAAAGACGAAAATCACTCCGAGACCATGGGCTATAGTCCATTGTCTCGAGTGATTTTCGTCTTTTTTCAAATCCCCAAAAATGATGAAAAACAGCATGCTATAGTATGCCGTCTGAGATGGGCTATAGCCCATGGTCAAAAATGATGAAAAACGAGGGTTTGAGAAAAAGACGAAAATCAATCCGAGACCATGGGCTATAGTCCATTGTCTCGAGTGATTTTCGTCTTTTTTTCAAATCCCCAAAAATGATGAAAAACAGCATGCTATAGTATGCCGTCTTAGATGGGCTACAGCCCATGGTCAAAAATGATGAAAAACGAGGGTTTTAGAAAAAGACGAAAATCACTCCGAGACCATGGGCTAAAGTCCATTGTCTCGAGTTATTTTCGTCTTTTTTCAAATCCCCAAAAATTATGAAAAACAGCATGCTATAGTATGACGTCTGAGATGGGCTACAGCCCATGGTCAAAAATGATGAAAAACGAGGGTTTGAGAAAAAGACGAAAATCACTCCGAGACCATGGGCTATAGTCCATTGTCTCGAGTGATTTTCGTCTTTTTTTCAAATCCCCAAAAATGATGAAAAAGAGCATGCTATAGTATGCCGTCTGAGATCGGCTACAGCCCATGGTCAAAAATGATGAAAAACGAGGGTTTGAGAAAAAGACGAAAATCACTCCGAGACCATGGGCTATAGTCCATTGTCTCGAGTGATTTTCGTCTTTTTTTCAAATCCCCAAAAATGATGAAAAACAGCATGCTATAGTATGCTGTCTGAGATGGGCTACAGCCCATGGTCAAAAATGATGAAAAACGAGGGTTTGAGAAAAAGACGAAAATCACTCCGAGACCATGGGCTATAGTCCATTGTCTCGAGTGATTTTCGTCTTTTTTTCAAATCCCCAAAAATGATGAAAAACAGCATGCTATAGTATGCCGTCTGAGATGGGCTACAGCCCATGGTCAAAAATGATGAAAAACGAGGGTTTGAGAAAAAGACGAAAATCACTCCGAGACCATGGGCTATAGTCCATTGTCTCGAGTGATTTTCGTCTTTTTTCAAATCCCCAAAAATGATGAAAAACAGCATGCTATAGTATGCTGTCTGAGATGGGCTACAGCCCATGGTCAAAAATGATGAAAAACGAGGGTTTGAGAAAAAGACGAAAATCACTCCGAGACCATGGGCTATATAGTCCATTGTCTCGAGTGATTTTCGTCTTTTTTTCAAATCCCCAAAAATGATGAAAAACAGCATGCTATAGTATGCCGTCTGAGATGGGCTACAGCCCATGGTCAAAAATTATGAAAAACGAGGGTTTGAGAAAAAGACGAAAATCACTCCGAGACCATGGGCTATAGTCCATTGTCTCGAGTGATTTTCGACTTTTTTTCAAATCCCCAAAAATTATGAAAAACAGCATGCTATAGTATGCCGTCTGAGATGGGCTACAGCCCATGGTCAAAAATGATGAAAAACGAGGGTTTGAGAAAAAGACGAAAATCACTCCGAGACCATGGGCTATAGTCCATTGTCTCGAGTGATTTTCGTCTTTTTTCAAATCCCCAAAAATGATGAAAAACAGCATGCTATAGTATGCCGTCTGAGATGGGCTACAGCCCATGGTCAAAAATGATGAAAAACGAGGGTTTGAGGAAAAAGACGAAAATCACTCCGAGACCATGGGCTATAGTCCATTGTCTCGAGTGATTTTCGTCTTTTTTCAAATCCCCAAAAATGATGAAAAACAGCATGCTATAGTATGCCGTCTGAGATGGGCTACAGCCCATGGTCAAAAATGATGAAAAACGAGGGTTTGAGAAAAAGACGAAAATCAATCCGAGACCATGGGCTATAGTCCATTGTCTCGAGTGATTTTCGTCTTTTTTCAAATCCCCAAAAATGATGAAAAACAGCATGCTATAGTATGCCGTCTGAGATGCGCTACAGCCCATGGTCAAAAATGATGAAAAACGAGGGTTTGAGAAAAAGACGAAAATCACTCCGAGACCATGGGCTATAGTCCATTGTCTCGAGTGATTTTCGTCTTTTTTTCAAATCCCCAAAAATGATGAAAAACAGCATGCTATAGTATGCCGTCTGAGATGGGCTACAGCCCATGGTCAAAAATGATGAAAAACGAGGGTTTAAGAAAAAGACGAAAATCACTCCGAGACCATGGGCTATAGTCCATTGTCTCGAGTGATTTTCGTCTTTTTTCAAATCCCCAAAAATGATGAAAAAGAGCATGCTATAGTATGCCGTCTGAGATGGGCTACAGCCCATGGTCAAAAATGATGAAAAACGAGGGTTTGAGAAAAAGACGAAAATCACTCCGAGACCATGGGCTATAGTCCATTGTCTCGAGTGATTTTCGTCTTTTTTTCAAATCCCCAAAAATGATGAAAAACAGCATGCTATAGTATGCCGTCTGAGATGGGCTACAGCCCATGGTCAAAAATGATGAAAAACGAGGGTTTAAGAAAAAGACGAAAATCACTCCGAGACCATGGGCTATAGTCCATTGTCTCGAGTGATTTTCGTCTTTTTTCAAATCCCCAAAGATGATGAAAAAGAGCATGCTATAGTATGCCGTCTGAGATGGGCTACAGCCCATGGTCAAAAATGATGAAAAACGAGGGTTTGAGAAAAAGACGAAAATCACTCCGAGACCATGGGCTATAGTCCATTGTCTCGAGTGATTTTCGTCTTTTTTCAAATCCCCAAAAATGATGAAAAACAGCATGCTATAGTATGCCGTCTGAGATGGGCTACAGCCCATGGTCAAAAATGATGAAAAACGAGGGTTTGAGAAAAAGACGAAAATCAATCCGAGACCATGGGCTATAGTCCATTGTCTCGAGTGATTTTCGTCTTTTTTTCAAATCCCCAAAAATGATGAAAAACAGCATGCTATAGTATGCCGTCTTAGATGGGCTACAGCCCATGGTCTAAAATGATGAAAAACGAGGGTTTGAGAAAAAGACGAAAATCACTCCGAGACCATGGGCTATAGTCCATTGTCTCGAGTGATTTTCGTCTTTTTTCAAATCCCCAAAAATGATGAAAAACAGCATGCTATAGTATGCCGTCTGAGATGGGCTACAGCCCATGGTCAAAAATGATGAAAAACGAGGGTTTGAGAAAAAGACGAAAATCACTCCGAGACCATGGGCTATAGTCCATTGTCTCGAGTGATTTTCGTCTTTTTTTCAAATCCCCAAAAATGATGAAAAACAGCATGCTATAGTATGCCGTCTGAGATGGGCTACAGCCCATGGTAAAAAATGATGAAAAACGAGGGTTTGAGAAAAAGACGAAAATCACTCCGAGACCATGGGCTATAGTCCATTGTCTCGAGTGATTTTCGTCTTTTTTTCAAATCCCCAAAAATGATGAAAAACAGCATGCTATAGTATGCCGTCTGAGATGGGCTTAAGCCCATGGTCAAAAATGATGAAAAACGAGGGTTTGAGAAAAAGACGAAAATCACTCCGAGACCATGGGCTATAGTCCATTGTCTCGAGTGATTTTCGTCTTTTTTCAAATCCCCAAAAATGATGAAAAACAGCATGCTATAGTATGCCGTCTGAGATGGGCTATAGCCCATGGTCAAAAATGATGAAAAACGAGGGTTTGAGAAAAAGACGAAAATCACTCCGAGACCATGGGCTATAGTCCATTGTCTCGAGTGATTTTCGTCTTTTTTTCAAATCCCCAAAAATGATGAAAAACAGCATGCTATAGTATGCCGTCTGAGATGGGCTACAGCCCATGGTCAAAAATTATGAAAAACGAGGGTTTGAGAAAAAGACGAAAATCACTCCGAGACCATGGGCTATAGTCCATTGTCTCGAGTGATTTTCGTCTTTTTTTCAAATCCCCAAAAATGATGAAAAACAGCATGCTATAGTATGCTGTCTGAGATGGGCTACAGCCCATGGTCAAAAATGATGAAAAACGAGGGTTTGAGAAAAAGACGAAAATCACTCCGAGACCATGGGCTATAGTCCATTGTCTCGAGTGATTTTCGTCTTTTTTTCAAATCCCCAAAAATGATGAAAAACAGCATGCTATAGTATGCCGTCTGAGATGGGCTACAGCCCATGGTCAAAAATGATGAAAAACGAGGGTTTGAGAAAAAGACGAAAATCACTCCGAGACCATGGGCTATAGTCCATTGTCTCGAGTGATTTTCGTCTTTTTTTCAAATCCCCAAAAATGATGAAAAACAGCATGCTATAGTATGCCGTCTGAGATGGGCTACAGCCCATGGTCAAAAATGATGAAAAACGAGGGTTTGAGAAAAAGACGAAAATCACTCCGAGACCATGGGCTATAGTCCATTGTCTCGAGTGATTTTCGTATTTTTTTCAAATCCCCAAAAATGATGAAAAACAGCATGCTATAGTATGCTGTCTGAGATGGGCTACAGCCCATGGTCAAAAATGATGAAAAACGAGGGTTTGAGAAAAAGACGAAAATCACTCCGAGACCATGGGCTATAGTCCATTGTCTCGAGTGATTTTCGTCTTTTTTTCAAATCCCCAAAAATGAAGAAAAACAGCATGCTATAGTATGCCGTCTTAGATGGGCTACAGCCCATGGTCTAAAATGATGAAAAACGAGGGTTTGAGAAAAAGACGAAAATCACTCCGAGACCATGGGCTATAGTCCATTGTCTCGAGTGATTTTCGTCTTTTTTCAAATCCCCAAAAATGATGAAAAACAGCATGCTATAGTATGCCGTCTGAGATGGGCTACAGCCCATGGTCAAAAATGATGAAAAACGAGGGTTTGAGAAAAAGACGAAAATCACTCCGAGACCATGGGCTATAGTCCATTGTCTCGAGTGATTTTCGTCTTTTTTTCAAATCCCCAAAAATGATGAAAAACAGCATGCTATAGTATGCCGTCTGAGATGGGCTACAGCCCATGGTAAAAAATGATGAAAAACGAGGGTTTGAGAAAAAGACGAAAATCACTCCGAGACCATGGGCTATAGTCCATTGTCTCGAGTGATTTTCGTCTTTTTTTCAAATCCCCAAAAATGATGAAAAACAGCATGCTATAGTATGCCGTCTGAGATGGGCTAAAGCCCATGGTCAAAAATGATGAAAAACGAGGGTTTGAGAAAAAGACGAAAATCACTCCGAGACCATGGGCTATAGTCCATTGTCTCGAGTGATTTTCGTCTTTTTTCAAATCCCCAAAAATGATGAAAAACAGCATGCTATAGTATGCCGTCTGAGATGGGCTATAGCCCATGGTCAAAAATGATGAAAAACGAGGGTTTGAGAAAAAGACGAAAATCAATCCGAGACCATGGGCTATAGTCCATTGTCTCGAGTGATTTTCGTCTTTTTTTCAAATCCCCAAAAATGATGAAAAACAGCATGCTATAGTATGCCGTCTTAGATGGGCTACAGCCCATGGTCAAAAATGATGAAAAACGAGGGTTTTAGAAAAAGACGAAAATCACTCCGAGACCATGGGCTAAAGTCCATTGTCTCGAGTTATTTTCGTCTTTTTTCAAATCCCCAAAAATTATGAAAAACAGCATGCTATAGTATGACGTCTGAGATGGGCTACAGCCCATGGTCAAAAATGATGAAAAACGAGGGTTTGAGAAAAAGACGAAAATCACTCCGAGACCATGGGCTATAGTCCATTGTCTCGAGTGATTTTCGTCTTTTTTTCAAATCCCCAAAAATGATGAAAAAGAGCATGCTATAGTATGCCGTCTGAGATCGGCTACAGCCCATGGTCAAAAATGATGAAAAACGAGGGTTTGAGAAAAAGACGAAAATCACTCCGAGACCATGGGCTATAGTCCATTGTCTCGAGTGATTTTCGTCTTTTTTTCAAATCCCCAAAAATGATGAAAAACAGCATGCTATAGTATGCTGTCTGAGATGGGCTACAGCCCATGGTCAAAAATGATGAAAAACGAGGGTTTGAGAAAAAGACGAAAATCACTCCGAGACCATGGGCTATAGTCCATTGTCTCGAGTGATTTTCGTCTTTTTTTCAAATCCCCAAAAATGATGAAAAACAGCATGCTATAGTATGCCGTCTGAGATGGGCTACAGCCCATGGTCAAAAATGATGAAAAACGAGGGTTTGAGAAAAAGACGAAAATCACTCCGAGACCATGGGCTATAGTCCATTGTCTCGAGTGATTTTCGTCTTTTTTCAAATCCCCAAAAATGATGAAAAACAGCATGCTATAGTATGCTGTCTGAGATGGGCTACAGCCCATGGTCAAAAATGATGAAAAACGAGGGTTTGAGAAAAAGACGAAAATCACTCCGAGACCATGGGCTATATAGTCCATTGTCTCGAGTGATTTTCGTCTTTTTTTCAAATCCCCAAAAATGATGAAAAACAGCATGCTATAGTATGCCGTCTGAGATGGGCTACAGCCCATGGTCAAAAATTATGAAAAACGAGGGTTTGAGAAAAAGACGAAAATCACTCCGAGACCATGGGCTATAGTCCATTGTCTCGAGTGATTTTCGACTTTTTTTCAAATCCCCAAAAATTATGAAAAACAGCATGCTATAGTATGCCGTCTGAGATGGGCTACAGCCCATGGTCAAAAATGATGAAAAACGAGGGTTTGAGAAAAAGACGAAAATCACTCCGAGACCATGGGCTATAGTCCATTGTCTCGAGTGATTTTCGTCTTTTTTCAAATCCCCAAAAATGATGAAAAACAGCATGCTATAGTATGCCGTCTGAGATGGGCTACAGCCCATGGTCAAAAATGATGAAAAACGAGGGTTTGAGGAAAAAGACGAAAATCACTCCGAGACCATGGGCTATAGTCCATTGTCTCGAGTGATTTTCGTCTTTTTTCAAATCCCCAAAAATGATGAAAAACAGCATGCTATAGTATGCCGTCTGAGATGGGCTACAGCCCATGGTCAAAAATGATGAAAAACGAGGGTTTGAGAAAAAGACGAAAATCAATCCGAGACCATGGGCTATAGTCCATTGTCTCGAGTGATTTTCGTCTTTTTTCAAATCCCCAAAAATGATGAAAAACAGCATGCTATAGTATGCCGTCTGAGATGCGCTACAGCCCATGGTCAAAAATGATGAAAAACGAGGGTTTGAGAAAAAGACGAAAATCACTCCGAGACCATGGGCTATAGTCCATTGTCTCGAGTGATTTTCGTCTTTTTTTCAAATCCCCAAAAATGATGAAAAACAGCATGCTATAGTATGCCGTCTGAGATGGGCTACAGCCCATGGTCAAAAATGATGAAAAACGAGGGTTTAAGAAAAAGACGAAAATCACTCCGAGACCATGGGCTATAGTCCATTGTCTCGAGTGATTTTCGTCTTTTTTCAAATCCCCAAAAATGATGAAAAAGAGCATGCTATAGTATGCCGTCTGAGATGGGCTACAGCCCATGGTCAAAAATGATGAAAAACGAGGGTTTGAGAAAAAGACGAAAATCACTCCGAGACCATGGGCTATAGTCCATTGTCTCGAGTGATTTTCGTCTTTTTTTCAAATCCCCAAAAATGATGAAAAACAGCATGCTATAGTATGCCGTCTGAGATGGGCTACAGCCCATGGTCAAAAATGATGAAAAACGAGGGTTTAAGAAAAAGACGAAAATCACTCCGAGACCATGGGCTATAGTCCATTGTCTCGAGTGATTTTCGTCTTTTTTCAAATCCCCAAAGATGATGAAAAAGAGCATGCTATAGTATGCCGTCTGAGATGGGCTACAGCCCATGGTCAAAAATGATGAAAAACGAGGGTTTGAGAAAAAGACGAAAATCACTCCGAGACCATGGGCTATAGTCCATTGTCTCGAGTGATTTTCGTCTTTTTTCAAATCCCCAAAAATGATGAAAAACAGCATGCTATAGTATGCCGTCTGAGATGGGCTACAGCCCATGGTCAAAAATGATGAAAAACGAGGGTTTGAGAAAAAGACGAAAATCAATCCGAGACCATGGGCTATAGTCCATTGTCTCGAGTGATTTTCGTCTTTTTTTCAAATCCCCAAAAATGATGAAAAACAGCATGCTATAGTATGCCGTCTGAGATGGGCTACAGCCCATGGTCAAAAATGATGAAAAACGAGGGTTTGAGAAAAAGACGAAAATCACTCCGAGACCATGGGCTATAGTCCATTGTCTCGAGTGATTTTCGTCTTTTTTTCAAATCCCCAAAAATGATGAAAAACAGCATGCTATAGTATGCCGTCTGAGATGGGCTACAGCCCATGGTCAAAAATGATGAAAAACGAGGGTTTGAGAAAAAGACGAAAATCACTCCGAGACCATGGGCTATAGTCCTTTGTCTCGAGTGATTTTCGTCTTTTTTTCAAATCCCCAAAAATGATGAAAAACAGCATGCTATAGTATGCCGTCTGAGATGGGCTACAGCCCATGGTCAAAAATGATGAAAAACGAGGGTTTGAGAAAAAGACGAAAATCACTCCGAGACCATGGGCTATAGTCCATTGTCTCGAGTGATTTTCGTCTTTTTTTCAAATCCCCAAAAATGATGAAAAACAGCATGCTATAGTATGCCGTCTGAGATGGGCTACAGCCCATGGTCAAAAATGATGAAAAACGAGGGTTTGAGAAAAAGACGAAAATCACTCCGAGACCATGGGCTATAGTCCATTGTCTCGAGTGATTTTCGTCTTTTTTTCAAATCCCCAAAAATGATGAAAAACAGCATGCTATAGTATGCCGTCTGAGATGGGCTACAGCCTATGGTCAAAAATGATGAAAAACGAGGGTTTGAGAAAAAGACGAAAATCACTCCGAGACCATGGGCTATAGTCCATTGTCTCGAGTGATTTTCGTCTTTTTTTCAAATCCCCAAAAATGATGAAAAACAGCATGCTATAGTATGCTGTCTGAGATGGGCTACAGCCCATGGTCAAAAATGATGAAAAACGAGGGTTTGAGAAAAAGACGAAAATCACTCCGAGACCATGGGCTATAGTCCATTGTCTCGAGTGATTTTCGTCTTTTTTTCAAATCCCCAAAAATGATGAAAAACAGCATGCTATAGTATGCCGTCTGAGATGGGCTACAGCCCATGGTCAAAAATGATGAAAAACGAGGGTTTGAGAAAAAGACGAAAATCACTCCGAGACCATGGGCTATAGTCCATTGTCTCGAGTGATTTTCGTCTTTTTTTCAAATCCCCAAAAATGATGAAAAACAGCATGCTATAGTATGCTGTCTGAGATGGGCTACAGCCCATGGTCAAAAATGATGAAAAACGAGGGTTTGAGAAAATGACGAAAATCACTCCGAGACCATGGGCTATAGTCCATTGTCTCGAGTGATTTTCGTCTTTTTTCAAATCCCCAAAAATGATGAAAAACAGCATGCTATAGTATGCCATCTGAGATGCGCTACAGCCCATGGTCAAAAATGATGAAAAACGAGGGTTTGAGAAAAAGACGAAAATCACTCCGAGACCATGGGCTATAGTCCATTGTCTCGAGTGATTTTCGTCTTTTTTCAAATCCCCAAAAATTATGAAAAACAGCATGCTATAGTATGCCGTCTGAGATGCGCTACAGCCCATGGTCAAAAATGATGAAAAACGAGGGTTTGAGAAAAAGACGAAAATCACTCCGAGACCATGGGCTATAGTCCATTGTCTCGAGTGATTTTCGTCTTTTTTTCAAATCCCCAAAAATGATGAAAAAGAGCATGCTATAGTATGCCGTCTGAGATCGGCTACAGCCCATGGTCAAAAATGATGAAAAACGAGGGTTTGAGAAAAAGACGAAAATCACTCCGAGACCATGGGCTATAGTCCATTGTCTCGAGTGATTTTCGTCTTTTTTTCAAATCCCCAAAAATGATGAAAAACAGCATGCTATAGTATGCCGTCTGAGATGGGCTACAGCCCATGGTCAAAAATGATGAAAAACGAGGGTTTGAGAAAAAGACGAAAATCACTCCGAGACCATGGGCTATAGTCCATTGTCTCGAGTGATTTTCGTCTTTTTTTCAAATCCCCAAAAATGATGAAAAACAGCATGCTATAGTATGCCGTCTGAGATGGGCTACAGCCTATGGTCAAAAATGATGAAAAACGAGGGTTTGAGAAAAAGACGAAAATCACTCCGAGACCATGGGCTATAGTCCATTGTCTCGAGTGATTTTCGTCTTTTTTTCAAATCCCCAAAAATGATGAAAAAGAGCATGCTATAGTATGCCGTCTGAGATGGGCTACAGCCCATGGTCAAAAATGATGAAAAACGAGGGTTTGAGAAAAAGACGAAAATCAATCCGAGACCATGGGCTATAGTCCATTGTCTCGAGTGATTTTCGTCTTTTTTTCAAATCCCCAAAAATGATGAAAAACAGCATGCTATAGTATGCCGTCTGAGATGGGCTACAGCCCATGGTCAAAAATTATGAAAAACGAGGGTTTGAGAAAAAGACGAAAATCACTCCGAGACCATGGGCTATAGTCCATTGTCTCGAGTGATTTTCGACTTTTTTTCAAATCCCCAAAAATTATGAAAAACAGCATGCTATAGTATGCCGTCTGAGATGGGCTACAGCCCATGGTCAAAAATGATGAAAAACGAGGGTTTGAGAAAAAGACGAAAATCACTCCGAGACCATGGGCTATAGTCCATTGTCTCGAGTGATTTTCGTCTTTTTTCAAATCCCCAAAAATGATGAAAAACAGCATGCTATAGTATGCCGTCTGAGATGGGCTACAGCCCATGGTCAAAAATGATGAAAAACGAGGGTTTGAGGAAAAAGACGAAAATCACTCCGAGACCATGGGCTATAGTCCATTGTCTCGAGTGATTTTCGTCTTTTTTCAAATCCCCAAAAATGATGAAAAACAGCATGCTATAGTATGCCGTCTGAGATGCGCTACAGCCCATGGTCAAAAATGATGAAAAACGAGGGTTTGAGAAAAAGACGAAAATCACTCCGAGACCATGGGCTATAGTCCATTGTCTCGAGTGATTTTCGTCTTTTTTTCAAATCCCCAAAAATGATGAAAAACAGCATGCTATAGTATGCCGTCTGAGATGGGCTACAGCCCATGGTCAAAAATGATGAAAAACGAGGGTTTAAGAAAAAGACGAAAATCACTCCGAGACCATGGGCTATAGTCCATTGTCTCGAGTGATTTTCGTCTTTTTTCAAATCCCCAAAAATGATGAAAAAGAGCATGCTATAGTATGCCGTCTGAGATGGGCTACAGCCCATGGTCAAAAATGATGAAAAACGAGGGTTTGAGAAAAAGACGAAAATCACTCCGAGACCATGGGCTATAGTCCATTGTCTCGAGTGATTTTCGTCTTTTTTTCAAATCCCCAAAAATGATGAAAAACAGCATGCTATAGTATGCCGTCTGAGATGGGCTACAGCCCATGGTCAAAAATGATGAAAAACGAGGGTTTAAGAAAAAGACGAAAATCACTCCGAGACCATGGGCTATAGTCCATTGTCTCGAGTGATTTTCGTCTTTTTTCAAATCCCCAAAGATGATGAAAAAGAGCATGCTATAGTATGCCGTCTGAGATGGGCTACAGCCCATGGTCAAAAATGATGAAAAACGAGGGTTTGAGAAAAAGACGAAAATCACTCCGAGACCATGGGCTATAGTCCATTGTCTCGAGTGATTTTCGTCTTTTTTCAAATCCCCAAAAATGATGAAAAACAGCATGCTATAGTATGCCGTCTGAGATGGGCTACAGCCCATGGTCAAAAATGATGAAAAACGAGGGTTTGAGAAAAAGACGAAAATCAATCCGAGACCATGGGCTATAGTCCATTGTCTCGAGTGATTTTCGTCTTTTTTTCAAATCCCCAAAAATGATGAAAAACAGCATGCTATAGTATGCCGTCTGAGATGGGCTACAGCCCATGGTCAAAAATGATGAAAAACGAGGGTTTGAGAAAAAGACGAAAATCACTCCGAGACCATGGGCTATAGTCCATTGTCTCGAGTGATTTTCGTCTTTTTTTCAAATCCCCAAAAATGATGAAAAACAGCATGCTATAGTATGCCGTCTGAGATGGGCTACAGCCCATGGTCAAAAATGATGAAAAACGAGGGTTTGAGAAAAAGACGAAAATCACTCCGAGACCATGGGCTATAGTCCTTTGTCTCGAGTGATTTTCGTCTTTTTTTCAAATCCCCAAAAATGATGAAAAACAGCATGCTATAGTATGCCGTCTGAGATGGGCTACAGCCCATGGTCAAAAATGATGAAAAACGAGGGTTTGAGAAAAAGACGAAAATCACTCCGAGACCATGGGCTATAGTCCATTGTCTCGAGTGATTTTCGTCTTTTTTTCAAATCCCCAAAAATGATGAAAAACAGCATGCTATAGTATGCCGTCTGAGATGGGCTACAGCCCATGGTCAAAAATGATGAAAAACGAGGGTTTGAGAAAAAGACGAAAATCACTCCGAGACCATGGGCTATAGTCCATTGTCTCGAGTGATTTTCGTCTTTTTTTCAAATCCCCAAAAATGATGAAAAACAGCATGCTATAGTATGCCGTCTGAGATGGGCTACAGCCTATGGTCAAAAATGATGAAAAACGAGGGTTTGAGAAAAAGACGAAAATCACTCCGAGACCATGGGCTATAGTCCATTGTCTCGAGTGATTTTCGTCTTTTTTTCAAATCCCCAAAAATGATGAAAAACAGCATGCTATAGTATGCTGTCTGAGATGGGCTACAGCCCATGGTCAAAAATGATGAAAAACGAGGGTTTGAGAAAAAGACGAAAATCACTCCGAGACCATGGGCTATAGTCCATTGTCTCGAGTGATTTTCGTCTTTTTTTCAAATCCCCAAAAATGATGAAAAACAGCATGCTATAGTATGCCGTCTGAGATGGGCTACAGCCCATGGTCAAAAATGATGAAAAACGAGGGTTTGAGAAAAAGACGAAAATCACTCCGAGACCATGGGCTATAGTCCATTGTCTCGAGTGATTTTCGTCTTTTTTTCAAATCCCCAAAAATGATGAAAAACAGCATGCTATAGTATGCTGTCTGAGATGGGCTACAGCCCATGGTCAAAAATGATGAAAAACGAGGGTTTGAGAAAATGACGAAAATCACTCCGAGACCATGGGCTATAGTCCATTGTCTCGAGTGATTTTCGTCTTTTTTCAAATCCCCAAAAATGATGAAAAACAGCATGCTATAGTATGCCATCTGAGATGCGCTACAGCCCATGGTCAAAAATGATGAAAAACAAGGGTTTGAGAAAAAGACGAAAATCACTCCGAGACCATGGGCTATAGTCCATTGTCTCGAGTGATTTTCGTCTTTTTTCAAATCCCCAAAAATTATGAAAAACAGCATGCTATAGTATGCCGTCTGAGATGCGCTACAGCCCATGGTCAAAAATGATGAAAAACGAGGGTTTGAGAAAAAGACGAAAATCACTCCGAGACCATGGGCTATAGTCCATTGTCTCGAGTGATTTTCGTCTTTTTTTCAAATCCCCAAAAATGATGAAAAAGAGCATGCTATAGTATGCCGTCTGAGATCGGCTACAGCCCATGGTCAAAAATGATGAAAAACGAGGGTTTGAGAAAAAGACGAAAATCACTCCGAGACCATGGGCTATAGTCCATTGTCTCGAGTGATTTTCGTCTTTTTTTCAAATCCCCAAAAATGATGAAAAACAGCATGCTATAGTATGCCGTCTGAGATGGGCTACAGCCCATGGTCAAAAATGATGAAAAACGAGGGTTTGAGAAAAAGACGAAAATCACTCCGAGACCATGGGCTATAGTCCATTGTCTCGAGTGATTTTCGTCTTTTTTTCAAATCCCCAAAAATGATGAAAAACAGCATGCTATAGTATGCCGTCTGAGATGGGCTACAGCCTATGGTCAAAAATGATGAAAAACGAGGGTTTGAGAAAAAGACGAAAATCACTCCGAGACCATGGGCTATAGTCCATTGTCTCGAGTGATTTTCGTCTTTTTTTCAAATCCCCAAAAATGATGAAAAACAGCATGCTATAGTATGCCGTCTGAGATGGGCTACAGCCCATGGTCAAAAATGATGAAAAACGAGGGTTTGAGAAAAAGACGAAAATCACTCCGAGACCATGGGCTATAGTCCATTGTCTCGAGTGATTTTCGTCTTTTTTTCAAATCCCCAAAAATGATGAAAAACAGCATGCTATAGTATGCTGTCTGAGATGGGCTACAGCCCATGGTCAAAAATGATGAAAAACGAGGGTTTGAGAAAAAGACGAAAATCACTCCGAGACCATGGGCTATAGTCCATTGTCTCGAGTGATTTTCGTCTTTTTTTCAAATCCCCAAAAATGATGAAAAACAGCATGCTATAGTATGCCGTCTTAGATGGGCTACAGCCCATGGTCTAAAATGATGAAAAACGAGGGTTTGAGAAAAAGACGAAAATCACTCCGAGACCATGGGCTATAGTCCATTGTCTCGAGTGATTTTCGTCTTTTTTCAAATCCCCAAAAATGATGAAAAACAGCATGCTATAGTATGCCGTCTGAGATGGGCTACAGCCCATGGTCAAAAATGATGAAAAACGAGGGTTTGAGAAAAAGACGAAAATCACTCCGAGACCATGGGCTATAGTCCATTGTCTCGAGTGATTTTCGTCTTTTTTTCAAATCCCCAAAAATGATGAAAAACAGCATGCTATAGTATGCCGTCTGAGATGGGCTACAGCCCATGGTAAAAAATGATGAAAAACGAGGGTTTGAGAAAAAGACGAAAATCACTCCGAGACCATGGGCTATAGTCCATTGTCTCGAGTGATTTTCGTCTTTTTTTCAAATCCCCAAAAATGATGAAAAACAGCATGCTATAGTATGCCGTCTGAGATGGGCTAAAGCCCATGGTCAAAAATGATGAAAAACGAGGGTTTGAGAAAAAGACGAAAATAGCTCCGAGACCATGGGCTATAGTCCATTGTCTCGAGTGATTTTCGTCTTTTTTCAAATCCCCAAAAATGATGAAAAACAGCATGCTATAGTATGCCGTCTGAGATGGGCTATAGCCCATGGTCAAAAATGATGAAAAACGAGGGTTTGAGAAAAAGACGAAAATCAATCCGAGACCATGGGCTATAGTGCATTGTCTCGAGTGATTTTCGTCTTTTTTTCAAATCCCCAAAAATGATGAAAAACAGCATGCTATAGTATGCCGTCTTAGATGGGCTACAGCCCATGGTCAAAAATGATGAAAAACGAGGGTTTTAGAAAAAGACGAAAATCACTCCGAGACCATGGGCTAAAGTCCATTGTCTCGAGTGATTTTCGTCTTTTTTCAAATCCCCAAAAATTATGAAAAACAGCATGCTATAGTATGACGTCTGAGATGGGCTACAGCCCATGGTCAAAAATGATGAAAAACGAGGGTTTGAGAAAAAGACGAAAATCACTCCGAGACCATGGGCTATAGTCCATTGTCTCGAGTGATTTTCGTCTTTTTTTCAAATCCCCAAAAATGATGAAAAAGAGCATGCTATAGTATGCCGTCTGAGATCGGCTACAGCCCATGGTCAAAAATGATGAAAAACGAGGGTTTGAGAAAAAGACGAAAATCACTCCGAGACCATGGGCTATAGTCCATTGTCTCGAGTGATTTTCGTCTTTTTTTCAAATCCCAAAAAATGATGAAAAACAGCATGCTATAGTATGCTGTCTGAGATGGGCTACAGCCCATGGTCAAAAATGATGAAAAACGAGGGTTTGAGAAAAAGACGAAAATCACTCCGAGACCATGGGCTATAGTCCATTGTCTCGAGTGATTTTCGTCTTTTTTTCAAATCCCCAAAAATGATGAAAAACAGCATGCTATAGTATGCCGTCTGAGATGGGCTACAGCCCATGGTCAAAAATGATGAAAAACGAGGGTTTGAGAAAAAGACGAAAATCACTCCGAGACCATGGGCTATAGTCCATTGTCTCGAGTGATTTTCGTCTTTTTTCAAATCCCCAAAAATGATGAAAAACAGCATGCTATAGTATGCCGTCTGAGATGGGCTACAGCCCATGGTCAAAAATGATGAAAAACGAGGGTTTGAGAAAAAGACGAAAATCACTCCGAGACCATGGGCTATAGTCCTTTGTCTCGAGTGATTTTCGTCTTTTTTTCAAATCCCCAAAAATGATGAAAAACAGCATGCTATAGTATGCCGTCTGAGATGGGCTACAGCCCATGGTCAAAAATGATGAAAAACGAGGGTTTGAGAAAAAGACGAAAATCACTCCGAGACCATGGGCTATAGTCCATTGTCTCGAGTGATTTTCGTCTTTTTTTCAAATCCCCAAAAATGATGAAAAACAGCATGCTATAGTATGCCGTCTGAGATGGGCTACAGCCTATGGTCAAAAATGATGAAAAACGAGGGTTTGAGAAAAAGACGAAAATCACTCCGAGACCATGGGCTATAGTCCATTGTCTCGAGTGATTTTCGTATTTTTTTCAAATCCCCAAAAATGATGAAAAACAGCATGCTATAGTATGCCGTCTGAGATGGGCTACAGCCCATGGTCAAAAATGATGAAAAACGAGGGTTTGAGAAAAAGACGAAAATCACTCCGAGACCATGGGCTATAGTCCATTGTCTCGAGTGATTTTCGTCTTTTTTTCAAATCCCCAAAAATGATGAAAAACAGCATGCTATAGTATGCTGTCTGAGATGGGCTACAGCCCATGGTCAAAAATGATGAAAAACGAGGGTTTGAGAAAAAGACGAAAATCACTCCGAGACCATGGGCTATAGTCCATTGTCTCGAGTGATTTTCGTCTTTTTTCAAATCCCCAAAAATGATGAAAAACAGCATGCTATAGTATGCCGTCTGAGATGGGCTACAGCCCATGGTCAAAAATGATGAAAAACGAGGGTTTGAGAAAAAGACGAAAATCACTCCGAGACCATGGGCTATAGTCCATTGTCTCGAGTGATTTTCGTCTTTTTTTCAAATCCCCAAAAATGATGAAAAACAGCATGCTATAGTATGCCGTCTGAGATGGGCTACAGCCCATGGTAAAAAATGATGAAAAACGAGGGTTTGAGAAAAAGACGAAAATCACTCCGAGACCATGGGCTATAGTCCATTGTCTCGAGTGATTTTCGTCTTTTTTTCAAATCCCCAAAAATGATGAAAAACAGCATGCTATAGTATGCCGTCTGAGATGGGCTACAGCCCATGGTCAAAAATGATGAAAAACGAGGGTTTGAGAAAAAGACGAAAATCACTCCGAGACCATGGGCTATAGTCCTTTGTCTCGAGTGATTTTCGTCTTTTTTTCAAATCCCCAAAAATGATGAAAAACAGCATGCTATAGTATGCCGTCTGAGATGGGCTACAGCCCATGGTCAAAAATGATGAAAAACGAGGGTTTGAGAAAAAGACGAAAATCACTCCGAGACCATGGGCTATAGTCCATTGTCTCGAGTGATTTTCGTCTTTTTTTCAAATCCCCAAAAATGATGAAAAACAGCATGCTATAGTATGCCGTCTGAGATGGGCTACAGCCTATGGTCAAAAATGATGAAAAACGAGGGTTTGAGAAAAAGACGAAAATCACTCCGAGACCATGGGCTATAGTCCATTGTCTCGAGTGATTTTCGTCTTTTTTTCAAATCCCCAAAAATGATGAAAAACAGCATGCTATAGTATGCCGTCTGAGATGGGCTACAGCCCATGGTCAAAAATGATGAAAAACGAGGGTTTGAGAAAAAGACGAAAATCACTCCGAGACCATGGGCTATAGTCCATTGTCTCGAGTGATTTTCGTCTTTTTTTCAAATCCCCAAAAATGATGAAAAACAGCATGCTATAGTATGCTGTCTGAGATGGGCTACAGCCCATGGTCAAAAATGATGAAAAACGAGGGTTTGAGAAAAAGACGAAAATCACTCCGAGACCATGGGCTATAGTCCATTGTCTCGAGTGATTTTCGTCTTTTTTTCAAATCCCCAAAAATGATGAAAAACAGCATGCTATAGTATGCCGTCTGAGATGGGCTACAGCCTATGGTCAAAAATGATGAAAAACGAGGGTTTGAGAAAAAGACGAAAATCACTCCGAGACCATGGGCTATAGTCCATTGTCTCGAGTGATTTTCGTATTTTTTTCAAATCCCCAAAAATGATGAAAAACAGCATGCTATAGTATGCCGTCTGAGATGGGCTACAGCCCATGGTCAAAAATGATGAAAAACGAGGGTTTGAGAAAAAGACGAAAATCACTCCGAGACCATGGGCTATAGTCCATTGTCTCGAGTGATTTTCGTCTTTTTTTCAAATCCCCAAAAATGATGAAAAACAGCATGCTATAGTATGCTGTCTGAGATGGGCTACAGCCCATGGTCAAAAATGATGAAAAACGAGGGTTTGAGAAAAAGACGAAAATCACTCCGAGACCATGGGCTATAGTCCATTGTCTCGAGTGATTTTCGTCTTTTTTCAAATCCCCAAAAATGATGAAAAACAGCATGCTATAGTATGCCGTCTGAGATGGGCTACAGCCCATGGTCAAAAATGATGAAAAACGAGGGTTTGAGAAAAAGACGAAAATCACTCCGAGACCATGGGCTATAGTCCATTGTCTCGAGTGATTTTCGTCTTTTTTTCAAATCCCCAAAAATGATGAAAAACAGCATGCTATAGTATGCCGTCTGAGATGGGCTACAGCCCATGGTAAAAAATGATGAAAAACGAGGGTTTGAGAAAAAGACGAAAATCACTCCGAGACCATGGGCTATAGTCCATTGTCTCGAGTGATTTTCGTCTTTTTTTCAAATCCCCAAAAATGATGAAAAACAGCATGCTATAGTATGCCGTCTGAGATGGGCTACAGCCCATGGTCAAAAATGATGAAAAACGAGGGTTTGAGAAAAAGACGAAAATCACTCCGAGACCATGGGCTATAGTCCTTTGTCTCGAGTGATTTTCGTCTTTTTTTCAAATCCCCAAAAATGATGAAAAACAGCATGCTATAGTATGCCGTCTGAGATGGGCTACAGCCCATGGTCAAAAATGATGAAAAACGAGGGTTTGAGAAAAAGACGAAAATCACTCCGAGACCATGGGCTATAGTCCATTGTCTCGAGTGATTTTCGTCTTTTTTTCAAATCCCCAAAAATGATGAAAAACAGCATGCTATAGTATGCCGTCTGAGATGGGCTACAGCCTATGGTCAAAAATGATGAAAAACGAGGGTTTGAGAAAAAGACGAAAATCACTCCGAGACCATGGGCTATAGTCCATTGTCTCGAGTGATTTTCGTCTTTTTTTCAAATCCCCAAAAATGATGAAAAACAGCATGCTATAGTATGCCGTCTGAGATGGGCTACAGCCCATGGTCAAAAATGATGAAAAACGAGGGTTTGAGAAAAAGACGAAAATCACTCCGAGACCATGGGCTATAGTCCATTGTCTCGAGTGATTTTCGTCTTTTTTTCAAATCCCCAAAAATGATGAAAAACAGCATGCTATAGTATGCTGTCTGAGATGGGCTACAGCCCATGGTCAAAAATGATGAAAAACGAGGGTTTGAGAAAAAGACGAAAATCACTCCGAGACCATGGGCTATAGTCCATTGTCTCGAGTGATTTTCGTCTTTTTTCAAATCCCCAAAAATGATGAAAAACAGCATGCTATAGTATGCCGTCTGAGATGGGCTACAGCCCATGGTCAAAAATGATGAAAAACGAGGGTTTGAGAAAAAGACGAAAATCACTCCGAGACCATGGGCTATAGTCCATTGTCTCGAGTGATTTTCGTCTTTTTTTCAAATCCCCAAAAATGATGAAAAACAGCATGCTATAGTATGCCGTCTGAGATGGGCTACAGCCCATGGTAAAAAATGATGAAAAACGAGGGTTTGAGAAAAAGACGAAAATCACTCCGAGACCATGGGCTATAGTCCATTGTCTCGAGTGATTTTCGTCTTTTTTTCAAATCCCCAAAAATGATGAAAAACAGCATGCTATAGTATGCCGTCTGAGATGGGCTAAAGCCCATGGTCAAAAATGATGAAAAACGAGGGTTTGAGAAAAAGACGAAAATCACTCCGAGACCATGGGCTATAGTCCATTGTCTCGAGTGATTTTCGTCTTTTTTCAAATCCCCAAAAATGATGAAAAACAGCATGCTATAGTATGCCGTCTGAGATGGGCTATAGCCCATGGTCAAAAATGATGAAAAACGAGGGTTTGAGAAAAAGACGAAAATCAATCCGAGACCATGGGCTATAGTGCATTGTCTCGAGTGATTTTCGTCTTTTTTTCAAATCCCCAAAAATGATGAAAAACAGCATGCTATAGTATGCCGTCTTAGATGGGCTACAGCCCATGGTCAAAAATGATGAAAAACGAGGGTTTTAGAAAAAGACGAAAATCACTCCGAGACCATGGGCTAAAGTCCATTGTCTCGAGTGATTTTCGTCTTTTTTCAAATCCCCAAAAATTATGAAAAACAGCATGCTATAGTATGACGTCTGAGATGGGCTACAGCCCATGGTCAAAAATGATGAAAAACGAGGGTTTGAGAAAAAGACGAAAATCACTCCGAGACCATGGGCTATAGTCCATTGTCTCGAGTGATTTTCGTCTTTTTTTCAAATCCCCAAAAATGATGAAAAAGAGCATGCTATAGTATGCCGTCTGAGATCGGCTACAGCCCATGGTCAAAAATGATGAAAAACGAGGGTTTGAGAAAAAGACGAAAATCACTCCGAGACCATGGGCTATAGTCAATTGTCTCGAGTGATTTTCGTCTTTTTTCAAATCCCCAAAAATGATGAAAAACAGCATGCTATAGTATGCCGTCTGAGATGGGCTACAGCCCATGGTCAAAAATGATGAAAAACGAGGGTTTGAGAAAAAGACGAAAATCACTCCGAGACCATGGGCTATAGTCCTTTGTCTCGAGTGATTTTCGTCTTTTTTTCAAATCCCCAAAAATGATGAAAAACAGCATGCTATAGTATGCCGTCTGAGATGGGCTACAGCCCATGGTCAAAAATGATGAAAAACGAGGGTTTGAGAAAAAGACGAAAATCACTCCGAGACCATGGGCTATAGTCCATTGTCTCGAGTGATTTTCGTCTTTTTTTCAAATCCCCAAAAATGATGAAAAACAGCATGCTATAGTATGCCGTCTTAGATGGGCTACAGCCCATGGTCTAAAATGATGAAAAACGAGGGTTTGAGAAAAAGACGAAAATCACTCCGAGACCATGGGCTATAGTCCATTGTCTCGAGTGATTTTCGTCTTTTTTCAAATCCCCAAAAATGATGAAAAACAGCATGCTATAGTATGCCGTCTGAGATGGGCTACAGCCCATGGTCAAAAATGATGAAAAACGAGGGTTTGAGAAAAAGACGAAAATCACTCCGAGACCATGGGCTATAGTCCATTGTCTCGAGTGATTTTCGTCTTTTTTTCAAATCCCCAAAAATGATGAAAAACAGCATGCTATAGTATGCCGTCTGAGATGGGCTACAGCCCATGGTAAAAAATGATGAAAAACGAGGGTTTGAGAAAAAGACGAAAATCACTCCGAGACCATGGGCTATAGTCCATTGTCTCGAGTGATTTTCGTCTTTTTTTCAAATCCCCAAAAATGATGAAAAACAGCATGCTATAGTATGCCGTCTGAGATGGGCTAAAGCCCATGGTCAAAAATGATGAAAAACGAGGGTTTGAGAAAAAGACGAAAATAGCTCCGAGACCATGGGCTATAGTCCATTGTCTCGAGTGATTTTCGTCTTTTTTCAAATCCCCAAAAATGATGAAAAACAGCATGCTATAGTATGCCGTCTGAGATGGGCTATAGCCCATGGTCAAAAATGATGAAAAACGAGGGTTTGAGAAAAAGACGAAAATCAATCCGAGACCATGGGCTATAGTGCATTGTCTCGAGTGATTTTCGTCTTTTTTTCAAATCCCCAAAAATGATGAAAAACAGCATGCTATAGTATGCCGTCTTAGATGGGCTACAGCCCATGGTCAAAAATGATGAAAAACGAGGGTTTAAGAAAAAGACGAAAATCACTCCGAGACCATGGGCTATAGTCCATTGTCTCGAGTGATTTTCGTCTTTTTTCAAATCCCCAAAAATGATGAAAAAGTGCATGCTATAGTATGCCGTCTGAGATGGGCTACAGCCCATGGTCAAAAATGATGAAAAACGAGGGTTTGAGAAAAAGACGAAAATCACTCCGAGACCATGGGCTATAGTCCATTGTCTCGAGTGATTTTCGTCTTTTTTCAAATCCCCAAAAATGATGAAAAACAGCATGCTATAGTATGCCGTCTGAGATGGGCTACAGCCCATGGTCAAAAATGATGAAAAACGAGGGTTTGAGAAAAAGACGAAAATCACTCCGAGACCATGGGCTATAGTCCTTTGTCTCGAGTGATTTTCGTCTTTTTTTCAAATCCCCAAAAATGATGAAAAACAGCATGCTATAGTATGCCGTCTGAGATGGGCTACAGCCCATGGTCAAAAATGATGAAAAACGAGGGTTTGAGAAAAAGACGAAAATCACTCCGAGACCATGGGCTATAGTCCATTGTCTCGAGTGATTTTCGTCTTTTTTCAAATCCCCAAAAATGATGAAAAACAGCATGCTATAGTATGCCGTCTGAGATGGGCTATAGCCCATGGTCAAAAATGATGAAAAACGAGGGTTTGAGAAAAAGACGAAAATCAATCCGAGACCATGGGCTATAGTGCATTGTCTCGAGTGATTTTCGTCTTTTTTTCAAATCCCCAAAAATGATGAAAAACAGCATGCTATAGTATGCCGTCTTAGATGGGCTACAGCCCATGGTCAAAAATGATGAAAAACGAGGGTTTTAGAAAAAGACGAAAATCACTCCGAGACCATGGGCTAAAGTCCATTGTCTCGAGTGATTTTCGTCTTTTTTCAAATCCCCAAAAATTATGAAAAACAGCATGCTATAGTATGACGTCTGAGATGGGCTACAGCCCATGGTCAAAAATGATGAAAAACGAGGGTTTGAGAAAAAGACGAAAATCACTCCGAGACCATGGGCTATAGTCCATTGTCTCGAGTGATTTTCGTCTTTTTTTCAAATCCCCAAAAATGATGAAAAAGAGCATGCTATAGTATGCCGTCTGAGATCGGCTACAGCCCATGGTCAAAAATGATGAAAAACGAGGGTTTGAGAAAAAGACGAAAATCACTCCGAGACCATGGGCTATAGTCAATTGTCTCGAGTGATTTTCGTCTTTTTTCAAATCCCCAAAAATGATGAAAAACAGCATGCTATAGTATGCCGTCTGAGATGGGCTACAGCCCATGGTCAAAAATGATGAAAAACGAGGGTTTGAGAAAAAGACGAAAATCACTCCGAGACCATGGGCTATAGTCCTTTGTCTCGAGTGATTTTCGTCTTTTTTTCAAATCCCCAAAAATGATGAAAAACAGCATGCTATAGTATGCCGTCTGAGATGGGCTACAGCCCATGGTCAAAAATGATGAAAAACGAGGGTTTGAGAAAAAGACGAAAATCACTCCGAGACCATGGGCTATAGTCCATTGTCTCGAGTGATTTTCGTCTTTTTTTCAAATCCCCAAAAATGATGAAAAACAGCATGCTATAGTATGCCGTCTTAGATGGGCTACAGCCCATGGTCTAAAATGATGAAAAACGAGGGTTTGAGAAAAAGACGAAAATCACTCCGAGACCATGGGCTATAGTCCATTGTCTCGAGTGATTTTCGTCTTTTTTCAAATCCCCAAAAATGATGAAAAACAGCATGCTATAGTATGCCGTCTGAGATGGGCTACAGCCCATGGTCAAAAATGATGAAAAACGAGGGTTTGAGAAAAAGACGAAAATCACTCCGAGACCATGGGCTATAGTCCATTGTCTCGAGTGATTTTCGTCTTTTTTTCAAATCCCCAAAAATGATGAAAAACAGCATGCTATAGTATGCCGTCTGAGATGGGCTACAGCCCATGGTAAAAAATGATGAAAAACGAGGGTTTGAGAAAAAGACGAAAATCACTCCGAGACCATGGGCTATAGTCCATTGTCTCGAGTGATTTTCGTCTTTTTTTCAAATCCCCAAAAATGATGAAAAACAGCATGCTATAGTATGCCGTCTGAGATGGGCTAAAGCCCATGGTCAAAAATGATGAAAAACGAGGGTTTGAGAAAAAGACGAAAATAGCTCCGAGACCATGGGCTATAGTCCATTGTCTCGAGTGATTTTCGTCTTTTTTCAAATCCCCAAAAATGATGAAAAACAGCATGCTATAGTATGCCGTCTGAGATGGGCTATAGCCCATGGTCAAAAATGATGAAAAACGAGGGTTTGAGAAAAAGACGAAAATCAATCCGAGACCATGGGCTATAGTGCATTGTCTCGAGTGATTTTCGTCTTTTTTTCAAATCCCCAAAAATGATGAAAAACAGCATGCTATAGTATGCCGTCTTAGATGGGCTACAGCCCATGGTCAAAAATGATGAAAAACGAGGGTTTAAGAAAAAGACGAAAATCACTCCGAGACCATGGGCTATAGTCCATTGTCTCGAGTGATTTTCGTCTTTTTTCAAATCCCCAAAAATGATGAAAAAGTGCATGCTATAGTATGCCGTCTGAGATGGGCTACAGCCCATGGTCAAAAATGATGAAAAACGAGGGTTTGAGAAAAAGACGAAAATCACTCCGAGACCATGGGCTATAGTCCATTGTCTCGAGTGATTTTCGTCTTTTTTCAAATCCCCAAAAATGATGAAAAACAGCATGCTATAGTATGCCGTCTGAGATGGGCTACAGCCCATGGTCAAAAATGATGAAAAACGAGGGTTTGAGAAAAAGACGAAAATCACTCCGAGACCATGGGCTATAGTCCTTTGTCTCGAGTGATTTTCGTCTTTTTTTCAAATCCCCAAAAATGATGAAAAACAGCATGCTATAGTATGCCGTCTGAGATGGGCTACAGCCCATGGTCAAAAATGATGAAAAACGAGGGTTTGAGAAAAAGACGAAAATCACTCCGAGACCATGGGCTATAGTCCATTGTCTCGAGTGATTTTCGTCTTTTTTTCAAATCCCCAAAAATGATGAAAAACAGCATGCTATAGTATGCCGTCTGAGATGGGCTACAGCCTATGGTCAAAAATGATGAAAAACGAGGGTTTGAGAAAAAGACGAAAATCACTCCGAGACCATGGGCTATAGTCCATTGTCTCGAGTGATTTTCGTCTTTTTTTCAAATCCCCAAAAATGATGAAAAACAGCATGCTATAGTATGCCGTCTGAGATGGGCTACAGCCCATGGTCAAAAATGATGAAAAACGAGGGTTTGAGAAAAAGACGAAAATCACTCCGAGACCATGGGCTATAGTCCATTGTCTCGAGTGATTTTCGTCTTTTTTTCAAATCCCCAAAAATGATGAAAAACAGCATGCTATAGTATGCTGTCTGAGATGGGCTACAGCCCATGGTCAAAAATGATGAAAAACGAGGGTTTGAGAAAAAGACGAAAATCACTCCGAGACCATGGGCTATAGTCCATTGTCTCGAGTGATTTTCGTCTTTTTTTCAAATCCCCAAAAATGATGAAAAACAGCATGCTATAGTATGCCGTCTTAGATGGGCTACAGCCCATGGTCTAAAATGATGAAAAACGAGGGTTTGAGAAAAAGACGAAAATCACTCCGAGACCATGGGCTATAGTCCATTGTCTCGAGTGATTTTCGTCTTTTTTCAAATCCCCAAAAATGATGAAAAACAGCATGCTATAGTATGCCGTCTGAGATGGGCTACAGCCCATGGTCAAAAATGATGAAAAACGAGGGTTTGAGAAAAAGACGAAAATCACTCCGAGACCATGGGCTATAGTCCATTGTCTCGAGTGATTTTCGTCTTTTTTTCAAATCCCCAAAAATGATGAAAAACAGCATGCTATAGTATGCCGTCTGAGATGGGCTACAGCCCATGGTAAAAAATGATGAAAAACGAGGGTTTGAGAAAAAGACGAAAATCACTCCGAGACCATGGGCTATAGTCCATTGTCTCGAGTGATTTTCGTCTTTTTTTCAAATCCCCAAAAATGATGAAAAACAGCATGCTATAGTATGCCGTCTTAGATGGGCTACAGCCCATGGTCTAAAATGATGAAAAACGAGGGTTTGAGAAAAAGACGAAAATCACTCCGAGACCATGGGCTATAGTCCATTGTCTCGAGTGATTTTCGTCTTTTTTCAAATCCCCAAAAATGATGAAAAACAGCATGCTATAGTATGCCGTCTGAGATGGGCTATAGCCCATGGTCAAAAATGATGAAAAACGAGGGTTTGAGAAAAAGACGAAAATCAATCCGAGACCATGGGCTATAGTGCATTGTCTCGAGTGATTTTCGTCTTTTTTTCAAATCCCCAAAAATGATGAAAAACAGCATGCTATAGTATGCCGTCTTAGATGGGCTACAGCCCATGGTCAAAAATGATGAAAAACGAGGGTTTTAGAAAAAGACGAAAATCACTCCGAGACCATGGGCTAAAGTCCATTGTCTCGAGTGATTTTCGTCTTTTTTCAAATCCCCAAAAAATATGAAAAACAGCATGCTATAGTATGACGTCTGAGATGGGCTACAGCCCATGGTCAAAAATGATGAAAAACGAGGGTTTGAGAAAAAGACGAAAATCACTCCGAGACCATGGGCTATAGTCCATTGTCTCGAGTGATTTTCGTCTTTTTTTCAAATCCCCAAAAATTATGAAAAAGAGCATGCTATAGTATGCCGTCTGAGATCGGCTACAGCCCATGGTCAAAAATGATGAAAAACGAGGGTTTGAGAAAAAGACGAAAATCACTCCGAGACCATGGGCTATAGTCCATTGTCTCGAGTGATTTTCGTCTTTTTTTCAAATCCCCAAAAATGATGAAAAACAGCATGCTATAGTATGCTGTCTGAGATGGGCTACAGCCCATGGTCAAAAATGATGAAAAACGAGGGTTTGAGAAAAAGACGAAAATCACTCCGAGACCATGGGCTATAGTCCATTGTCTCGAGTGATTTTCGTCTTTTTTTCAAATCCCCAAAAATGATGAAAAACAGCATGCTATAGTATGCCGTCTGAGATGGGCTACAGCCCATGGTCAAAAATGATGAAAAACGAGGGTTTGAGAAAAAGACGAAAATCACTCCGAGACCATGGGCTATAGTCCATTGTCTCGAGTGATTTTCGTCTTTTTTTCAAATCCCCAAAAATGATGAAAAACTGCATGCTATAGTATGCTGTCTGAGATGGGCTACAGCCCATGGTCAAAAATGATGAAAAACGAGGGTTTGAGAAAATGACGAAAATCACTCCGAGACCATGGGCTATAGTCCATTGTCTCGAGTGATTTTCGTCTTTTTTCAAATCCCCAAAAATGATGAAAAACAGCATGCTATAGTATGCTGTCTGAGATGGGCTACAGCCCATGGTCAAAAATGATGAAAAACGAGGGTTTGAGAAAAAGACGAAAATCACTCCGAGACCATGGGCTATAGTCCATTGTCTCGAGTGATTTTCGTCTTTTTTCAAATCCCCAAAAATGATGAAAAACAGCATGCTATAGTATGCCGTCTGAGATGCGCTACAGCCCATGGTCAAAAATGATGAAAAACGAGGGTTTGAGAAAAAGACGAAAATCACTCCGAGACCATGGGCTATAGTCCATTGTCTCGAGTGATTTTCGTCTTTTTTTCAAATCCCCAAAAATGATGAAAAATAGCATGCTATAGTATGCCGTCTGAGATGGGCTACAGCCCATGGTCAAAAATGATGAAAAACGAGGGTTTGAGAAAAAGACGAAAATCACTCCGAGACCATGGGCTATAGTCCATTGTCTCGAGTGATTTTCGTCTTTTTTTCAAATCCCCAAAAATGATGAAAAACAGCATGCTATAGTATGCCGTCTGAGATGGGCTACAGCCCATGGTCAAAAATGATGAAAAACGAGGGTTTGAGAAAAAGACGAAAATCACTCCGAGACCATGGGCTATAGTCCATTGTCTCGAGTGATTTTCGTCTTTTTTTCAAATCCCCAAAAATGATGAAAAACAGCATGCTATAGTATGCCGTCTGAGATGGGCTACAGCCCATGGTCAAAAATTATGAAAAACGAGGGTTTGAGAAAAAGACGAAAATCACTCCGAGACCATGGGCTATAGTCCATTGTCTCGAGAGATTTTCGTCTTTTTTCAAATCCCCAAAAATGATGAAAAACAGCATGCTATAGTATGCCGTCTGAGATGGGCTACAGCCCATGGTCAAAAATGATGAAAAACGAGGGTTTGAGAAAAAGACGAAAATCACTCCGAGACCATGGGCTATAGTCCATTGTCTCGAGTGATTTTCGTCTTTTTTTCAAATCCCCAAAAAGGATGAAAAACAGCATGCTATAGTATGCCGTCTGAGATGGGCTACAGCCCATGATCAAAAATGATGAAAAATTAGGGTTTGAGAAAAAGACGAAAATCACTCCGAGACCATGGGCTATAGTCCATTGTCTCGAGTGATTTTCGTCTTTTTTTCAAATCCCCAAAAATGATGAAAAACAGCATGCTATAGTATGCCGTCTGAGATGGGCTACAGCCCATGGTCAAAAATGATGAAAAACGAGGGTTTGAGAAAAAGACGAAAATCACTCCGAGACCATGGGCTATAGTCCATTGTCTCGAGTGATTTTCGTCTTTTTTCAAATCCCCAAAAATGATGAAAAACAGCATGCTATAGTATGCCGTCTGAGATGGGCTACAGCCCATGGTCAAAAATGATGAAAAACGAGGGTTTGAGAAAAAGACGAAAATCACTCCGAGACCATGGGCTATAGTCCATTGTCTCGAGTGATTTTCGTCTTTTTTCAAATCCCCAAAAATGATGAAAAACAGCATGCTATAGTATGCCGTCTGAGATGGGCTACAGCCCATGGTCAAAAATGATGAAAAACGAGGGTTTGAGAAAAAGACGAAAATCACTCCGAGACCATGGGCTATAGTCCATTGTCTCGAGTGATTTTCGTCTTTTTTTCAAATCCCCAAAAATGATGAAAAACAGCATGCTATAGTATGCCGTCTGAGATGGGCTACAGCCCATGATCAAAAATGATGAAAAACGAGGGTTTGAGAAAAAGACGAAAATCACTCCGAGACCATGGGCTATAGTCCATTGTCTCGAGTGATTTTCGTCTTTTTTTCAAATCCCCCAAAATGATGAAAAAGAGCATGCTATAGTATGCCGTCTGAGATGGGCTACAGCCCATGGTCAAAAATGATGAAAAACGAGGGTTTGAGAAAAAGACGAAAATCACTCCGAGACCATGGGCTATAGTCCATTGTCTCGAGTGATTTTCATCTTTTTTCAAATCCCCAAAAATGATGAAAAACAGCATGCTATAGTATGCCGTCTGAGATGCGCTACAGCCCATGGTCAAAAATGATGAAAAACGAGGGTTTGAGAAAAAGACGAAAATCACTCCGAGACCATGGGCTATAGTCCATTGTCTCGAGTGATTTTCGTCTTTTTTTCAAATCCCCAAAAATGATGAAAAAGAGCCTGCTATAGTATGCCGTCTGAGATCGGCTACAGCCCATGGTCAAAAATGATGAAAAACGAGGGTTTGAGAAAAAGACCAAAACCCCCCCGAGACCATGGGCTATAGTCCATTGTCTCGAGTGATTTTCGTCTTTTTTTCAAATCCCCAAAAATGATGAAAAACAGCATGCTATAGTATGCCGTCTGAGATGGGCTACAGCCCATGGTCAAAAATGATGAAAAACGAGGGTTTGAGAAAAAGACGAAAATCACTCCGAGACCATGGGCTATAGTCCATTGTCTCGAGTGATTTTCGTCTTTTTTTCAAATCCCCAAAAATGATGAAAAACAGCATGCTATAGTATGCCGTCTGAGATGGGCTACAGCCCATGATCAAAAATGATGAAAAACGAGGGTTTGAGAAAAAGACGAAAATCACTTCCGAGACCATGGGCTATAGTCCATTGTCTCGAGTGATTTTCGTCTTTTTTTCAAATCCCCAAAAATGATGAAAAACAGCATGCTATAGTATGCCGTCTGAGATGGGCTACAGCCCATGATCAAAAATGATGAAAAACGAGGGTTTGAGAAAAAGACGAAAATCACTCCGAGACCATGGGCTATAGTCCATTGTCTCGAGTGATTTTCGTCTTTTTTTCAAATCCCCAAAAATGATGAAAAACAGCATGCTATAGTATGCCGTCTGAGATGGGCTACAGCCCATGGTCAAAAATGATGAAAAACGAGGGTTTGAGAAAAAGACGAAAATCACTCCGAGACCATGGGCTATAGTCCATTGTCTCGAGTGATTTTCGTCTTTTTTCAAATCCCCAAAAATGATGAAAAACAGCATGCTATAGTATGCCGTCTGAGATGCGCTACAGCCCATGGTCAAAAATGATGAAAAACGAGGGTTTGAGAAAAAGACGAAAATCACTCCGAGACCATGGGCTATAGTCCATTGTCTCGAGTGATTTTCGTCTTTTTTTCAAATCCCCAAAAATGATGAAAAATAGCATGCTATAGTATGCCGTCTGAGATGGGCTACAGCCCATGGTCAAAAATGATGAAAAACGAGGGTTTGAGAAAAAGACGAAAATCACTCCGAGACCATGGGCTATAGTCCATTGTCTCGAGTGATTTTCGTCTTTTTTTCAAATCCCCAAAAATGATGAAAAACAGCATGCTATAGTATGCCGTCTGAGATGGGCTACAGCCCATGGTCAAAAATGATGAAAAACGAGGGTTTGAGAAAAAGACGAAAATCAATCCGAGACCATGGGCTATAGTCCATTGTCTCGAGTGATTTTCGTCTTTTTTTCAAATCCCCAAAAATGATGAAAAACAGCATGCTATAGTATGCCGTCTGAGATGGGCTACAGCCCATGATCAAAAATGATGAAAAACGAGGGTTTGAGAAAAAGACGAAAATCACTCCGAGACCATGGGCTATAGTCCATTGTCTCGAGTGATTTTCGTCTTTTTTTCAAATCCCCAAAAATGATGAAAAACAGCATGCTATAGTATGCCGTCTGAGATGGGCTACAGCCCATGGTCAAAAATGATGAAAAACGAGGGTTTGAGAAAAAGACGAAAATCACTCCGAGACCATGGGCTATAGTCCATTGTCTCGAGTGATTTTCGTCTTTTTTCAAATCCCCAAAAATGATGAAAAACAGCATGCTATAGTATGCCGTCTGAGATGCGCTACAGCCCATGGTCAAAAATGATGAAAAACGAGGGTTTGAGAAAAAGACGAAAATCAATCCGAGACCATGGGCTATAGTCCATTGTCTCGAGTGATTTTCGTCTTTTTTTCAAATCCCCAAAAATGATGAAAAACAGCATGCTATAGTATGCCGTCTGAGATGGGCTACAGCCCATGGTCAAAAATGATGAAAAACGAGGGTTTGAGAAAAAGACGAAAATCACTCCGAGACCATGGGCTATAGTCCATTGTCTCGAGTGATTTTCGTCTTTTTTCAAATCCCCAAAAATGATGAAAAACAGCATGCTATAGTATGCCGTCTGAGATGCGCTACAGCCCATGGTCAAAAATGATGAAAAACGAGGGTTTGAGAAAAAGACGAAAATCACTCCGAGACCATGGGCTATAGTCCATTGTCTCGAGTGATTTTCGTCTTATTTTCAAATCCCCAAAAATGATGAAAAATAGCATGCTATAGTATGCCGTCTGAGATGGGCTACAGCCCATGGTCAAAAATGATGAAAAACGAGGGTTTGAGAAAAAGACGAAAATCACTCCGAGACCATGGGCTATAGTCCATTGTCTCGAGTGATTTTCGTCTTTTTTTCAAATCCCCAAAAATGATGAAAAACAGCATGCTATAGTATGCCGTCTGAGATGGGCTACAGCCCATGGTCAAAAATGATGAAAAACGAGGGTTTGAGAAAAAGACGAAAATCACTCCGAGACCATGGGCTATAGTCCATTGTCTCGAGTGATTTTCGTCTTTTTTTCAAATCCCCAAAAATGATGAAAAACAGCATGCTATAGTATGCCGTCTGAGATGGGCTACAGCCCATGGTCAAAAATGATGAAAAACGAGGGTTTGAGAAAAAGACGAAAATCAATCCGAGACCATGGGCTATAGTCCATTGTCTCGAGTGATTTTCGTCTTTTTTTCAAATCCCCAAAAATGATGAAAAACAGCATGCTATAGTATGCCGTCTGAGATGGGCTACAGCCCATGGTCAAAAATGATGAAAAACGAGGGTTTGAGAAAAAGACGAAAATCACTCCGAGACCATGGGCTATAGTCCATTGTCTCGAGTGATTTTCGTCTTTTTTCAAATCCCCAAAAATGATGAAAAACAGCATGCTATAGTATGCCGTCTGAGATGCGCTACAGCCCATGGTCAAAAATGATGAAAAACGAGGGTTTGAGAAAAAGACGAAAATCACTCCGAGACCATGGGCTATAGTCCATTGTCTCGAGTGATTTTCGTCTTTTTTTCAAATCCCCAAAAATGATGAAAAACAGCATGCTATAGTATGCCGTCTGAGATGGGCTACAGCCCATGGTCAAAAATGATGAAAAACGAGGGTTTGAGAAAAAGACGAAAATCACTCCGAGACCATGGGCTATAGTCCATTGTCTCGAGTGATTTTCGTCTTTTTTTCAAATCCCCAAAAATGATGAAAAACAGCATGCTATAGTATGCCGTCTGAGATGGGCTACAGCCCATGGTCAAAAATTATGAAAAACGAGGGTTTGAGAAAAAGACGAAAATCACTCCGAGACCATGGGCTATAGTCCATTGTCTCGAGAGATTTTCGTCTTTTTTCAAATCCCCAAAAATGATGAAAAACAGCATGCTATAGTATGCCGTCTGAGATGGGCTACAGCCCATGGTCAAAAATTATGAAAAACGAGGGTTTGAGAAAAAGACGAAAATCACTCCGAGACCATGGGCTATAGTCCATTGTCTCGAGTGATTTTCGTCTTTTTTTCAAATCCCCAAAAATGATGAAAAACAGCATGCTATAGTATGCCGTCTGAGATGGGCTACAGCCCATGATCAAAAATGATGAAAAATGAGGGTTTGAGAAAAAGACGAAAATCACTCCGAGACCATGGGCTATAGTCCATTGTCTCGAGTGATTTTCGTCTTTTTTTCAAATCCCCAAAAATGATGAAAAACAGCATGCTATAGTATGCCGTCTGAGATGGGCTACAGCCCATGGTCAAAAATGATGAAAAACGAGGGTTTGAGAAAAAGACGAAAATCACTCCGAGACCATGGGCTATAGTCCATTGTCTCGAGTGATTTTCGTCTTTTTTCAAATCCCCAAAAATGATGAAAAACAGCATGCTATAGTATGCCGTCTGAGATGGGCTACAGCCCATGGTCAAAAATGATGAAAAACGAGGGTTTGAGAAAAAGACGAAAATCACTCCGAGACCATGGGCTATAGTCCATTGTCTCGAGTGATTTTCGTCTTTTTTCAAATCCCCAAAAATGATGAAAAACAGCATGCTATAGTATGCCGTCTGAGATGGGCTACAGCCCATGGTCAAAAATGATGAAAAACGAGGGTTTGAGAAAAAGACGAAAATCACTCCGAGACCATGGGCTATAGTCCATTGTCTCGAGTGATTTTCGTCTTTTTTTCAAATCCCCAAAAATGATGAAAAACAGCATGCTATAGTATGCCGTCTGAGATGGGCTACAGCCCATGATCAAAAATGATGAAAAACGAGGGTTTGAGAAAAAGACGAAAATCACTCCGAGACCATGGGCTATAGTCCATTGTCTCGAGTGATTTTCGTCTTTTTTCAAATCCCCAAAAATGATGAAAAACAGCATGCTATAGTATGCCGTCTGAGATGGGCTACAGCCCATGGTCAAAAATGATGAAAAACGAGGGTTTGAGAAAAAGACAAAAATCACTCCGAGACCATGGGCTATAGTCCATTGTCTCGAGTGATTTTCGTCTTTTTTTCAAATCCCCAAAAATGATGAAAAACAGCATGCTATAGTATGCCGTCTGAGATGGGCTACAGCCCATGATAAAAAATGATGAAAAACGAGGGTTTGAGAAAAAGACGAAAATCACTCCGAGACCATGGGCTATAGTCCATTGTCTCGAGTGATTTTCATCTTTTTTCAAATCCCCAAAAATGATGAAAAACAGCATGCTATAGTATGCCGTCTGAGATGCGCTACAGCCCATGGTCAAAAATGATGAAAAACGAGGGTTTGAGAAAAAGACGAAAATCACTCCGAGACCATGGGCTATAGTCCATTGTCTCGAGTGATTTTCGTCTTTTTTTCAAATCCCCAAAAATGATGAAAAAGAGCCTGCTATAGTATGCCGTCTGAGACCGGCTACAGCCCATGGTCAAAAATGATGAAAAACGAGGGTTTGAGAAAAAGACCAAAACCCCCCCGAGACCATGGGCTATAGTCCATTGTCTCGAGTGATTTTCGTCTTTTTTTCAAATCCCCAAAAATGATGAAAAACAGCATGCTATAGTATGCCGTCTGAGATGGGCTACAGCCCATGGTCAAAAATTATGAAAAACGAGGGTTTGAGAAAAAGACGAAAATCACTCCGAGACCATGGGCTATAGTCCATTGTCTCGAGTGATTTTCGTCTTTTTTCAAATCCCCAAAAATGATGAAAAACAGCATGCTATAGTATGCCGTCTGAGATGGGCTACAGCCCATGGTCAAAAATGATGAAAAACGAGGGTTTGAGAAAAAGACGAAAATCAATCCGAGACCATGGGCTATAGTCCATTGTCTCGAGTGATTTTCGTCTTTTTTTCAAATCCCCAAAAATGATGAAAAAAGGCATGCTATAGTATGCCGTCTGAGATGGGCTACAGCCCATGGTCAAAAATGATGAAAAACGAGGGTTTGAGAAAAAGACGAAAATCACTCCGAGACCATGGGCTATAGTCCATTGTCTCGAGTGATTTTCGTCTTTTTTCAAATCCCCAAAAATGATGAAAAACAGCATGCTATAGTATGCCGTCTGAGATGCGCTACAGCCCATGGTAAAAAATGATGAAAAACGAGGGTTTGAGAAAAAGACGAAAATCACTCCGAGACCATGGGCTATAGTCCATTGTCTCGAGTGATTTTCGTCTTTTTTTCAAATCCCCAAAAATGATGAAAAATAGCATGCTATAGTATGCCGTCTGAGATGGGCTACAGCCCATGGTCAAAAATGATGAAAAACGAGGGTTTGAGAAAAAGACGAAAATCACTCCGAGACCATGGGCTATAGTCCATTGTCTCGAGTGATTTTCGTCTTTTTTTCAAATCCCCAAAAATGATGAAAAACAGCATGCTATAGTATGCCGTCTGAGATGGGCTACAGCCCATGGTCAAAAATGATGAAAAACGAGGGTTTGAGAAAAAGACGAAAATCACTCCGAGACCATGGGCTATAGTCCATTGTCTCGAGTGATTTTCGTCTTTTTTTCAAATCCCCAAAAATGATGAAAAACAGCATGCTATAGTATGCCGTCTGAGATGGGCTACAGCCCATGGTCAAAAATTATGAAAAACGAGGGTTTGAGAAAAAGACGAAAATCACTCCGAGACCATGGGCTATAGTCCATTGTCTCGAGAGATTTTCGTCTTTTTTCAAATCCCCAAAAATGATGAAAAACAGCATGCTATAGTATGCCGTCTGAGATGGACTACAGCCCATGGTCAAAAATGATGAAAAACGAGGGTTTGAGAAAAAGACGAAAATCACTCCGAGACCATGGGCTATAGTCCATTGTCTCGAGTGATTTTCGTCTTTTTTTCAAATCCCCAAAAATGATGAAAAACAGCATGCTATAGTATGCCGTCTGAGATGGGCTACAGCCCATGATAAAAAATGATGAAAAACGAGGGTTTGAGAAAAAGACGAAAATCACTCCGAGACCATGGGCTATAGTCCATTGTCTCGAGTGATTTTCGTATTTTTTTCAAATCCCCAAAAATGATGAAAAACAGCATGCTATAGTATGCCGTCTGAGATGGGCTACAGCCCATGATCAAAAATGATGAAAAACGAGGGTTTGAGAAAAAGACGAAAATCACTCCGAGACCATGGGCTATAGTCCATTGTCTCGAGTGATTTTCGTCTTTTTTTCAAATCCCCAAAAATGATGAAAAACAGCATGCTATAGTATGCCGTCTGAGATGGGCTACAGCCCATGGTCAAAAATGATGAAAAACGAGGGTTTGAGAAAAAGACGAAAATCACTCCGAGACCATGGGCTATAGTCCATTGTCTCGAGTGATTTTCGTCTTTTTTCAAATCCCCAAAAATTATGAAAAACAGCATGCTATAGTATGCCGTCTGAGATGCGCTACAGCCCATGGTCAAAAATTATGAAAAACGAGGGTTTGAGAAAAAGACGAAAATCACTCCGAGACCATGGGCTATAGTCCATTGTCTCGAGTGATTTTCGTCTTTTTTTCAAATCCCCAAAAATGATGAAAAATAGCATGCTATAGTATGCCGTCTGAGATGGGCTACAGCCCATGGTCAAAAATGATGAAAAACGAGGGTTTGAGAAAAAGACGAAAATCACTCCGAGACCATGGGCTATAGTCCATTGTCTCGAGTGATTTTCGTCTTTTTTTCAAATCCCCAAAAATGATGAAAAACAGCATGCTATAGTATGCCGTCTGAGATGGGCTACAGCCCATGGTCAAAAATGATGAAAAACGAGGGTTTGAGAAAAAGACGAAAATCAATCCGAGACCATGGGCTATAGTCCATTGTCTCGAGTGATTTTCGTCTTTTTTTCAAATCCCCAAAAATGATGAAAAACAGCATGCTATAGTATGCCGTCTGAGATGGGCTACAGCCCATGATCAAAAATGATGAAAAACGAGGGTTTGAGAAAAAGACGAAAATCACTCCGAGACCATGGGCTATAGTCCATTGTCTCGAGTGATTTTCGTCTTTTTTCAAATCCCCAAAAATGATGAAAAACAGCATGCTATAGTATGCCGTCTGAGATGGGCTACAGCCTATGATCAAAAATGATGAAAAACGAGGGTTTGAGAAAAAGACGAAAATCACTCCGAGACCATGGGCTATAGTCCATTGTCTCGAGTGATTTTCGTCTTTTTTTCAAATCCCCAAAAATGATGAAAAAGAGCATGCTATAGTATGCCGTCTGAGATGGGCTACAGCCCATGGTCAAAAATGATGAAAAACGAGGGTTTGAGAAAAAGACGAAAATCACTCCGAGACCATGGGCTATAGTCCATTGTCTCGAGTGATTTTCGTCTTTTTTCAAATCCCCAAAAATGATGAAAAACAGCATGCTATAGTATGCCGTCTGAGATGCCCTACAGCCCATGGTCAAAAATGATGAAAAACGAGGGTTTGAGAAAAAGACGAAAATCACTCCGAGACCATGGGCTATAGTCCATTGTCTCGAGTGATTTTCGTCTTTTTTCAAATCCCCAAAAATGATGAAAAACAGCATGCTATAGTATGCCGTCTGAGATGGGCTACAGCCCATGGTCAAAAATGATGAAAAACGAGGGTTTGAGAAAAAGACGAAAATCACTCCGAGACCATGGGCTATAGTCCATTGTCTCGAGTGATTTTCGTCTTTTTTTCAAATCCCCAAAAATGATGAAAAACAGCATGCTATAGTATGCCGTCTGAGATGGGCTACAGCCCATGAAAAAAAATGATGAAAAACGAGGGTTTGAGAAAAAGACGAAAATCACTCCGAGACCATGGGCTATAGTCCATTGTCTCGAGTGATTTTCATCTTTTTTCAAATCCCCAAAAATGATGTAAAACAGCATGCTATAGTATGCCGTCTGAGATGCGCTACAGCCCATGGTCAAAAATGATGAAAAACGAGGGTTTGAGAAAAAGACGAAAATCACTCCGAGACCATGGGCTATAGTCCATTGTCTCGAGTGATTTTCGTCTTTTTTTCAAATCCCCAAAAATGATGAAAAAGAGCCTGCTATAGTATGCCGTCTGAGACCGGCTACAGCCCATGGTCAAAAATGATGAAAAACGAGGGTTTGAGAAAAAGACCAAAACCCCCCCGAGACCATGGGCTATAGTCCATTGTCTCGAGTGATTTTCGTCTTTTTTTCAAATCCCCAAAAATGATGAAAAACAGCATGCTATAGTATGCCGTCTGAGATGGGCTACAGCCCATGGTCAAAAATGATGAAAAACGAGGGTTTGAGAAAAAGACGAAAATCACTCCGAGACCATGGGCTATAGTCCATTGTCTTGAGTGATTTTCGTCTTTTTTCAAATCCCCAAAAATGATGAAAAACAGCATGCTATAGTATGCCGTCTGAGATGGGCTACAGCCCATGGTCAAAAATGATGAAAAACGAGGGTTTGAGAAAAAGACGAAAATCAATCCGAGACCATGGGCTATAGTCCATTGTCTCGAGTGATTTTCGTCTTTTTTTCAAATCCCCAAAAATGATGAAAAACAGCATGCTATAGTATGCCGTCTGAGATGGGCTACAGCCCATGGTCAAAAATGATGAAAAACGAGGGTTTGAGAAAAAGACGAAAATCACTCCGAGACCATGGGCTATAGTCCATTGTCTCGAGTGATTTTCGTCTTTTTTCAAATCCCCAAAAATGATGAAAAACAGCATGCTATAGTATGCCGTCTGAGATGCGCTACAGCCCATGGTCAAAAATGATGAAAAACGAGGGTTTGAGAAAAAGACGAAAATCACTCCGAGACCATGGGCTATAGTCCATTGTCTCGAGTGATTTTCGTCTTTTTTTCAAATCCCCAAAAATGATGAAAAATAGCATGCTATAGTATGCCGTCTGAGATGGGCTACAGCCCATGGTCAAAAATGATGAAAAACGAGGGTTTGAGAAAAAGACGAAAATCACTCCGAGACCATGGGCTATAGTCCATTGTCTCGAGTGATTTTCGTCTTTTTTTCAAATCCCCAAAAATGATGAAAAACAGCATGCTATAGTATGCCGTCTGAGATGGGCTACAGCCCATGGTCAAAAATTATGAAAAACGAGGGTTTGAGAAAAAGACGAAAATCACTCCGAGACCATGGGCTATAGTCCATTGTCTCGAAAGATTTTCGTCTTTTTTCAAATCCCCAAAAATGATGAAAAACAGCATGCTATAGTATGCCGTCTGAGATGGACTACAGCCCATGGTCAAAAATGATGAAAAACGAGGGTTTGAGAAAAAGACGAAAATCACTCCGAGACCATGGGCTATAGTCCATTGTCTCGAGTGATTTTCGTCTTTTTTTCAAATCCCCAAAAATGATGAAAAACAGCATGCTATAGTATGCCGTCTGAGATGGGCTACAGCCCATGATAAAAAATGATGAAAAACGAGGGTTTGAGAAAAAGACGAAAATCACTCCGAGACCATGGGCTATAGTCCATTGTCTCGAGTGATTTTCGTCTTTTTTTCAAATCCCCAAAAATGATGAAAAACAGCATGCTATAGTATGCCGTCTGAGATGGGCTACAGCCCATGATCAAAAATGATGAAAAACGAGGGTTTGAGAAAAAGACGAAAATCACTCCGAGACCATGGGCTATAGTCCATTGTCTCGAGTGATTTTCGTCTTTTTTTCAAATCCCCAAAAATGATGAAAAACAGCATGCTATAGTATGCCGTCTGAGATGGGCTACAGCCCATGGTCAAAAATGATGAAAAACGAGGGTTTGAGAAAAAGACGAAAATCACTCCGAGACCATGGGCTATAGTCCATTGTCTCGAGTGATTTTCGTCTTTTTTCAAATCCCCAAAAATGATGAAAAACAGCATGCTATAGTATGCCGTCTGAGATGCGCTACAGCCCATGGTCAAAAATGATGAAAAACGAGGGTTTGAGAAAAAGACGAAAATCACTCCGAGACCATGGGCTATAGTCCATTGTCTCGAGTGATTTTCGTCTTTTTTTCAAATCCCCAAAAATGATGAAAAATAGCATGCTATAGTATGCCGTCTGAGATGGGCTACAGCCCATGGTCAAAAATGATGAAAAACGAGGGTTTGAGAAAAAGACGAAAATCACTCCGAGACCATGGGCTATAGTCCATTGTCTCGAGTGATTTTCGTCTTTTTTTCAAATCCCCAAAAATGATGAAAAACAGCATGCTATAGTATGCCGTCTGAGATGGGCTACAGCCCATGGTCAAAAATTATGAAAAACGAGGGTTTGAGAAAAAGACGAAAATCACTCCGAGACCATGGGCTATAGTCCATTGTCTCGAAAGATTTTCGTCTTTTTTCAAATCCCCAAAAATGATGAAAAACAGCATGCTATAGTATGCCGTCTGAGATGGACTACAGCCCATGGTCAAAAATGATGAAAAACGAGGGTTTGAGAAAAAGACGAAAATCACTCCGAGACCATGGGCTATAGTCCATTGTCTCGAGTGATTTTCGTCTTTTTTTCAAATCCCCAAAAATGATGAAAAACAGCATGCTATAGTATGCCGTCTGAGATGGGCTACAGCCCATGATAAAAAATGATGAAAAACGAGGGTTTGAGAAAAAGACGAAAATCACTCCGAGACCATGGGCTATAGTCCATTGTCTCGAGTGATTTTCGTCTTTTTTTCAAATCCCCAAAAATGATGAAAAACAGCATGCTATAGTATGCCGTCTGAGATGGGCTACAGCCCATGATCAAAAATGATGAAAAACGAGGGTTTGAGAAAAAGACGAAAATCACTCCGAGACCATGGGCTATAGTCCATTGTCTCGAGTGATTTTCGTCTTTTTTTCAAATCCCCAAAAATGATGAAAAACAGCATGCTATAGTATGCCGTCTGAGATGGGCTACAGCCCATGGTCAAAAATGATGAAAAACGAGGGTTTGAGAAAAAGACGAAAATCACTCCGAGACCATGGGCTATAGTCCATTGTCTCGAGTGATTTTCGTCTTTTTTCAAATCCCCAAAAATTATGAAAAACAGCATGCTATAGTATGCCGTCTGAGATGCGCTACAGCCCATGGTCAAAAATTATGAAAAACGAGGGTTTGAGAAAAAGACGAAAATCACTCCGAGACCATGGGCTATAGTCCATTGTCTCGAGTGATTTTCGTCTTTTTTTCAAATCCCCAAAAATGATGAAAAATAGCATGCTATAGTATGCCGTCTGAGATGGGCTACAGCCCATGGTCAAAAATGATGAAAAACGAGGGTTTGAGAAAAAGACGAAAATCACTCCGAGACCATGGGCTATAGTCCATTGTCTCGAGTGATTTTCGTCTTTTTTTCAAATCCCCAAAAATGATGAAAAACAGCATGCTATAGTATGCCGTCTGAGATGGGCTACAGCCCATGGTCAAAAATGATGAAAAACGAGGGTTTGAGAAAAAGACGAAAATCAATCCGAGACCATGGGCTATAGTCCATTGTCTCGAGTGATTTTCGTCTTTTTTTCAAATCCCCAAAAATGATGAAAAACAGCATGCTATAGTATGCCGTCTGAGATGGGCTACAGCCCATGATCAAAAATGATGAAAAACGAGGGTTTGAGAAAAAGACGAAAATCACTCCGAGACCATGGGCTATAGTCCATTGTCTCGAGTGATTTTCGTCTTTTTTTCAAATCCCCAAAAATGATGAAAAACAGCATGCTATAGTATGCCGTCTGAGATGGGCTACAGCCCATGGTCAAAAATGATGAAAAACGAGGGTTTGAGAAAAAGACGAAAATCACTCCGAGACCATGGGCTATAGTCCATTGTCTCGAGTGATTTTCGTCTTTTTTCAAATCCCCAAAAATGATGAAAAACAGCATGCTATAGTATGCCGTCTGAGATGGGCTACAGCCTATGATCAAAAATGATGAAAAACGAGGGTTTGAGAAAAAGACGAAAATCACTCCGAGACCATGGGCTATAGTCCATTGTCTCGAGTGATTTTCGTCTTTTTTTCAAATCCCCAAAAATGATGAAAAAGAGCATGCTATAGTATGCCGTCTGAGATGGGCTACAGCCCATGGTCAAAAATGATGAAAAACGAGGGTTTGAGAAAAAGACGAAAATCAATCCGAGACCATGGGCTATAGTCCATTGTCTCGAGTGATTTTCGTCTTTTTTTCAAATCCCCAAAAATGATGAAAAACAGCATGCTATAGTATGCCGTCTGAGATGGGCTACAGTCCATGGTCAAAAATTATGAAAAACGAGGGTTTGAGAAAAAGACGAAAATCACTCCGAGACCATGGGCTATAGTCCATTGTCTCGAGTGATTTTCGTCTTTTTTTCAAATCCCCAAAAATGATAAAAAACAGCATGCTATAGTATGCCGTCTGAGATGGGCTACAGCCCATGGTCAAAAATGATGAAAAACGAGGGTTTGAGAAAAAGACGAAAATCACTCCGAGACCATGGGCTATAGTCCATTGTCTCGAGTGATTTTCGTCTTTTTTCAAATCCCCAAAAATGATGAAAAACAGCATGCTATAGTATGCCGTCTGAGATGGGCTACAGCCCATGGTCAAAAATGATGAAAAACGAGGGTTTGAGAAAAAGACGAAAATCAATCCGAGACCATGGGCTATAGTCCATTGTCTCGAGTGATTTTCGTCTTTTTTTCAAATCCCCAAAAATGATGAAAAACAGCATGCTATAGTATGCCGTCTGAGATGGGCTACAGCCCATGGTCAAAAATGATGAAAAACGAGGGTTTGAGAAAAAGACGAAAATCACTCCGAGACCATGGGCTATAGTCCATTGTCTCGAGTGATTTTCGTCTTTTTTCAAATCCCCAAAAATGATGAAAAACAGCATGCTATAGTATGCCGTCTGAGATGGGCTACAGCCCATGGTCAAAAATGATGAAAAACGAGGGTTTGAGAAAAAGACGAAAATCAATCCGAGACCATGGGCTATAGTCCATTGTCTCGAGTGATTTTCGTCTTTTTTTCAAATCCCCAAAAATGATGAAAAACAGCATGCTATAGTATGCCGTCTGAGATGGGCTACAGCCCATGGTCAAAAATGATGAAAAACGAGGGTTTGAGAAAAAGACGAAAATCACTCCGAGACCATGGGCTATAGTCCATTGTCTCGAAAGATTTTCGTCTTTTTTCAAATCCCCAAAAATGATGAAAAACAGCATGCTATAGTATGCCGTCTGAGATGGACTACAGCCCATGGTCAAAAATGATGAAAAACGAGGGTTTGAGAAAAAGACGAAAATCACTCCGAGACCATGGGCTATAGTCCATTGTCTCGAGTGATTTTCGTCTTTTTTTCAAATCCCCAAAAATGATGAAAAACAGCATGCTATAGTATGCCGTCTGAGATGGGCTACAGCCCATGATAAAAAATGATGAAAAACGAGGGTTTGAGAAAAAGACGAAAATCACTCCGAGACCATGGGCTATAGTCCATTGTCTCGAGTGATTTTCGTCTTTTTTTCAAATCCCCAAAAATGATGAAAAACAGCATGCTATAGTATGCCGTCTGAGATGGGCTACAGCCCATGATCAAAAATGATGAAAAACGAGGGTTTGAGAAAAAGACGAAAATCACTCCGAGACCATGGGCTATAGTCCATTGTCTCGAGTGATTTTCGTCTTTTTTTCAAATCCCCAAAAATGATGAAAAACAGCATGCTATAGTATGCCGTCTGAGATGGGCTACAGCCCATGGTCAAAAATGATGAAAAACGAGGGTTTGAGAAAAAGACGAAAATCACTCCGAGACCATGGGCTATAGTCCATTGTCTCGAGTGATTTTCGTCTTTTTTCAAATCCCCAAAAATTATGAAAAACAGCATGCTATAGTATGCCGTCTGAGATGCGCTACAGCCCATGGTCAAAAATGATGAAAAACGAGGGTTTGAGAAAAAGACGAAAATCACTCCGAGACCATGGGCTATAGTCCATTGTCTCGAGTGATTTTCGTCTTTTTTTCAAATCCCCAAAAATGATGAAAAATAGCATGCTATAGTATGCCGTCTGAGATGGGCTACAGCCCATGGTCAAAAATGATGAAAAACGAGGGTTTGAGAAAAAGACGAAAATCACTCCGAGACCATGGGCTATAGTCCATTGTCTCGAGTGATTTTCGTCTTTTTTCAAATCCCCAAAAATTATGAAAAACAGCATGCTATAGTATGCCGTCTGAGATGCGCTACAGCCCATGGTCAAAAATGATGAAAAACGAGGGTTTGAGAAAAAGACGAAAATCACTCCGAGACCATGGGCTATAGTCCATTGTCTCGAGTGATTTTCGTCTTTTTTTCAAATCCCCAAAAATGATGAAAAATAGCATGCTATAGTATGCCGTCTGAGATGGGCTACAGCCCATGGTCAAAAATGATGAAAAACGAGGGTTTGAGAAAAAGACGAAAATCACTCCGAGACCATGGGCTATAGTCCATTGTCTCGAGTGATTTTCGTCTTTTTTTCAAATCCCCAAAAATGATGAAAAACAGCATGCTATAGTATGCCGTCTGAGATGGGCTACAGCCCATGGTCAAAAATGATGAAAAACGAGGGTTTGAGAAAAAGACGAAAATCAATCCGAGACCATGGGCTATAGTCCATTGTCTCGAGTGATTTTCGTCTTTTTTTCAAATCCCCAAAAATGATGAAAAACAGCATGCTATAGTATGCCGTCTGAGATGGGCTACAGCCCATGATCAAAAATGATGAAAAACGAGGGTTTGAGAAAAAGACGAAAATCACTCCGAGACCATGGGCTATAGTCCATTGTCTCGAGTGATTTTCGTCTTTTTTTCAAATCCCCAAAAATGATGAAAAACAGCATGCTATAGTATGCCGTCTGAGATGGGCTACAGCCCATGGTCAAAAATGATGAAAAACGAGGGTTTGAGAAAAAGACGAAAATCACTCCGAGACCATGGGCTATAGTCCATTGTCTCGAGTGATTTTCGTCTTTTTTCAAATCCCCAAAAATGATGAAAAACAGCATGCTATAGTATGCCGTCTGAGATGGGCTACAGCCTATGATCAAAAATGATGAAAAACGAGGGTTTGAGAAAAAGACGAAAATCACTCCGAGACCATGGGCTATAGTCCATTGTCTCGAGTGATTTTCGTCTTTTTTTCAAATCCCCAAAAATGATGAAAAAGAGCATGCTATAGTATGCCGTCTGAGATGGGCTACAGCCCATGGTCAAAAATGATGAAAAACGAGGGTTTGAGAAAAAGACGAAAATCAATCCGAGACCATGGGCTATAGTCCATTGTCTCGAGTGATTTTCGTCTTTTTTTCAAATCCCCAAAAATGATGAAAAACAGCATGCTATAGTATGCCGTCTGAGATGGGCTACAGTCCATGGTCAAAAATTATGAAAAACGAGGGTTTGAGAAAAAGACGAAAATCACTCCGAGACCATGGGCTATAGTCCATTGTCTCGAGTGATTTTCGTCTTTTTTTCAAATCCCCAAAAATGATAAAAAACAGCATGCTATAGTATGCCGTCTGAGATGGGCTACAGCCCATGGTCAAAAATGATGAAAAACGAGGGTTTGAGAAAAAGACGAAAATCACTCCGAGACCATGGGCTATAGTCCATTGTCTCGAGTGATTTTCGTCTTTTTTCAAATCCCCAAAAATGATGAAAAACAGCATGCTATAGTATGCCGTCTGAGATGGGCTACAGCCCATGGTCAAAAATGATGAAAAACGAGGGTTTGAGAAAAAGACGAAAATCAATCCGAGACCATGGGCTATAGTCCATTGTCTCGAGTGATTTTCGTCTTTTTTTCAAATCCCCAAAAATGATGAAAAACAGCATGCTATAGTATGCCGTCTGAGATGGGCTACAGCCCATGGTCAAAAATGATGAAAAACGAGGGTTTGAGAAAAAGACGAAAATCACTCCGAGACCATGGGCTATAGTCCATTGTCTCGAGTGATTTTCGTCTTTTTTCAAATCCCCAAAAATGATGAAAAACAGCATGCTATAGTATGCCGTCTGAGATGCCCTACAGCCCATGGTCAAAAATGATGAAAAACGAGGGTTTGAGAAAAAGACGAAAATCACTCCGAGACCATGGGCTATAGTCCATTGTCTCGAGTGATTTTCGTCTTTTTTTCAAATCCCCAAAAATGATGAAAAACAGCATGCTATAGTATGCCGTCTGAGATGGGCTACAGCCCATGGTCAAAAATGATGAAAAACGAGGGTTTGAGAAAAAGACGAAAATCACTCCGAGACCATGGGCTATAGTCCATTGTCTCGAGTGATTTTCGTCTTTTTTCAAATCCCCAAAAATGATGAAAAACAGCATGCTATAGTATGCCGTCTGAGATGGGCTACAGCCCATGGTCAAAAATGATGAAAAACGAGGGTTTGAGAAAAAGACGAAAATCACTCCGAGACCATGGGCTATAGTCCATTGTCTCAAGTGATTTTCGTCTTTTTTCAAATCCCCAAAAATGATGAAAAACAGCATGCTATAGTATGCCGTCTGAGATGGGCTACAGCCCATGGTCAAAAATGATGAAAAACGAGGGTTTGAGAAAAAGACGAAAATCACTCCGAGACCATGGGCTATAGTCCATTGTCTCGAGTGATTTTCGTCTTTTTTCAAATCCCCAAAAATGATGAAAAACAGCATGCTATAGTATGCCGTCTGAGATGGGCTACAGCCCATGGTCAAAAATGATGAAAAACGAGGGTTTGAGAAAAAGACGAAAATCACTCCGAGACCATGGGCTATAGTCCATTGTCTCGAGTGATTTTCGTCTTTTTTCAAATCCCCAAAAATGATGAAAAACAGCATGCTATAGTATGCCGTCTGAGATGGGCTACAGCCTATGATCAAAAATGATGAAAAACGAGGGTTTGAGAAAAAGACGAAAATCACTCCGAGACCATGGGCTATAGTCCATTGTCTCGAGTGATTTTCGTCTTTTTTTCAAATCCCCAAAAATGATGAAAAATAGCATGCTATAGTATGCCGTCTGAGATGGGCTACAGCCCATGGTCAAAAATGATGAAAAACGAGGGTTTGAGAAAAAGACGAAAATCAATCCGAGACCATGGGCTATAGTCCATTGTCTCGAGTGATTTTCGTCTTTTTTTCAAATCCCCAAAAATGATGAAAAACAGCATGCTATAGTATGCCGTCTGAGATGGGCTACAGTCCATGGTCAAAAATTATGAAAAACGAGGGTTTGAGAAAAAGACGAAAATCACTCCGAGACCATGGGCTATAGTCCATTGTCTCGAGTGATTTTCGTCTTTTTTTCAAATCCCCAAAAATGATGAAAAACAGCATGCTATAGTATGCCGTCTGAGATGGGCTACAGCCCATGGTCAAAAATGATGAAAAACGAGGGTTTGAGAAAAAGACGAAAATCACTCCGAGACCATGGGCTATAGTCCATTGTCTCGAGTGATTTTCGTCTTTTTTCAAATCCCCAAAAATGATGAAAAACAGCATGCTATAGTATGCCGTCTGAGATGGGCTACAGCCCATGGTCAAAAATGATGAAAAACGAGGGTTTGAGAAAAAGACGAAAATCAATCCGAGACCATGGGCTATATAGTCCATTGTCTCGAGTGATTTTCGTCTTTTTTTCAAATCCCCAAAAATGATGAAAAACAGCATGCTATAGTATGCCGTCTGAGATGGGCTACAGCCCATGGTCAAAAATGATGAAAAACGAGGGTTTGAGAAAAAGACGAAAATCACTCCGAGACCATGGGCTATAGTCCATTGTCTCGAGTGATTTTCGTCTTTTTTCAAATCCCCAAAAATGATGAAAAACAGCATGCTATAGTATGCCGTCTGAGATGCGCTACAGCCCATGGTAAAAAATGATGAAAAACGAGGGTTTGAGAAAAAGACGAAAATCACTCCGAGACCATGGGCTATAGTCCATTGTCTCGAGTGATTTTCGTCTTTTTTTCAAATCCCCAAAAATGATGAAAAAGAGCATGCTATAGTATGCCGTCTGAGATGGGCTACAGCCCATGGTAAAAAATTATGAAAAACGAGGGTTTGAGAAAAAGACGAAAATCACTCCGAGACCATGGGCTATAGTCCATTGTCTCGAGTGATTTTCGTCTTATTTTCAAATCCCCAAAAATGATGAAAAATAGCATGCTATAGTATGCCGTCTGAGATGGGCTACAGCCCATGGTCAAAAATGATGAAAAACGAGGGTTTGAGAAAAAGACGAAAATCACTCCGAGACCATGGGCTATAGTCCATTGTCTCGAGTGATTTTCGTCTTTTTTTCAAATCCCCAAAAATGATGAAAAACAGCATGCTATAGTATGCCGTCTGAGATGGGCTACAGCCCATGGTCAAAAATGATGAAAAACGAGGGTTTGAGAAAAAGACGAAAATCAATCCGAGACCATGGGCTATAGTCCATTGTCTCGAGTGATTTTCGTCTTTTTTTCAAATCCCCAAAAATGATGAAAAACAGCATGCTATAGTATGCCGTCTGAGATGGGCTACAGCCCATGGTCAAAAATGATGAAAAACGAGGGTTTGAGAAAAAGACGAAAATCAATCCGAGACCATGGGCTATAGTCCATTGTCTCGAGTGATTTTCGTCTTTTTTTCAAATCCCCAAAAATGATGAAAAACAGCATGCTATAGTATGCCGTCTGAGATGGGCTACAGCCCATGGTCAAAAATGATGAAAAACGAGGGTTTGAGAAAAAGACGAAAATCACTCCGAGACCATGGGCTATAGTCCATTGTCTCGAGTGATTTTCGTCTTTTTTTCAAATCCCCAAAAATGATGAAAAACAGCATGCTATAGTATGCCGTCTGAGATGGGCTACAGCCCATGGTCAAAAATGATGAAAAACGAGGGTTTGAGAAAAAGACGAAAATCACTCCGAGACCATGGGCTATAGTCCATTGTCTCGAGTGATTTTCGTCTTTTTTTCAAATCCCCAAAAATGATGAAAAACAGCATGCTATAGTATGCCGTCTGAGATGGGCTACAGCCCATGGTCAAAAATGATGAAAAACGAGGGTTTGAGAAAAAGACGAAAATCAATCCGAGACCATGGGCTATAGTCCATTGTCTCGAGTGATTTTCGTCTTTTTTTCAAATCCCCAAAAATGATGAAAAACAGCATGCTATAGTATGCCGTCTGAGATGGGCTACAGCCCATGGTCAAAAATGATGAAAAACGAGGGTTTGAGAAAAAGACGAAAATCACTCCGAGACCATGGGCTATAGTCCATTGTCTCGAGTGATTTTCGTCTTTTTTCAAATCCCCAAAAATGATGAAAAACAGCATGCTATAGTATGCCGTCTGAGATGCGCTACAGCCCATGGTCAAAAATGATGAAAAACGAGGGTTTGAGAAAAAGACGAAAATCACTCCGAGACCATGGGCTATAGTCCATTGTCTCGAGTGATTTTCGTCTTATTTTCAAATCCCCAAAAATGATGAAAAATAGCATGCTATAGTATGCCGTCTGAGATGGGCTACAGCCCATGGTCAAAAATGATGAAAAACGAGGGTTTGAGAAAAAGACGAAAATCACTCCGAGACCATGGGCTATAGTCCATTGTCTCGAGTGATTTTCGTCTTTTTTTCAAATCCCCAAAAATGATGAAAAACAGCATGCTATAGTATGCCGTCTGAGATGGGCTACAGCCCATGGTCAAAAATGATGAAAAACGAGGGTTTGAGAAAAAGACGAAAATCACTCCGAGACCATGGGCTATAGTCCATTGTCTCGAGTGATTTGTCTTTTTTTCAAATCCCCAAAAATGATGAAAAACAGCATGCTATAGTATGCCGTCTGAGATGGGCTACAGCCCATGGTCAAAAATGATGAAAAACGAGGGTTTGAGAAAAAGACGAAAATCACTCCGAGACCATGGGCTATAGTCCATTGTCTCGAGAGATTTTCGTCTTTTTTCAAATCCCCAAAAATGATGAAAAACAGCATGCTATAGTATGCCGTCTGAGATGGGCTACAGCCCATGGTCAAAAATGATGAAAAACGAGGGTTTGAGAAAAAGACGAAAATCACTCCGAGACCATGGGCTATAGTCCATTGTCTCGAGTGATTTTCGTCTTTTTTTCAAATCCCCAAAAATGATGAAAAACAGCATGCTATAGTATGCCGTCTGAGATGGGCTACAGCCCATGGTCAAAAATGATGAAAAACGAGGGTTTGAGAAAAAGACGAAAATCACTCCGAGACCATGGGCTATAGTCCATTGTCTCGAGTGATTTTCGTCTTTTTTTCAAATCCCCAAAAATGATGAAAAACAGCATGCTATAGTATGCCGTCTGAGATGGGCTACAGCCCATGGTAAAAAATGATGAAAAACGAGGGTTTGAGAAAAAGACGAAAATCACTCCGAGACCATGGGCTATAGTCCATTGTCTCGAGTGATTTTCGTCTTTTTTCAAATCCCCAAAAATGATGAAAAACAGCATGCTATAGTATGCCGTCTGAGATGGGCTACAGCCCATGGTCAAAAATGATGAAAAACGAGGGTTTGAGAAAAAGACGAAAATCACTCCGAGACCATGGGCTATAGTCCATTGTCTCGAGTGATTTTCGTCTTTTTTCAAATCCCCAAAAATGATGAAAAACAGCATGCTATAGTATGCCGTCTGAGATGGGCTACAGCCCATGGTCAAAAATGATGAAAAACGAGGGTTTGAGAAAAAGACGAAAATCACTCCGAGACCATGGGCTATAGTCCATTGTCTCGAGTGATTTTCGTCTTTTTTCAAATCCCCAAAAATGATGAAAAACAGCATGCTATAGTATGCCGTCTGAGATGGGCTACAGCCCATGGTCAAAAATGATGAAAAACGAGGGTTTGAGAAAAAGACGAAAATCACTCCGAGACCATGGGCTATAGTCCTTTGTCTCGAGTGATTTTCGTCTTTTTTTCAAATCCCCAAAAATGATGAAAAACAGCATGCTATAGTATGCCGTCTGAGATGGGCTACAGCCCATGATCAAAAATTATGAAAAACGAGGGTTTGAGAAAAAGACGAAAATCACTCCGAGACCATGGGCTATAGTCCATTGTCTCGAGTGATTTTCGTCTTTTTTTCAAATCCCCAAAAATGATGAAAAACAGCATGCTATAGTATGCCGTCTGAGATGGGCTACAGCCCATGGTCAAAAATGATGAAAAAAGAGGGTTTGAGAAAAAGACGAAAATCACTCCGAGACCATGGGCTATAGTCCATTGTCTCGAGTGATTTTCGTCTTTTTTCAAATCCCCAAAAATGATGAAAAACAGCATGCTATAGTATGCCGTCTGAGATGGGCTACAGCCCATGGTCAAAAATGATGAAAAACGAGGGTTTGAGAAAAAGACGAAAATCACTCCGAGACCATGGGCTATAGTCCATTGTCTCAAGTGATTTTCGTCTTTTTTCAAATCCCCAAAAATGATGAAAAACAGCATGCTATAGTATGCCGTCTGAGATGGGCTACAGCCCATGGTCAAAAATGATGAAAAACGAGGGTTTGAGAAAAAGACGAAAATCACTCCGAGACCATGGGCTATAGTCCATTGTCTCGAGTGATTTTCGTCTTTTTTCAAATCCCCAAAAATGATGAAAAACAGCATGCTATAGTATGCCGTCTGAGATGGGCTACAGCCCATGGTCAAAAATGATGAAAAACGAGGGTTTGAGAAAAAGACGAAAATCACTCCGAGACCATGGGCTATAGTCCATTGTCTCGAGTGATTTTCGTCTTTTTTCAAATCCCCAAAAATGATGAAAAACAGCATGCTATAGTATGCCGTCTGAGATGGGCTACAGTCCATGGTCAAAAATTATGAAAAACGAGGGTTTGAGAAAAAGACGAAAATCACTCCGAGACCATGGGCTATAGTCCATTGTCTCGAGTGATTTTCGTCTTTTTTTCAAATCCCCAAAAATGATGAAAAACAGCATGCTATAGTATGCCGTCTGAGATGGGCTACAGTCCATGGTCAAAAATTATGAAAAACGAGGGTTTGAGAAAAAGACGAAAATCACTCCGAGACCATGGGCTATAGTCCATTGTCTCGAGTGATTTTCGTCTTTTTTTCAAATCCCCAAAAATGATGAAAAACAGCATGCTATAGTATGCCGTCTGAGATGGGCTACAGCCCATGGTCAAAAATGATGAAAAACGAGGGTTTGAGAAAAAGACGAAAATCACTCCGAGACCATGGGCTATAGTCCATTGTCTCGAGTGATTTTCGTCTTTTTTCAAATCCCCAAAAATGATGAAAAACAGCATGCTATAGTATGCCGTCTGAGATGGGCTACAGCCCATGGTCAAAAATGATGAAAAACGAGGGTTTGAGAAAAAGACGAAAATCAATCCGAGACCATGGGCTATATAGTCCATTGTCTCGAGTGATTTTCGTCTTTTTTTCAAATCCCCAAAAATGATGAAAAACAGCATGCTATAGTATGCCGTCTGAGATGGGCTACAGCCCATGGTCAAAAATGATGAAAAACGAGGGTTTGAGAAAAAGACGAAAATCACTCCGAGACCATGGGCTATAGTCCATTGTCTCGAGTGATTTTCGTCTTTTTTCAAATCCCCAAAAATGATGAAAAACAGCATGCTATAGTATGCCGTCTGAGATGCGCTACAGCCCATGGTAAAAAATGATGAAAAACGAGGGTTTGAGAAAAAGACGAAAATCACTCCGAGACCATGGGCTATAGTCCATTGTCTCGAGTGATTTTCGTCTTTTTTTCAAATCCCCAAAAATGATGAAAAAGAGCATGCTATAGTATGCCGTCTGAGATGGGCTACAGCCCATGGTAAAAAATTATGAAAAACGAGGGTTTGAGAAAAAGACGAAAATCACTCCGAGACCATGGGCTATAGTCCATTGTCTCGAGTGATTTTCGTCTTATTTTCAAATCCCCAAAAATGATGAAAAATAGCATGCTATAGTATGCCGTCTGAGATGGGCTACAGCCCATGGTCAAAAATGATGAAAAACTAGGGTTTGAGAAAAAGACGAAAATCACTCCGAGACCATGGGCTATAGTCCATTGTCTCGAGTGATTTTCGTCTTTTTTTCAAATCCCCAAAAATGATGAAAAACAGCATGCTATAGTATGCCGTCTGAGATGGGCTACAGCCCATGGTCAAAAATGATGAAAAACGAGGGTTTGAGAAAAAGACGAAAATCACTCCGAGACCATGGGCTATAGTCCATTGTCTCGAGTGATTTTCGTCTTTTTTTCAAATCCCCAAAAATGATGAAAAACAGCATGCTATAGTATGCCGTCTGAGATGGGCTACAGCCCATGGTCAAAAATGATGAAAAACGAGGGTTTGAGAAAAAGACGAAAATCAATCCGAGACCATGGGCTATAGTCCATTGTCTCGAGTGATTTTCGTCTTTTTTTCAAATCCCCAAAAATGATGAAAAACAGCATGCTATAGTATGCCGTCTGAGATGGGCTACAGCCCATGGTCAAAAATGATGAAAAACGAGGGTTTGAGAAAAAGACGAAAATCACTCCGAGACCATGGGCTATAGTCCATTGTCTCGAGTGATTTTCGTCTTTTTTTCAAATCCCCAAAAATGATGAAAAACAGCATGCTATAGTATGCCGTCTGAGATGGGCTACAGCCCATGGTCAAAAATGATGAAAAACGAGGGTTTGAGAAAAAGACGAAAATCACTCCGAGACCATGGGCTATAGTCCATTGTCTCGAGTGATTTTCGTCTTTTTTTCAAATCCCCAAAAATGATGAAAAACAGCATGCTATAGTATGCCGTCTGAGATGGGCTACAGCCCATGGTCAAAAATGATGAAAAACGAGGGTTTGAGAAAAAGACGAAAATCAATCCGAGACCATGGGCTATAGTCCATTATCTCGAGTGATTTTCGTCTTTTTTTCAAATCCCCAAAAATGATGAAAAACAGCATGCTATAGTATGCCGTCTGAGATGGGCTACAGCCCATGGTCAAAAATGATGAAAAACGAGGGTTTGAGAAAAAGACGAAAATCAATCCGAGACCATGGGCTATAGTCCATTGTCTCGAGTGATTTTCGTCTTTTTTTCAAATCCCCAAAAATGATGAAAAACAGCATGCTATAGTATGCCGTCTGAGATGGGCTACAGCCCATGGTCAAAAATGATGAAAAACGAGGGTTTGAGAAAAAGACGAAAATCACTCCGAGACCATGGGCTATAGTCCATTGTCTCGAGTGATTTTCGTCTTTTTTTCAAATCCCCAAAAATGATGAAAAACAGCATGCTATAGTATGCCGTCTGAGATGGGCTACAGCCCATGGTCAAAAATGATGAAAAACGAGGGTTTGAGAAAAAGACGAAAATCACTCCGAGACCATGGGCTATAGTCCATTGTCTCGAGTGATTTTCGTCTTTTTTTCAAATCCCCAAAAATGATGAAAAACAGCATGCTATAGTATGCCGTCTGAGATGGGCTACAGCCCATGGTCAAAAATGATGAAAAACGAGGGTTTGAGAAAAAGACGAAAATCAATCCGAGACCATGGGCTATAGTCCATTGTCTCGAGTGATTTTCGTCTTTTTTTCAAATCCCCAAAAATGATGAAAAACAGCATGCTATAGTATGCCGTCTGAGATGGGCTACAGCCCATGGTCAAAAATGATGAAAAACGAGGGTTTGAGAAAAAGACGAAAATCACTCCGAGACCATGGGCTATAGTCCATTGTCTCGAGTGATTTTCGTCTTTTTTCAAATCCCCAAAAATGATGAAAAACAGCATGCTATAGTATGCCGTCTGAGATGCGCTACAGCCCATGGTCAAAAATGATGAAAAACGAGGGTTTGAGAAAAAGACGAAAATCACTCCGAGACCATGGGCTATAGTCCATTGTCTCGAGGTGATTTTCGTCTTATTTTCAAATCCCCAAAAATGATGAAAAATAGCATGCTATAGTATGCCGTCTGAGATGGGCTACAGCCCATGGTCAAAAATGATGAAAAACGAGGGTTTGAGAAAAAGACGAAAATCACTCCGAGACCATGGGCTATAGTCCATTGTCTCGAGTGATTTTCGTCTTTTTTTCAAATCCCCAAAAATGATGAAAAACAGCATGCTATAGTATGCCGTCTGAGATGGGCTACAGCCCATGGTCAAAAATGATGAAAAACGAGGGTTTGAGAAAAAGACGAAAATCACTCCGAGACCATGGGCTATAGTCCATTGTCTCGAGTGATTTTCGTCTTTTTTTCAAATCCCCAAAAATGATGAAAAACAGCATGCTATAGTATGCCGTCTGAGATGGGCTACAGCCCATGGTCAAAAATGATGAAAAACGAGGGTTTGAGAAAAAGACGAAAATCACTCCGAGACCATGGGCTATAGTCCATTGTCTCGAGTGATTTTCGTCTTATTTTCAAATCCCCAAAAATGATGAAAAATAGCATGCTATAGTATGCCGTCTGAGATGGGCTACAGCCCATGGTCAAAAATGATGAAAAACGAGGGTTTGAGAAAAAGACGAAAATCACTCCGAGACCATGGGCTATAGTCCATTGTCTCGAGTGATTTTCGTCTTTTTTTCAAATCCCCAAAAATGATGAAAAACAGCATGCTATAGTATGCCGTCTGAGATGGGCTACAGCCCATGGTCAAAAATGATGAAAAACGAGGGTTTGAGAAAAAGACGAAAATCACTCCGAGACCATGGGCTATAGTCCATTGTCTCGAGTGATTTTCGTCTTTTTTTCAAATCCCCAAAAATGATGAAAAACAGCATGCTATAGTATGCCGTCTGAGATGGGCTACAGCCCATGGTCAAAAATGATGAAAAACGAGGGTTTGAGAAAAAGACGAAAATCACTCCGAGACCATGGGCTATAGTCCATTGTCTCGAGAGATTTTCGTCTTTTTTCAATCCCCAAAAATGATGAAAAACAGCATGCTATAGTATGCCGTCTGAGATGGGCTACAGCCCATGGTCAAAAATGATGAAAAACGAGGGTTTGAGAAAAAGACGAAAATCACTCCGAGACCATGGGCTATAGTCCATTGTCTCGAGTGATTTTCGTCTTTTTTTCAAATCCCCAAAAATGATGAAAAACAGCATGCTATAGTATGCCGTCTGAGATGGGCTACAGCCCATGGTCAAAAATGATGAAAAACGAGGGTTTGAGAAAAAGACGAAAATCACTCCGAGACCATGGGCTATAGTCCATTGTCTCGAGTGATTTTCGTCTTTTTTTCAAATCCCCAAAAATGATGAAAAACAGCATGCTATAGTATGCCGTCTGAGATGGGCTACAGCCCATGGTAAAAAATGATGAAAAACGAGGGTTTGAGAAAAAGACGAAAATCACTCCGAGACCATGGGCTATAGTCCATTGTCTCGAGTGATTTTCGTCTTTTTTCAAATCCCCAAAAATGATGAAAAACAGCATGCTATAGTATGCCGTCTGAGATGGGCTACAGCCCATGGTCAAAAATGATGAAAAACGAGGGTTTGAGAAAAAGACGAAAATCACTCCGAGACCATGGGCTATAGTCCATTGTCTCGAGTGATTTTCGTCTTTTTTTCAAATCCCCAAAAATGATGAAAAACAGCATGCTATAGTATGCCGTCTGAGATGGGCTACAGCCCATGGTCAAAAATGATGAAAAACGAGGGTTTGAGAAAAAGACGAAAATCACTCCGAGACCATGGGCTATAGTCCATTGTCTCGAGTGATTTTCGTCTTTTTTTCAAATCCCCAAAAATGATGAAAAACAGCATGCTATAGTATGCCGTCTGAGATGGGCTACAGCCCATGGTCAAAAATGATGAAAAACGAGGGTTTGAGAAAAAGACGAAAATCACTCCGAGACCATGGGCTATAGTCCATTGTCTCGAGAGATTTTCGTCTTTTTTCAAATCCCCAAAAATGATGAAAAACAGCATGCTATAGTATGCCGTCTGAGATGGGCTACAGCCCATGGTCCAAAAATGATGAAAAACGAGGGTTTGAGAAAAAGACGAAAATCACTCCGAGACCATGGGCTATAGTCCATTGTCTCGAGTGATTTTCGTCTTTTTTTCAAATCCCCAAAAATGATGAAAAACAGCATGCTATAGTATGCCGTCTGAGATGGGCTACAGCCCATGGTCAAAAATGATGAAAAACGAGGGTTTGAGAAAAAGACGAAAATCACTCCGAGACCATGGGCTATAGTCCATTGTCTCGAGTGATTTTCGTCTTTTTTTCAAATCCCCAAAAATGATGAAAAACAGCATGCTATAGTATGCCGTCTGAGATGGGCTACAGCCCATGGTAAAAAATGATGAAAAACGAGGGTTTGAGAAAAAGACGAAAATCACTCCGAGACCATGGGCTATAGTCCATTGTCTCGAGTGATTTTCGTCTTTTTTCAAATCCCCAAAAATGATGAAAAACAGCATGCTATAGTATGCCGTCTGAGATGGGCTACAGCCCATGGTCAAAAATGATGAAAAACGAGGGTTTGAGAAAAAGACGAAAATCACTCCGAGACCATGGGCTATAGTCCATTGTCTCGAGTGATTTTCGTCTTTTTTCAAATCCCCAAAAATGATGAAAAACAGCATGCTATAGTATGCCGTCTGAGATGGGCTACAGCCCATGGTCAAAAATGATGAAAAACGAGGGTTTGAGAAAAAGACGAAAATCACTCCGAGACCATGGGCTATAGTCCATTGTCTCGAGTGATTTTCGTCTTTTTTCAAATCCCCAAAAATGATGAAAAACAGCATGCTATAGTATGCCGTCTGAGATGGGCTACAGCCCATGGTCAAAAATGATGAAAAACGAGGGTTTGAGAAAAAGACGAAAATCACTCCGAGACCATGGGCTATAGTCCATTGTCTCGAGTGATTTTCGTCTTCAAATCCCCAAAAATGATGAAAAACAGCATGCTATAGTATGCCGTCTGAGATGGGCTACAGCCCATGATCAAAAATTATGAAAAACGAGGGTTTGAGAAAAAGACGAAAATCACTCCGAGACCATGGGCTATAGTCCATTGTCTCGAGTGATTTTCGTCTTTTTTTCAAATCCCAAAAATTATGAAAAACAGCATGCTATAGTATGCCGTCTGAGATGGGCTACAGCCCATGGTCAAAAATGATGAAAAACGAGGGTTTGAGAAAAAGACGAAAATCACTCCGAGACCATGGGCTATAGTCCATTGTCTCGAGTGATTTTCGTCTTTTTTCAAATCCCCAAAAATGATGAAAAACAGCATGCTATAGTATGCCGTCTGAGATGGGCTACAGCCCATGGTCAAAAATGATGAAAAACGAGGGTTTGAGAAAAAGACGAAAATCACTCCGAGACCATGGGCTATAGTCCATTGTCTCAAGTGATTTTCGTCTTTTTTCAAATCCCCAAAAATGATGAAAAACAGCATGCTATAGTATGCCGTCTGAGATGGGCTACAGCCCATGGTCAAAAATGATGAAAAACGAGGGTTTGAGAAAAAGACGAAAATCACTCCGAGACCATGGGCTATAGTCCATTGTCTCGAGTGATTTTCGTCTTTTTTTCAAATCCCCAAAAATGATGAAAAACAGCATGCTATAGTATGCCGTCTGAGATGGGCTACAGCCCATGGTCAAAAATGATGAAAAACGAGGGTTTGAGAAAAAGACGAAAATCAATCCGAGACCATGGGCTATAGTCCATTATCTCGAGTGATTTTCGTCTTTTTTTCAAATCCCCAAAAATGATGAAAAACAGCATGCTATAGTATGCCGTCTGAGATGGGCTACAGCCCATGGTCAAAAATGATGAAAAACGAGGGTTTGAGAAAAAGACGAAAATCAATCCGAGACCATGGGCTATAGTCCATTGTCTCGAGTGATTTTCGTCTTTTTTTCAAATCCCCAAAAATGATGAAAAACAGCATGCTATAGTATGCCGTCTGAGATGGGCTACAGCCCATGGTCAAAAATGATGAAAAACGAGGGTTTGAGAAAAAGACGAAAATCACTCCGAGACCATGGGCTATAGTCCATTGTCTCGAGTGATTTTCGTCTTTTTTTCAAATCCCCAAAAATGATGAAAAACAGCATGCTATAGTATGCCGTCTGAGATGGGCTACAGCCCATGGTCAAAAATGATGAAAAACGAGGGTTTGAGAAAAAGACGAAAATCACTCCGAGACCATGGGCTATAGTCCATTGTCTCGAGTGATTTTCGTCTTTTTTTCAAATCCCCAAAAATGATGAAAAACAGCATGCTATAGTATGCCGTCTGAGATGGGCTACAGCCCATGGTCAAAAATGATGAAAAACGAGGGTTTGAGAAAAAGACGAAAATCAATCCGAGACCATGGGCTATAGTCCATTGTCTCGAGTGATTTTCGTCTTTTTTTCAAATCCCCAAAAATGATGAAAAACAGCATGCTATAGTATGCCGTCTGAGATGGGCTACAGCCCATGGTCAAAAATGATGAAAAACGAGGGTTTGAGAAAAAGACGAAAATCACTCCGAGACCATGGGCTATAGTCCATTGTCTCGAGTGATTTTCGTCTTTTTTCAAATCCCCAAAAATGATGAAAAACAGCATGCTATAGTATGCCGTCTGAGATGCGCTACAGCCCATGGTCAAAAATGATGAAAAACGAGGGTTTGAGAAAAAGACGAAAATCACTCCGAGACCATGGGCTATAGTCCATTGTCTCGAGTGATTTTCGTCTTATTTTCAAATCCCCAAAAATGATGAAAAAATAGCATGCTATAGTATGCCGTCTGAGATGGGCTACAGCCCATGGTCAAAAATGATGAAAAACGAGGGTTTGAGAAAAAGACGAAAATCACTCCGAGACCATGGGCTATAGTCCATTGTCTCGAGTGATTTTCGTCTTTTTTTCAAATCCCCAAAAATGATGAAAAACAGCATGCTATAGTATGCCGTCTGAGATGGGCTACAGCCCATGGTCAAAAATGATGAAAAACGAGGGTTTGAGAAAAAGACGAAAATCACTCCGAGACCATGGGCTATAGTCCATTGTCTCGAGTGATTTTCGTCTTTTTTTCAATCCCCAAAAATGATGAAAAACAGCATGCTATAGTATGCCGTCTGAGATGGGCTACAGCCCATGGTCAAAAATGATGAAAAACGAGGGTTTGAGAAAAAGACGAAAATCACTCCGAGACCATGGGCTATAGTCCATTGTCTCGAGAGATTTTCGTCTTTTTTCAAATCCCCAAAAATGATGAAAAACAGCATGCTATAGTATGCCGTCTGAGATGGGCTACAGCCCATGGTCAAAAATGATGAAAAACGAGGGTTTGAGAAAAAGACGAAAATCACTCCGAGACCATGGGCTATAGTCCATTGTCTCGAGTGATTTTCGTCTTTTTTTCAAATCCCCAAAAATGATGAAAAACAGCATGCTATAGTATGCCGTCTGAGATGGGCTACAGCCCATGGTCAAAAATGATGAAAAACGAGGGTTTGAGAAAAAGACGAAAATCACTCCGAGACCATGGGCTATAGTCCATTGTCTCGAGTGATTTTCGTCTTTTTTTCAAATCCCCAAAAATGATGAAAAACAGCATGCTATAGTATGCCGTCTGAGATGGGCTACAGCCCATGGTAAAAAATGATGAAAAACGAGGGTTTGAGAAAAAGACGAAAATCACTCCGAGACCATGGGCTATAGTCCCATTGTCTCGAGTGATTTTCGTCTTTTTTCAAATCCCCAAAAATGATGAAAAACAGCATGCTATAGTATGCCGTCTGAGATGGGCTACAGCCCATGGTCAAAAATGATGAAAAACGAGGGTTTGAGAAAAAGACGAAATCACTCCGAGACCATGGGCTATAGTCCATTGTCTCGAGTGATTTTCGTCTTTTTTCAAATCCCCAAAAATGATGAAAAACAGCATGCTATAGTATGCCGTCTGAGATGGGCTACAGCCCATGGTCAAAAATGATGAAAAACGAGGGTTTGAGAAAAAGACGAAAATCACTCCGAGACCATGGGCTATAGTCCATTGTCTCGAGTGATTTTCGTCTTTTTTCAAATCCCCAAAAATGATGAAAAACAGCATGCTATAGTATGCCGTCTGAGATGGGCTACAGCCCATGGTCAAAAATGATGAAAAACGAGGGTTTGAGAAAAAGACGAAAATCACTCCGAGACCATGGGCTATAGTCCATTGTCTCGAGTGATTTTCGTCTTTTTTCAAATCCCCAAAAATGATGAAAAACAGCATGCTATAGTATGCCGTCTGAGATGGGCTACAGCCCATGATCAAAAATTATGAAAAACGAGGGTTTGAGAAAAAGACGAAAATCACTCCGAGACCATGGGCTATAGTCCATTGTCTCGAGTGATTTTCGTCTTTTTTCAAATCCCCAAAAATGATGAAAAACAGCATGCTATAGTATGCCGTCTGAGATGGGCTACAGCCCATGGTCAAAAATGATGAAAAACGAGGGTTTGAGAAAAAGACGAAAATCACTCCGAGACCATGGGCTATAGTCCATTGTCTCGAGTGATTTTCGTCTTTTTTCAAATCCCCAAAAATGATGAAAAACAGCATGCTATAGTATGCCGTCTGAGATGGGCTACAGCCCATGGTCAAAAATGATGAAAAACGAGGGTTTGAGAAAAAGACGAAAATCACTCCGAGACCATGGGCTATAGTCCATTGTCTCAAGTGATTTTCGTCTTTTTTCAAATCCCCAAAAATGATGAAAAACAGCATGCTATAGTATGCCGTCTGAGATGGGCTACAGCCCATGGTCAAAAATGATGAAAAACGAGGGTTTGAGAAAAAGACGAAAATCACTCCGAGACCATGGGCTATAGTCCATTGTCTCGAGTGATTTTCGTCTTTTTTTCAAATCCCCAAAAATGATGAAAAACAGCATGCTATAGTATGCCGTCTGAGATGGGCTACAGCCCATGGTCAAAAATGATGAAAAACGAGGGTTTGAGAAAAAGACGAAAATCACTCCGAGACCATGGGCTATAGTCCATTGTCTCGAGTGATTTTCGTCTTTTTTCAAATCCCCAAAAATGATGAAAAACAGCATGCTATAGTATGCCGTCTGAGATGGGCTACAGCCTATGATCAAAAATGATGAAAAACGAGGGTTTGAGAAAAAGACGAAAATCACTCCGAGACCATGGGCTATAGTCCATTGTCTCGAGTGATTTTCGTCTTTTTTTCAAATCCCCAAAAATGATGAAAAAGAGCATGCTATAGTATGCCGTCTGAGATGGGCTACAGCCCATGGTCAAAAATGATGAAAAACGAGGGTTTGAGAAAAAGACGAAAATCAATCCGAGACCATGGGCTATAGTCCATTGTCTCGAGTGATTTTCGTCTTTTTTTCAAATCCCCAAAAATGATGAAAAACAGCATGCTATAGTATGCCGTCTGAGATGGGCTACAGTCCATGGTCAAAAATTATGAAAAACGAGGGTTTGAGAAAAAGACGAAAATCACTCCGAGACCATGGGCTATAGTCCATTGTCTCGAGTGATTTTCGTCTTTTTTTCAAATCCCCAAAAATGATAAAAAACAGCATGCTATAGTATGCCGTCTGAGATGGGCTACAGCCCCATGGTCAAAAATGATGAAAAACGAGGGTTTGAGAAAAAGACGAAAATCACTCCGAGACCATGGGCTATAGTCCATTGTCTCGAGTGATTTTCGTCTTTTTTCAAATCCCCAAAAATGATGAAAAACAGCATGCTATAGTATGCCGTCTGAGATGGGCTACAGCCCATGGTCAAAAATGATGAAAAACGAGGGTTTGAGAAAAAGACGAAAATCAATCCGAGACCATGGGCTATAGTCCATTGTCTCGAGTGATTTTCGTCTTTTTTTCAAATCCCCAAAAATGATGAAAAACAGCATGCTATAGTATGCCGTCTGAGATGGGCTACAGCCCATGGTCAAAAATGATGAAAAACGAGGGTTTGAGAAAAAGACGAAAATCACTCCGAGACCATGGGCTATAGTCCATTGTCTCGAGTGATTTTCGTCTTTTTTCAAATCCCCAAAAATGATGAAAAACAGCATGCTATAGTATGCCGTCTGAGATGCCCTACAGCCCATGGTCAAAAATGATGAAAAACGAGGGTTTGAGAAAAAGACGAAAATCACTCCGAGACCATGGGCTATAGTCCATTGTCTCGAGTGATTTTCGTCTTTTTTTCAAATCCCAAAAATGATGAAAAAGAGCATGCTATAGTATGCCGTCTGAGATGGGCTACAGCCCATGGTCAAAAATGATGAAAAACGAGGGTTTGAGAAAAAGACGAAAATCACTCCGAGACCATGGGCTATAGTCCATTGTCTCGAGTGATTTTCGTCTTTTTCAAATCCCCAAAAATGATGAAAAACAGCATGCTATAGTATGCCGTCTGAGATGCGCTACAGCCCATGGTCAAAAATGATGAAAAACGAGGGTTTGAGAAAAAGACGAAAATCACTCCGAGACCATGGGCTATAGTCCATTGTCTCGAGTGATTTTCGTCTTTTTTTCAAATCCCCAAAAATGATGAAAAACAGCATGCTATAGTATGCCGTCTGAGATGGGCTACAGCCCATGGTCAAAAATGATGAAAAACGAGGGTTTGAGAAAAAGACGAAAATCACTCCGAGACCATGGGCTATAGTCCATTGTCTCGAGTGATTTTCGTCTTTTTTTCAAATCCCCAAAAATGATGAAAAACAGCATGCTATAGTATGCCGTCTGAGATGGGCTACAGCCCATGGTCAAAAATGATGAAAAACGAGGGTTTGAGAAAAAGACGAAAATCACTCCGAGACCATGGGCTATAGTCCATTGTCTCGAGTGATTTTCGTCTTTTTTCAAATCCCCAAAAATGATGAAAAACAGCATGCTATAGTATGCCGTCTGAGATGGGCTACAGCCCATGGTCAAAAATGATGAAAAACGAGGGTTTGAGAAAAAGACGAAAATCACTCCGAGACCATGGGCTATAGTCCATTGTCTCAAGTGATTTTCGTCTTTTTTCAAATCCCCAAAAATGATGAAAAACAGCATGCTATAGTATGCCGTCTGAGATGGGCTACAGCCCATGGTCAAAAATGATGAAAAACGAGGGTTTGAGAAAAAGACGAAAATCACTCCGAGACCATGGGCTATAGTCCATTGTCTCGAGTGATTTTCGTCTTTTTTCAAATCCCCAAAAATGATGAAAAACAGCATGCTATAGTATGCCGTCTGAGATGGGCTACAGCCCATGGTCAAAAATGATGAAAAACGAGGGTTTGAGAAAAAGACGAAAATCACTCCGAGACCATGGGCTATAGTCCATTGTCTCGAGTGATTTTCGTCTTTTTTCAAATCCCCAAAAATGATGAAAAACAGCATGCTATAGTATGCCGTCTGAGATGGGCTACAGCCTATGATCAAAAATGATGAAAAACGAGGGTTTGAGAAAAAGACGAAAATCACTCCGAGACCATGGGCTATAGTCCATTGTCTCGAGTGATTTTCGTCTTTTTTTCAAATCCCCAAAAATGATGAAAAATAGCATGCTATAGTATGCCGTCTGAGATGGGCTACAGCCCATGGTCAAAAATGATGAAAAACGAGGGTTTGAGAAAAAGACGAAAATCAATCCGAGACCATGGGCTATAGTCCATTGTCTCGAGTGATTTTCGTCTTTTTTTCAAATCCCCAAAAATGATGAAAAACAGCATGCTATAGTATGCCGTCTGAGATGGGCTACAGTCCATGGTCAAAAATTATGAAAAACGAGGGTTTGAGAAAAAGACGAAAATCACTCCGAGACCATGGGCTATAGTCCATTGTCTCGAGTGATTTTCGTCTTTTTTTCAAATCCCCAAAAATGATGAAAAACAGCATGCTATAGTATGCCGTCTGAGATGGGCTACAGCCCATGGTCAAAAATGATGAAAAACGAGGGTTTGAGAAAAAGACGAAAATCACTCCGAGACCATGGGCTATAGTCCATTGTCTCGAGTGATTTTCGTCTTTTTTCAAATCCCCAAAAATGATGAAAAACAGCATGCTATAGTATGCCGTCTGAGATGGGCTACAGCCCATGGTCAAAAATGATGAAAAACGAGGGTTTGAGAAAAAGACGAAAATCAATCCGAGACCATGGGCTATATAGTCCATTGTCTCGAGTGATTTTCGTCTTTTTTTCAAATCCCCAAAAATGATGAAAAACAGCATGCTATAGTATGCCGTCTGAGATGGGCTACAGCCCATGGTCAAAAATGATGAAAAACGAGGGTTTGAGAAAAAGACGAAAATCACTCCGAGACCATGGGCTATAGTCCATTGTCTCGAGTGATTTTCGTCTTTTTTCAAATCCCCAAAAATGATGAAAAACAGCATGCTATAGTATGCCGTCTGAGATGCGCTACAGCCCATGGTAAAAAATGATGAAAAACGAGGGTTTGAGAAAAAGACGAAAATCACTCCGAGACCATGGGCTATAGTCCATTTTCTCGAGTGATTTTCGTCTTTTTTTCAAATCCCCAAAAATGATGAAAAAGAGCATGCTATAGTATGCCGTCTGAGATGGGCTACAGCCCATGGTCAAAAATGATGAAAAACGAGGGTTTGAGAAAAAGACGAAAATCACTCCGAGACCATGGGCTATAGTCCATTGTCTCGAGTGATTTTCGTCTTTTTTCAAATCCCCAAAAATGATGAAAAACAGCATGCTATAGTATGCCGTCTGAGATGCGCTACAGCCCATGGTCAAAAATGATGAAAAACGAGGGTTTGAGAAAAAGACGAAAATCACTCCGAGACCATGGGCTATAGTCCATTGTCTCGAGTGATTTTCGTCTTTTTTTCAAATCCCCAAAAATGATGAAAAACAGCATGCTATAGTATGCCGTCTGAGATGGGCTACAGCCCATGGTCAAAAATGATGAAAAACGAGGGTTTGAGAAAAAGACGAAAATCACTCCGAGACCATGGGCTATAGTCCATTGTCTCGAGTGATTTTCGTCTTTTTTCAAATCCCCAAAAATGATGAAAAACAGCATGCTATAGTATGCCGTCTGAGATGCGCTACAGCCCATGGTCAAAAATGATGAAAAACGAGGGTTTGAGAAAAAGACGAAAATCACTCCGAGACCATGGGCTATAGTCCATTGTCTCGAGTGATTTTCGTCTTTTTTCAAATCCCCAAAAATGATGAAAAACAGCATGCTATAGTATGCCGTCTGAGATGGGCTACAGCCCATGGTCAAAAATGATGAAAAACGAGGGTTTGAGAAAAAGACGAAAATCACTCCGAGACCATGGGCTATAGTCCATTGTCTCGAGTGATTTTCGTCTTTTTTCAAATCCCCAAAAATGATGAAAAACAGCATGCTATAGTATGCCGTCTGAGATGGGCTACAGCCCATGGTCAAAAATGATGAAAAACGAGGGTTTGAGAAAAAGACGAAAATCACTCCGAGACCATGGGCTATAGTCCATTGTCTCGAGTGATTTTCGTCTTTTTTCAAATCCCCAAAAATGATGAAAAACAGCATGCTATAGTATGCCGTCTGAGATGGGCTACAGCCCATGGTCAAAAATGATGAAAAACGAGGGTTTGAGAAAAAGACGAAAATCACTCCGAGACCATGGGCTATAGTCCATTGTCTCGAGTGATTTTCGTCTTTTTTTCAAATCCCCAAAAATGATGAAAAACAGCATGCTATAGTATGCCGTCTGAGATGGGCTACAGCCCATGATCAAAAATGATGAAAAACGAGGGTTTGAGAAAAAGACGAAAATCACTCCGAGACCATGGGCTATAGTCCATTGTCTCGAGTGATTTTCGTCTTTTTTTCAAATCCCCAAAAATGATGAAAAACAGCATGCTATAGTATGCCGTCTGAGATGGGCTACAGCCCATGGTCAAAAATGATGAAAAACGAGGGTTTGAGAAAAAGACGAAAATCACTCCGAGACCATGGGCTATAGTCCATTGTCTCGAGTGATTTTCGTCTTTTTTCAAATCCCCAAAAATGATGAAAAACAGCATGCTATAGTATGCCGTCTGAGATGCCCTACAGCCCATGGTCAAAAATGATGAAAAACGAGGGTTTGAGAAAAAGACGAAAATCACTCCGAGACCATGGGCTATAGTCCATTGTCTCGAGTGATTTTCGTCTTTTTTTCAAATCCCCAAAAATGATGAAAAAGAGCATGCTATAGTATGCCGTCTGAGATGGGCTACAGCCCATGGTCAAAAATGATGAAAAACGAGGGTTTGAGAAAAAGACGAAAATCACTCCGAGACCATGGGCTATAGTCCATTGTCTCGAGTGATTTTCGTCTTTTTTCAAATCCCCAAAAATGATGAAAAACAGCATGCTATAGTATGCCGTCTGAGATGCGCTACAGCCCATGGTCAAAAATGATGAAAAACGAGGGTTTGAGAAAAAGACGAAAATCACTCCGAGACCATGGGCTATAGTCCATTGTCTCGAGTGATTTTCGTCTTTTTTTCAAATCCCCAAAAATGATGAAAAACAGCATGCTATAGTATGCCGTCTGAGATGGGCTACAGCCCATGGTCAAAAATGATGAAAAACGAGGGTTTGAGAAAAAGACGAAAATCACTCCGAGACCATGGGCTATAGTCCATTGTCTCGAGTGATTTTCGTCTTTTTTTCAAATCCCCAAAAATGATGAAAAACAGCATGCTATAGTATGCCGTCTGAGATGGGCTACAGCCCATGGTCAAAAATGATGAAAAACGAGGGTTTGAGAAAAAGACGAAAATCACTCCGAGACCATGGGCTATAGTCCATTGTCGAGTGATTTTCGTCTTTTTTCAAATCCCCAAAAATGATGAAAAACAGCATGCTATAGTATGCCGTCTGAGATGGGCTACAGCCCATGGTCAAAAATGATGAAAAACGAGGGTTTGAGAAAAAGACGAAAATCACTCCGAGACCATGGGCTATAGTCCATTGTCTCAAGTGATTTTCGTCTTTTTTCAAATCCCCAAAAATGATGAAAAACAGCATGCTATAGTATGCCGTCTGAGATGGGCTACAGCCCATGGTCAAAAATGATGAAAAACGAGGGTTTGAGAAAAAGACGAAAATCACTCCGAGACCATGGGCTATAGTCCATTGTCTCGAGTGATTTTCGTCTTTTTTCAAATCCCCAAAAATGATGAAAAACAGCATGCTATAGTATGCCGTCTGAGATGGGCTACAGCCCATGGTCAAAAATGATGAAAAACGAGGGTTTGAGAAAAAGACGAAAATCACTCCGAGACCATGGGCTATAGTCCATTGTCGAGTGATTTTCGTCTTTTTTCAAATCCCCAAAAATGATGAAAAACAGCATGCTATAGTATGCCGTCTGAGATGGGCTACAGCCCATGGTCAAAAATGATGAAAAACGAGGGTTTGAGAAAAAGACGAAAATCACTCCGAGACCATGGGCTATAGTCCATTGTCTCAAGTGATTTTCGTCTTTTTTCAAATCCCCAAAAATGATGAAAAACAGCATGCTATAGTATGCCGTCTGAGATGGGCTACAGCCCATGGTCAAAAATGATGAAAAACGAGGGTTTGAGAAAAAGACGAAAATCACTCCGAGACCATGGGCTATAGTCCATTGTCTCGAGTGATTTTCGTCTTTTTTCAAATCCCCAAAAATGATGAAAAACAGCATGCTATAGTATGCCGTCTGAGATGGGCTACAGCCCATGGTCAAAAATGATGAAAAACGAGGGTTTGAGAAAAAGACGAAAATCACTCCGAGACCATGGGCTATAGTCCATTGTCTCGAGTGATTTTCGTCTTTTTTCAAATCCCCAAAAATGATGAAAAACAGCATGCTATAGTATGCCGTCTGAGATGGGCTACAGCCTATGATCAAAAATGATGAAAAACGAGGGTTTGAGAAAAAGACGAAAATCACTCCGAGACCATGGGCTATAGTCCATTGTCTCGAGTGATTTTCGTCTTTTTTTCAAATCCCCAAAAATGATGAAAAATAGCATGCTATAGTATGCCGTCTGAGATGGGCTACAGCCCATGGTCAAAAATGATGAAAAACGAGGGTTTGAGAAAAAGACGAAAATCAATCCGAGACCATGGGCTATAGTCCATTGTCTCGAGTGATTTTCGTCTTTTTTTCAAATCCCCAAAAATGATGAAAAACAGCATGCTATAGTATGCCGTCTGAGATGGGCTACAGCCCATGGTCAAAAATGATGAAAAACGAGGGTTTGAGAAAAAGACGAAAATCACTCCGAGACCATGGGCTATAGTCCATTGTCGAGTGATTTTCGTCTTTTTTCAAATCCCCAAAAATGATGAAAAACAGCATGCTATAGTATGCCGTCTGAGATGGGCTACAGCCCATGGTCAAAAATGATGAAAAACGAGGGTTTGAGAAAAAGACGAAAATCACTCCGAGACCATGGGCTATAGTCCATTGTCTCAAGTGATTTTCGTCTTTTTTCAAATCCCCAAAAATGATGAAAAACAGCATGCTATAGTATGCCGTCTGAGATGGGCTACAGCCCATGGTCAAAAATGATGAAAAACGAGGGTTTGAGAAAAAGACGAAAATCACTCCGAGACCATGGGCTATAGTCCATTGTCTCGAGTGATTTTCGTCTTTTTTCAAATCCCCAAAAATGATGAAAAACAGCATGCTATAGTATGCCGTCTGAGATGGGCTACAGCCCATGGTCAAAAATGATGAAAAACGAGGGTTTGAGAAAAAGACGAAAATCACTCCGAGACCATGGGCTATAGTCCATTGTCGAGTGATTTTCGTCTTTTTTCAAATCCCCAAAAATGATGAAAAACAGCATGCTATAGTATGCCGTCTGAGATGGGCTACAGCCCATGGTCAAAAATGATGAAAAACGAGGGTTTGAGAAAAAGACGAAAATCACTCCGAGACCATGGGCTATAGTCCATTGTCTCAAGTGATTTTCGTCTTTTTTCAAATCCCCAAAAATGATGAAAAACAGCATGCTATAGTATGCCGTCTGAGATGGGCTACAGCCCATGGTCAAAAATGATGAAAAACGAGGGTTTGAGAAAAAGACGAAAATCACTCCGAGACCATGGGCTATAGTCCATTGTCTCGAGTGATTTTCGTCTTTTTTCAAATCCCCAAAAATGATGAAAAACAGCATGCTATAGTATGCCGTCTGAGATGGGCTACAGCCCATGGTCAAAAATGATGAAAAACGAGGGTTTGAGAAAAAGACGAAAATCACTCCGAGACCATGGGCTATAGTCCATTGTCTCGAGTGATTTTCGTCTTTTTTCAAATCCCCAAAAATGATGAAAAACAGCATGCTATAGTATGCCGTCTGAGATGGGCTACAGCCTATGATCAAAAATGATGAAAAACGAGGGTTTGAGAAAAAGACGAAAATCACTCCGAGACCATGGGCTATAGTCCATTGTCTCGAGTGATTTTCGTATTTTTTTCAAATCCCCAAAAATGATGAAAAACAGCATGCTATAGTATGCCGTCTGAGATGGGCTACAGCCCATGGTCAAAAATGATGAAAAACGAGGGTTTGAGAAAAAGACGAAAATCACTCCGAGACCATGGGCTATAGTCCATTGTCTCGAGTGATTTTCGTCTTTTTTTCAAATCCCCAAAAATGATGAAAAACAGCATGCTATAGTATGCCGTCTGAGATGGGCTACAGCCCATGGTCAAAAATGATGAAAAACGAGGGTTTGAGAAAAAGACGAAAATCACTCCGAGACCATGGGCTATAGTCCATTGTCTCAAGTGATTTTCGTCTTTTTTCAAATCCCCAAAAATGATGAAAAACAGCATGCTATAGTATGCCGTCTGAGATGGGCTACAGCCCATGGTCAAAAATGATGAAAAACGAGGGTTTGAGAAAAAGACGAAAATCACTCCGAGACCATGGGCTATAGTCCATTGTCTCGAGTGATTTTCGTCTTTTTTCAAATCCCCAAAAATGATGAAAAACAGCATGCTATAGTATGCCGTCTGAGATGGGCTACAGCCCATGGTCAAAAATGATGAAAAACGAGGGTTTGAGAAAAAGACGAAAATCACTCCGAGACCATGGGCTATAGTCCATTGTCTCGAGTGATTTTCGTCTTTTTTCAAATCCCCAAAAATGATGAAAAACAGCATGCTATAGTATGCCGTCTGAGATGGGCTACAGCCTATGATCAAAAATGATGAAAAACGAGGGTTTGAGAAAAAGACGAAAATCACTCCGAGACCATGGGCTATAGTCCATTGTCTCGAGTGATTTTCGTATTTTTTTCAAATCCCCAAAAATGATGAAAAACAGCATGCTATAGTATGCCGTCTGAGATGGGCTACAGCCCATGGTCAAAAATGATGAAAAACGAGGGTTTGAGAAAAAGACGAAAATCACTCCGAGACCATGGGCTATAGTCCATTGTCTCGAGTGATTTTCGTCTTTTTTTCAAATCCCCAAAAATGATGAAAAACAGCATGCTATAGTATGCCGTCTGAGATGGGCTACAGCCCATGGTCAAAAATGATGAAAAACGAGGGTTTAAGAAAAAGACGAAAATCACTCCGAGACCATGGGCTATAGTCCATTGTCTCGAGTGATTTTCGTCTTTTTTCAAATCCCCAAAAATGATGAAAAAGAGCATGCTATAGTATGCCGTCTGAGATGGGCTACAGCCCATGGTCAAAAATGATGAAAAACGAGGGTTTGAGAAAAAGACGAAAATCACTCCGAGACCATGGGCTATAGTCCATTGTCTCGAGTGATTTTCGTCTTTTTTTCAAATCCCCAAAAATGATGAAAAACAGCATGCTATAGTATGCCGTCTGAGATGGGCTACAGCCCATGGTCAAAAATGATGAAAAACGAGGGTTTAAGAAAAAGACGAAAATCACTCCGAGACCATGGGCTATTGTCCATTGTCTCGAGTGATTTTCGTCTTTTTTCAAATCCCCAAAAATGATGAAAAAGAGCATGCTATAGTATGCCGTCTGAGATGGGCTACAGCCCATGGTCAAAAATGATGAAAAACGAGGGTTTGAGAAAAAGACGAAAATCACTCCGAGACCATGGGCTATAGTCCATTGTCTCGAGTGATTTTCGTCTTTTTTCAAATCCCCAAAAATGATGAAAAACAGCATGCTATAGTATGCCGTCTGAGATGGGCTACAGCCCATGGTCAAAAATGATGAAAAACGAGGGTTTGAGAAAAAGACGAAAATCAATCCGAGACCATGGGCTATAGTCCATTGTCTCGAGTGATTTTCGTCTTTTTTTCAAATCCCCAAAAATGATGAAAAACAGCATGCTATAGTATGCCGTCTGAGATGGGCTACAGCCCATGGTCAAAAATGATGAAAAACGAGGGTTTGAGAAAAAGACGAAAATCCCTCCGAGACCATGGGCTATAGTCCATTGTCTCGAGTGATTTTCGTCTTTTTTTCAAATCCCCAAAAATGATGAAAAACAGCATGCTATAGTATGCCGTCTGAGATGGGCTACAGCCCATGGTCAAAAATGATGAAAAACGAGGGTTTGAGAAAAAGACGAAAATCACTCCGAGACCATGGGCTATAGTCCATTGTCTCGAGTGATTTTCGTCTTTTTTTCAAATCCCCAAAAATGATGAAAAACAGCATGCTATAGTATGCCGTCTGAGATGGGCTACAGCCCATGGTCAAAAATGATGAAAAACGAGGGTTTGAGAAAAAGACGAAAATCACTCCGAGACCATGGGCTATAGTCCATTGTCTCGAGTGATTTTCGTCTTTTTTTCAAATCCCCAAAAATGATGAAAAACAGCATGCTATAGTATGCCGTCTGAGATGGGCTACAGCCCATGGTCAAAAATGATGAAAAACGAGGGTTTGAGAAAAAGACGAAAATCACTCCGAGACCATGGGCTATAGTCCATTGTCTCGAGTGATTTTCGTCTTTTTTTCAAATCCCCAAAAATGATGAAAAACAGCATGCTATAGTATGCCGTCTGAGATGGGCTACAGCCCATGGTCAAAAATGATGAAAAACGAGGGTTTGAGAAAAAGACGAAAATCACTCCGAGACCATGGGCTATAGTCCATTGTCTCGAGTGATTTTCGTCTTTTTTTCAAATCCCCAAAAATGATGAAAAACAGCATGCTATAGTATGCCGTCTGAGATGGGCTACAGCCCATGGTCAAAAATGATGAAAAACGAGGGTTTGAGAAAAAGACGAAAATCACTCCGAGACCATGGGCTATAGTCCATTGTCTCGAGTGATTTTCGTCTTTTTTTCAAATCCCCAAAAATGATGAAAAACAGCATGCTATAGTATGCCGTCTGAGATGGGCTACAGCCCATGGTCAAAAATGATGAAAAACGAGGGTTTGAGAAAAAGACGAAAATCACTCCGAGACCATGGGCTATAGTCCATTGTCTCGAGTGATTTTCGTCTTTTTTTCAAATCCCCAAAAATGATGAAAAACAGCATGCTATAGTATGCCGTCTGAGATGGGCTACAGCCCATGGTCAAAAATGATGAAAAACGAGGGTTTGAGAAAAAGACGAAAATCACTCCGAGACCATGGGCTATAGTCCATTGTCTCGAGTGATTTTCGTCTTTTTTTCAAATCCCCAAAAATGATGAAAAACAGCATGCTATAGTATGCTGTCTGAGATGGGCTACAGCCCATGGTCAAAAATGATGAAAAACGAGGGTTTGAGAAAAAGACGAAAATCACTCCGAGACCATGGGCTATAGTCCATTGTCTCGAGTGATTTTCGTCTTTTTTTCAAATCCCCAAAAATGATGAAAAACAGCATGCTATAGTATGCCGTCTTAGATGGGCTACAGCCCATGGTCTAAAATGATGAAAAACGAGGGTTTGAGAAAAAGACGAAAATCACTCCGAGACCATGGGCTATAGTCCATTGTCTCGAGTGATTTTCGTCTTTTTTCAAATCCCCAAAAATGATGAAAAACAGCATGCTATAGTATGCCGTCTGAGATGGGCTACAGCCCATGGTCAAAAATGATGAAAAACGAGGGTTTGAGAAAAAGACGAAAATCACTCCGAGACCATGGGCTATAGTCCATTGTCTCGAGTGATTTTCGTCTTTTTTCAAATCCCCAAAAATGATGAAAAACAGCATGCTATAGTATGCCGTCTGAGATGGGCTATATCCCATGGTCAAAAATGATGAAAAACGAGGGTTTGAGAAAAAGACGAAAATCACTCCGAGACCATGGGCTATAGTCCATTGTCTCGAGTGATTTTTGTCTTTTTTCAAATCCCCAAAAATGATGAAAAACAGCATGCTATAGTATGCCGTCTGAGATGGGCTATAGCCCATGGTCAAAAATGATGAAAAACGAGGGTTTGAGAAAAAGACAAAAATCAATCCGAGACCATGGGCTATAGTCCATTGTCTCGAGTGATTTTCGTCTTTTTTTCAAATCCCCAAAAATGATGAAAAACAGCATGCTATAGTATGCCGTCTTAGATGGGCTACAGCCCATGGTCAAAAATGATGAAAAACGAGGGTTTTAGAAAAAGACGAAAATCACTCCGAGACCATGGGCTAAAGTCCATTGTCTCGAGTGATTTTCGTCTTTTTTCAAATCCCCAAAAATGATGAAAAATAGCATGCTATAGTATGACGTCTGAGATGGGCTACAGCCCATGGTCAAAAATGATGAAAAACGAGGGTTTGAGAAAAAGACGAAAATCACTCCGAGACCATGGGCTATAGTCCATTGTCTCGAGTGATTTTCGTCTTTTTTTCAAATCCCCAAAAATGATGAAAAAGAGCATGCTATAGTATGCCGTCTGAGATCGGCTACAGCCCATGGTCAAAAATGATGAAAAACGAGGGTTTGAGAAAAAGACGAAAATCACTCCGAGACCATGGGCTATAGTCCATTGTCTCGAGTGATTTTCGTCTTTTTTTCAAATCCCCAAAAATGATGAAAAACAGCATGCTATAGTATGCTGTCTGAGATGGGCTACAGCCCATGGTCAAAAATGATGAAAAACGATAGTTTGAGAAAAAGACGAAAATCACTCCGAGACCATGGGCTATAGTCCATTGTCTCGAGTGATTTTCGTCTTTTTTTCAAATCCCCAAAAATGATGAAAAACAGCATGCTATAGTATGCCGTCTGAGATGGGCTACAGCCCATGGTAAAAAATGATGAAAAACGAGGGTTTGAGAAAAAGACGAAAATCACTCCGAGACCATGGGCTATAGTCCATTGTCTCGAGTGATTTTCGTCTTTTTTACAAATCCCCAAAAATGATGAAAAAGAGCATGCTATAGTATGCCGTCTGAGATGGGCTACAGCCCATGGTCAAAAATGATGAAAAACGAGGGTTTGAGAAAAAGACGAAAATCACTCCGAGACCATGGGCTATAGTCCATTGTCTCGAGTGATTTTCGTCTTTTTTTCAAATCCCCAAAAATTATGAAAAACAGCATGCTATAGTATGCCGTCTGAGATGGGCTACAGCCCATGGTCAAAAATGATGAAAAACGAGGGTTTGAGAAAAAGACGAAAATCACTCCGAGACCATGGGCTATAGTCCATTGTCTCGAGTGATTTTCGTCTTTCTTTCAAATCCCCAAAAATGATGAAAAACAGCATGCTATAGTATGCCGTCTGAGATGGGCTACAGCCCATGGTCAAAAATGATGAAAAACGAGGGTTTGAGAAAATGACGAAAATCACTCCGGGGACATGGGCTATAGTCCATTGTCTCGAGTGATTTTCGTCTTTTTTCAAATCCCCAAAAATGATGAAAAACAGCATGCTATAGTATGCTGTCTGAGATGGGCTACAGCCCATGGTCAAAAATGATGAAAAACGAGGGTTTGAGAAAATGACGAAAATCACTCCGAGACCATGGGCTATAGTCCATTGTCTCGAGTGATTTTCGTCTTTTTTCAAATCCCCAAAAATGATGAAAAACAGCATGCTATAGTATGCTGTCTGAGATGGGCTACAGCCCATGGTCAAAAATGATGAAAAACGAGGGTTTGAGAAAAAGACGAAAATCACTCCGAGACCATGGGCTATAGTCCATTGTCTCGAGTGATTTTCGTCTTTTTTTCAAATCCCCAAAAATGATGAAAAACAGCATGCTATAGTATGCCGTCTGAGATGCGCTACAGCCCATGGTCAAAAATTATGAAAAACGAGGGTTTGAGAAAAAGACGAAAATCACTCCGAGACCATGGGCTATAGTCCATTGTCTCGAGTGATTTTCGTCTTTTTTTCAAATCCCCAAAAATGATGAGAAACAGCATGCTTTAGTATGCTGTCTGAGATGGGCTACAGCCCATGGTCAAAAATGATGAAAAACGAGGGTTTGAGAAAAAGACGAAAATCACTCCAAGACCATGGGCTATAGTCCATTGTCTCGAGTGATTTTCGTCTTTTTTTCAAATCCCCAAAAATGATGAAAAACAGCATGCTATAGTATGCCGTCTGAGATGGGCTACAGCCCATGGTCAAAAATGATGAAAAACGAGGGTTTGAGAAAATGACGAAAATCACTCCGGGGACATGGGCTATAGTCCATTGTCTCGAGTGATTTTCGGCTTTTTTCAAATCCCCAAAAATGATGAAAAACAGCATGCTATAGTATGCTGTCTGAGATGGGCTACAGCCCATGGTCAAAAATGATGAAAAACGAGGGTTTGAGAAAATGACGAAAATCACTCCGAGACCATGGGCTATAGTCCATTGTCTCGAGTGATTTTCGTCTTTTTTCAAATCCCCAAAAATGATGAAAAACAGCATGCTATAGTATGCTGTCTGAGATGGGCTACAGCCCATGGTCAAAAATGATGAAAAACGAGGGTTTGAGAAAAAGACGAAAATCACTCCGAGACCATGGGCTATAGTCCATTGTCTCGAGTGATTTTCGTCTTTTTTACAAATCCCCAAAAATGATGAAAAAGAGCATGCTATAGTATGCCGTCTGAGATGGGCTACAGCCCATGGTCAAAAATGATGAAAAACGAGGGTTTGAGAAAAAGACGAAAATCACTCCGAGACCATGGGCTATAGTCCATTGTCTCGAGTGATTTTCGTCTTTTTTTCAAATCCCCAAAAATTATGAAAAACAGCATGCTATAGTATGCCGTCTGAGATGGGCTACAGCCCATGGTCAAAAATGATGAAAAACGAGGGTTTGAGAAAAAGACGAAAATCACTCCGAGACCATGGGCTATAGTCCATTGTCTCGAGTGATTTTCGTCTTTCTTTCAAATCCCCAAAAATGATGAAAAACAGCATGCTATAGTATGCCGTCTGAGATGGGCTACAGCCCATGGTCAAAAATGATGAAAAACGAGGGTTTGAGAAAATGACGAAAATCACTCCGGGGACATGGGCTATAGTCCATTGTCTCGAGTGATTTTCGTCTTTTTTCAAATCCCCAAAAATGATGAAAAACAGCATGCTATAGTATGCTGTCTGAGATGGGCTACAGCCCATGGTCAAAAATGATGAAAAACGAGGTTTTGAGAAAATGACGAAAATCACTCCGAGACCATGGGCTATAGTCCATTGTCTCGAGTGATTTTCGTCTTTTTTCAAATCCCAAAAAATGATGAAAAACAGCATGCTATAGTATGCTGTCTGAGATGGGCTACAGCCCATGGTCAAAAATGATGAAAAACGAGGGTTTGAGAAAAAGACGAAAATCACTACGAGACCATGGGCTATAGTCCATTGTCTCGAGTGATTTTCGTCTTTTTTTCAAATCCCCAAAAATGATGAAAAACAGCATGCTATAGTATGCCGTCTGAGATGCGCTACAGCCCATGGTCAAAAATTATGAAAAACGAGGGTTTGAGAAAAAGACGAAAATCACTCCGAGACCATGGGCTATAGTCCATTGTCTCGAGTGATTTTCGTCTTTTTTTCAAATCCCCAAAATTGATGAAAAAGAGCATGCTATAGTATGCCGTCTTAGATCGGCTACAGCCCATGGTCAAAAATGATGAAAAACGAGGGTTTGAGAAAAAGACGAAAATCACTCCGAGACCATGGGCTATAGTCCATTGTCTCGAGTGATTTTCGTCTTTTTTTCAAATCCCCAAAAATGATGAAAAACAGCATGCTATAGTATGCTGTCTGAGATGGGCTACAGCCCATGGTCAAAAATTATGAAAAACGAGGGTTTGAGAAAAAGACGAAAATCACTCCAAGACCATGGGCTATAGTCCATTGTCTCGAGTGATTTTCGTCTTTTTTTCAAATCCCCAAAAATGATGAAAAACAGCATGCTATAGTATGCCGTCTGAGATGGGCTACAGCCCATGGTCAAAAATGATGAAAAACGAGGGTTTGAGAAAAAGACGAAAATCACTCCGAGACCATGGGCTATATATAGTCCATTGTCTCAAGTGATTTTCGTCTTTCTTTCAAATCCCCAAAAATGATGAAAAACAGCATGCTATAGTATGCCGTCTGAGATGGGCTACAGCCCATGGTCAAAAATGATGAAAAACGAGGGTTTGAGAAAATGACGAAAATCACTCCGGGGACATGGGCTATAGTCCATTGTCTCGAGTGATTTTCGTCTTTTTTCAAATCCCCAAAAATGATGAAAGACAGCATGCTATAGTATGCTGTCTGAGATGGGCTACAGCCCATGGTCAAAAATGATGAAAAACGAGGGTTTGAGAAAATGACGAATGATAGATAATTTTGAGTAAGTTTGGTGGATGGAATTGTCTAAATGTTCCCTTTGGCCCAGACCGTGTTCATATTTTGGTCATCTTGCCCTTTTACCATCAGTTTTATCATCAGCCTACTGCCTGTTTACTCTGGGTTGTTCTCCTTATCATCATGTCACCATCCACGTGCCTAATCATCTCAGCCCTATATTATCCTTTATATTATTTTATCATATATATTATGGGTTGCCTGACGCCAAGTTAAGATTCACTGTCTGTCCCCAGTCCAAAGTTAACTCGCATACTGAGAGGCCTATTTTGATTTGAGACATGTATTTGACCTTGGAGCCTAGTGAGAAAGTAGATAGGAGTATTTCTCTCTGTCGAAAGAGTTCACAGCTAGCAGGGAAGAAATGTTATCTTCAGGTTGCCATAGCAACGCCAGCCTCTGTGCTTTCCCGGTTTATGCAGGCCCTCAATGACGGAACCAAGGAAGCTGTCCCGATATCAGTCTCATCATCCATGTGCTGGTCCAATGAGCGCTTGACAACCAGTGCCAGCGCGGTATAGTGCGGAAATGAAATATCTATTCAGCCAATGAGGGTGTATCAACAACTGACGTATTCTACAGTATTAATGCCTGGCACATCAAATGTCCGGCAGAGAGAGAGAACCCTGTGCTTTTGTTGCACAGGGTGAGAGATTTTGTAATTTGGCTGTATGTGGATCTGTTCTGTCTCTCTGATCTGAAAATGAATAGACATTAATCATATTCTGCTGACTGGACAATCCTTCTTCCTGGTGGTTTCATCTTTTTATTGGGTACTTAAAGGTATTTTTCTAAAAGAGTATTTCCTGCTCAGATCAACATTTGGAAGTTGATCTTTCTGCTTAAAGTAATCCTGTTAAAGCTAATGGTTAACTTGGTCATCTAAAAGATTTGGTAACCATTTACCATTGTCAGAGGCTCTCTGCCTAGTGTTGTGGTGCTGAGTATTTATCAGTACTTTTGAATACTTTCTTAAAAGTATTTTTATAGTTTTAGCTCTGTGCAGCTTAATAATTCAGATATAGTCCTTTTTATCATTGGTGAGTCATTAATTGTCCCTTCTGCATTTTATATGCGACTAATTGGCCTTCCCTTATCTGTTATCTTGACAATTTATGTATCAACGAAAATCACTCCGAGACCATGGGCTATAGTCCATTGTCTCGAGTGATTTTCGTCTTTTTTCAAATCCCGAAAAATGATGAAAAACAGCATGCTATAGTATGCTGTCTGAGATGGGCTACAGCCCATGGTCAAAAATGATGAAAAACGAGGGTTTGAGAAAAAGACGAAAATCACTCCGAGACCATGGGCTATAGTCCATTGTCTCGAGTGATTTTCGTCTTTTTTTCAAATCCCCAAAAATGATGAAAAACAGCATGCTATAGTATGCCGTCTGAGATGCGCTACAGCCCATGGTCAAAAATGATGAAAAACGAGGGTTTGAGAAAAAGACGAAAATCACTCCGAGACCATGGGCTATAGTCCATTGTCTCGAGTGATTTTCGTCTTTTTTTCAAATCCCCAAAAATGATGAAAAAGAGCATGCTATAGTATGCCGTCTTAGATCGGCTACAGCCCATGGTCAAAAATGATGAAAAACGAGGGTTTGAGAAAAAGACGAAAATCACTCCGAGACCATGGGCTATAGTCCATTGTCTCGAGTGATTTTCGTCTTTTTTTCAAATCCCCAAAAATGATGAAAAACAGCATGCTATAGTATGCTGTCTGAGATGGGCTACAGCCCATGGTCAAAAATGATGAAAAACGAGGGTTTGAGGAAAAAGACGAAAATCACTCCGAGACCATGGGCTATAGTCCATTGTCTGGAGTGATTTTCGTCTTTTTTTCAAATCCCCAAAAATGATGAAAAACAGCATGCTATAGTATGCCGTCTGAGATGGGCTACAGCCCATGGTCAAAAATGATGAAAAACTAGGGTTTGAGAAAAAGACGAAAATCACTCCGAGACCATGGGCTATAGTCCATTGTCTCGAGTGATTTTCGTCTTTTTTACAAATCCCCAAAAATGATGAAAAAGAGCATGCTATAGTATGCCGTCTGAGATGGGCTACAGCCCATGGTCAAAAATTATGAAAAACGAGGGTTTGAGAAAAAGACGAAAATCACTCCGAGACCATGGGCTATAGTCCATTGTCTCGAGTGATTTTCGTCTTTTTTTCAAATCCCCAAAAATGATGTAAAACAGCATGCTATAGTATGCCGTCTGAGATGGGCTACAGCCCATGGTCAAAAATGATGAAAAACGAGGGTTTGAGAAAAAGACGAAAATCACTCCGAGACCATGGGCTATATATAGTCCATTGTCTCGAGTGATTTTCGTCTTTTTTCAAATCCCCAAAAATGATGAAAAACAGCATGCTATAGTATGCCGTCTGAGATGGGCTACAGCCCATGGTCAAAAATGATGAAAAACGAGGGTTTGAGAAAAAGACGAAAATCACTCCGAGACCATGGGCTATAGTCCATTGTCTCGAGTGATTTTCGTCTTTTTTTCAAATCCCCAAAAATGATGAAAAACAGCATGCTATAGTATGCCGTCTGAGATGGGCTACAGCCCATGGTCAAAAATGATGAAAAACGAGGGTTTGAGAAAAAGACGAAAATCACTCCGAGACCATGGGCTATAGTCCATTGTCTCGAGTGATTTTCGTCTTTTTTTCAAATCCCCAAAAATGATGAAAAACAGTATGCTATAGTATGCCGTCTGAGATGGGCTACAGCCCATGGTGAAAAATGATGAAAAACGAGGGTTTGAGAAAAAGACGAAAATCACTCCGAGACCATGGGCTATAGTCCATTGTCTCAAGTGATTTTCGTCTTTTTTTCAAATCCTCAAAAATGATGAAAAACGGCATGCTATAGTATGCCGTCTGAGATGGGCTACAGCCCATGGTCAAAAATGATGAAAAACGAGGGTTTGAGAAAAAGACGAAAATCACTCCGAGACCATGGGATATAGTCCATTGTCTCGAGTGATTTTCGTCTTTTTTTCAAATCCCCAAAAATGATGAAAAACAGCATGCTATAGTATGCCGTCTGAGATGGGCTACAGCCCATGGTAAAAAATGATGAAAAACGAGGGTTTGAGAAAAAGACGAAAATCACTCCGAGACCATGGGCTATAGTCCATTGTCTGGAGTGATTTTCGTCTTTTTTTCAAATCCCCAAAAATGATGAAAAACAGCATGCTATAGTATGCCGTCTGAGATGGGCTACAGCCCATGGTCAAAAATGATGAAAAACTAGGGTTTGAGAAAAAGACGAAAATCACTCCGAGACCATGGGCTATAGTCCATTGTCTCGAGTGATTTTCGTCTTTTTTACAAATCCCCAAAAATGATGAAAAAGAGCATGCTATAGTATGCCGTCTGAGATGGGCTACAGCCCATGGTCAAAAATTATGAAAAACGAGGGTTTGAGAAAAAGACGAAAATCACTCCGAGACCATGGGCTATAGTCCATTGTCTCGAGTGATTTTCGTCTTTTTTTCAAATCCCCAAAAATGATGTAAAACAGCATGCTATAGTATGCCGTCTGAGATGGGCTACAGCCCATGGTCAAAAATGATGAAAAACGAGGGTTTGAGAAAAAGACGAAAATCACTCCGAGACCATGGGCTATATATAGTCCATTGTCTCGAGTGATTTTCGTCTTTTTTCAAATCCCCAAAAATGATGAAAAACAGCATGCTATAGTATGCCGTCTGAGATGGGCTACAGCCCATGGTCAAAAATGATGAAAAACGAGGGTTTGAGAAAAAGACGAAAATCACTCCGAGACCATGGGCTATAGTCCATTGTCTCGAGTGATTTTCGTCTTTTTTTCAAATCCCCAAAAATGATGAAAAACAGCATGCTATAGTATGCCGTCTGAGATGGGCTACAGCCCATGGTCAAAAATGATGAAAAACGAGGGTTTGAGAAAAAGACGAAAATCACTCCGAGACCATGGGCTATAGTCCATTGTCTCGAGTGATTTTCGTCTTTTTTTCAAATCCCCAAAAATGATGAAAAACAGTATGCTATAGTATGCCGTCTGAGATGGGCTACAGCCCATGGTGAAAAATGATGAAAAACGAGGGTTTGAGAAAAAGACGAAAATCACTCCGAGACCATGGGCTATAGTCCATTGTCTCAAGTGATTTTCGTCTTTTTTTCAAATCCTCAAAAATGATGAAAAACGGCATGCTATAGTATGCCGTCTGAGATGGGCTACAGCCCATGGTCAAAAATGATGAAAAACGAGGGTTTGAGAAAAAGACGAAAATCACTCCGAGACCATGGGATATAGTCCATTGTCTCGAGTGATTTTCGTCTTTTTTTCAAATCCCCAAAAATGATGAAAAACAGCATGCTATAGTATGCCGTCTGAGATGGGCTACAGCCCATGGTAAAAAATGATGAAAAACGAGGGTTTGAGAAAAAGACGAAAATCACTCCGAGACCATGGGCTATAGTCCATTGTCTCGAGTGATTTTCGTCTTTTTTACAAATCCCCAAAAATGATGAAAAAGAGCATGCTATAGTATGCCGTCTGAGATGGGCTACAGCCCATGGTCAAAAATGATGAAAAACGAGGGTTTGAGAAAAAGACGAAAATCACTCCGAGACCATGGGCTATAGTCCATTGTCTCGAGTGATTTTCGTCTTTTTTTCAAATCCCCAAAAATTATGAAAAACAGCATGCTATAGTATGCCGTCTGAGATGGGCTACAGCCCATGGTCAAAAATGATGAAAAACGAGGGTTTGAGAAAAAGACGAAAATCACTCCGAGACCATGGGCTATAGTCCATTGTCTCGAGTGATTTTCGTCTTTCTTTCAAATCCCCAAAAATGATGAAAAACAGCATGCTATAGTATGCCGTCTGAGATGGGCTACAGCCCATGGTCAAAAATGATGAAAAACGAGGGTTTGAGAAAATGACGAAAATCACTCCGGGGACATGGGCTATAGTCCATTGTCTCGAGTGATTTTCGTCTTTTTTCAAATCCCCAAAAATGATGAAAAACAGCATGCTATAGTATGCTGTCTGAGATGGGCTACAGCCCATGGTCAAAAATGATGAAAAACGAGGGTTTGAGAAAATGACGAAAATCACTCCGAGACCATGGGCTATAGTCCATTGTCTCGAGTGATTTTCGTCTTTTTTCAAATCCCCAAAAATGATGAAAAACAGCATGCTATAGTATGCTGTCTGAGATGGGCTACAGCCCATGGTCAAAAATGATGAAAAACGAGGGTTTGAGAAAAAGACGAAAATCACTCCGAGACCATGGGCTATAGTCCATTGTCTCGAGTGATTTTCGTCTTTTTTTCAAATCCCCAAAAATGATGAAAAACAGCATGCTATAGTATGCCGTCTGAGATGCGCTACAGCCCATGGTCAAAAATTATGAAAAACGAGGGTTTGAGAAAAAGACGAAAATCACTCCGAGACCATGGGCTATAGTCCATTGTCTCGAGTGATTTTCGTCTTTTTTTCAAATCCCCAAAAATGATGAGAAACAGCATGCTTTAGTATGCTGTCTGAGATGGGCTACAGCCCATGGTCAAAAATGATGAAAAACGAGGGTTTGAGAAAAAGACGAAAATCACTCCAAGACCATGGGCTATAGTCCATTGTCTCGAGTGATTTTCGTCTTTTTTTCAAATCCCCAAAAATGATGAAAAACAGCATGCTATAGTATGCCGTCTGAGATGGGCTACAGCCCATGGTCAAAAATGATGAAAAACGAGGGTTTGAGAAAATGACGAAAATCACTCCGGGGACATGGGCTATAGTCCATTGTCTCGAGTGATTTTCGGCTTTTTTCAAATCCCCAAAAATGATGAAAAACAGCATGCTATAGTATGCTGTCTGAGATGGGCTACAGCCCATGGTCAAAAATGATGAAAAACGAGGGTTTGAGAAAATGACGAAAATCACTCCGAGACCATGGGCTATAGTCCATTGTCTCGAGTGATTTTCGTCTTTTTTCAAATCCCCAAAAATGATGAAAAACAGCATGCTATAGTATGCTGTCTGAGATGGGCTACAGCCCATGGTCAAAAATGATGAAAAACGAGGGTTTGAGAAAAAGACGAAAATCACTCCGAGACCATGGGCTATAGTCCATTGTCTCGAGTGATTTTCGTCTTTTTTACAAATCCCCAAAAATGATGAAAAAGAGCATGCTATAGTATGCCGTCTGAGATGGGCTACAGCCCATGGTCAAAAATGATGAAAAACGAGGGTTTGAGAAAAAGACGAAAATCACTCCGAGACCATGGGCTATAGTCCATTGTCTCGAGTGATTTTCGTCTTTTTTTCAAATCCCCAAAAATTATGAAAAACAGCATGCTATAGTATGCCGTCTGAGATGGGCTACAGCCCATGGTCAAAAATGATGAAAAACGAGGGTTTGAGAAAAAGACGAAAATCACTCCGAGACCATGGGCTATAGTCCATTGTCTCGAGTGATTTTCGTCTTTCTTTCAAATCCCCAAAAATGATGAAAAACAGCATGCTATAGTATGCCGTCTGAGATGGGCTACAGCCCATGGTCAAAAATGATGAAAAACGAGGGTTTGAGAAAATGACGAAAATCACTCCGGGGACATGGGCTATAGTCCATTGTCTCGAGTGATTTTCGTCTTTTTTCAAATCCCCAAAAATGATGAAAAACAGCATGCTATAGTATGCTGTCTGAGATGGGCTACAGCCCATGGTCAAAAATGATGAAAAACGAGGTTTTGAGAAAATGACGAAAATCACTCCGAGACCATGGGCTATAGTCCATTGTCTCGAGTGATTTTCGTCTTTTTTCAAATCCCAAAAAATGATGAAAAACAGCATGCTATAGTATGCTGTCTGAGATGGGCTACAGCCCATGGTCAAAAATGATGAAAAACGAGGGTTTGAGAAAAAGACGAAAATCACTACGAGACCATGGGCTATAGTCCATTGTCTCGAGTGATTTTCGTCTTTTTTTCAAATCCCCAAAAATGATGAAAAACAGCATGCTATAGTATGCCGTCTGAGATGCGCTACAGCCCATGGTCAAAAATTATGAAAAACGAGGGTTTGAGAAAAAGACGAAAATCACTCCGAGACCATGGGCTATAGTCCATTGTCTCGAGTGATTTTCGTCTTTTTTTCAAATCCCCAAAATTGATGAAAAAGAGCATGCTATAGTATGCCGTCTTAGATCGGCTACAGCCCATGGTCAAAAATGATGAAAAACGAGGGTTTGAGAAAAAGACGAAAATCACTCCGAGACCATGGGCTATAGTCCATTGTCTCGAGTGATTTTCGTCTTTTTTTCAAATCCCCAAAAATGATGAAAAACAGCATGCTATAGTATGCTGTCTGAGATGGGCTACAGCCCATGGTCAAAAATTATGAAAAACGAGGGTTTGAGAAAAAGACGAAAATCACTCCAAGACCATGGGCTATAGTCCATTGTCTCGAGTGATTTTCGTCTTTTTTTCAAATCCCCAAAAATGATGAAAAACAGCATGCTATAGTATGCCGTCTGAGATGGGCTACAGCCCATGGTCAAAAATGATGAAAAACGAGGGTTTGAGAAAAAGACGAAAATCACTCCGAGACCATGGGCTATATATAGTCCATTGTCTCAAGTGATTTTCGTCTTTCTTTCAAATCCCCAAAAATGATGAAAAACAGCATGCTATAGTATGCCGTCTGAGATGGGCTACAGCCCATGGTCAAAAATGATGAAAAACGAGGGTTTGAGAAAATGACGAAAATCACTCCGGGGACATGGGCTATAGTCCATTGTCTCGAGTGATTTTCGTCTTTTTTCAAATCCCCAAAAATGATGAAAGACAGCATGCTATAGTATGCTGTCTGAGATGGGCTACAGCCCATGGTCAAAAATGATGAAAAACGAGGGTTTGAGAAAATGACGAATGATAGATAATTTTGAGTAAGTTTGGTGGATGGAATTGTCTAAATGTTCCCTTTGGCCCAGACCGTGTTCATATTTTGGTCATCTTGCCCTTTTACCATCAGTTTTATCATCAGCCTACTGCCTGTTTACTCTGGGTTGTTCTCCTTATCATCATGTCACCATCCACGTGCCTAATCATCTCAGCCCTATATTATCCTTTATATTATTTTATCATATATATTATGGGTTGCCTGACGCCAAGTTAAGATTCACTGTCTGTCCCCAGTCCAAAGTTAACTCGCATACTGAGAGGCCTATTTTGATTTGAGACATGTATTTGACCTTGGAGCCTAGTGAGAAAGTAGATAGGAGTATTTCTCTCTGTCGAAAGAGTTCACAGCTAGCAGGGAAGAAATGTTATCTTCAGGTTGCCATAGCAACGCCAGCCTCTGTGCTTTCCCGGTTTATGCAGGCCCTCAATGACGGAACCAAGGAAGCTGTCCCGATATCAGTCTCATCATCCATGTGCTGGTCCAATGAGCGCTTGACAACCAGTGCCAGCGCGGTATAGTGCGGAAATGAAATATCTATTCAGCCAATGAGGGTGTATCAACAACTGACGTATTCTACAGTATTAATGCCTGGCACATCAAATGTCCGGCAGAGAGAGAGAACCCTGTGCTTTTGTTGCACAGGGTGAGAGATTTTGTAATTTGGCTGTATGTGGATCTGTTCTGTCTCTCTGATCTGAAAATGAATAGACATTAATCATATTCTGCTGACTGGACAATCCTTCTTCCTGGTGGTTTCATCTTTTTATTGGGTACTTAAAGGTATTTTTCTAAAAGAGTATTTCCTGCTCAGATCAACATTTGGAAGTTGATCTTTCTGCTTAAAGTAATCCTGTTAAAGCTAATGGTTAACTTGGTCATCTAAAAGATTTGGTAACCATTTACCATTGTCAGAGGCTCTCTGCCTAGTGTTGTGGTGCTGAGTATTTATCAGTACTTTTGAATACTTTCTTAAAAGTATTTTTATAGTTTTAGCTCTGTGCAGCTTAATAATTCAGATATAGTCCTTTTTATCATTGGTGAGTCATTAATTGTCCCTTCTGCATTTTATATGCGACTAATTGGCCTTCCCTTATCTGTTATCTTGACAATTTATGTATCAACGAAAATCACTCCGAGACCATGGGCTATAGTCCATTGTCTCGAGTGATTTTCGTCTTTTTTCAAATCCCGAAAAATGATGAAAAACAGCATGCTATAGTATGCTGTCTGAGATGGGCTACAGCCCATGGTCAAAAATGATGAAAAACGAGGGTTTGAGAAAAAGACGAAAATCACTCCGAGACCATGGGCTATAGTCCATTGTCTCGAGTGATTTTCGTCTTTTTTTCAAATCCCCAAAAATGATGAAAAACAGCATGCTATAGTATGCCGTCTGAGATGCGCTACAGCCCATGGTCAAAAATGATGAAAAACGAGGGTTTGAGAAAAAGACGAAAATCACTCCGAGACCATGGGCTATAGTCCATTGTCTCGAGTGATTTTCGTCTTTTTTTCAAATCCCCAAAAATGATGAAAAAGAGCATGCTATAGTATGCCGTCTTAGATCGGCTACAGCCCATGGTCAAAAATGATGAAAAACGAGGGTTTGAGAAAAAGACGAAAATCACTCCGAGACCATGGGCTATAGTCCATTGTCTCGAGTGATTTTCGTCTTTTTTTCAAATCCCCAAAAATGATGAAAAACAGCATGCTATAGTATGCTGTCTGAGATGGGCTACAGCCCATGGTCAAAAATGATGAAAAACGAGGGTTTGAGGAAAAAGACGAAAATCACTCCGAGACCATGGGCTATAGTCCATTGTCTGGAGTGATTTTCGTCTTTTTTTCAAATCCCCAAAAATGATGAAAAACAGCATGCTATAGTATGCCGTCTGAGATGGGCTACAGCCCATGGTCAAAAATGATGAAAAACGAGGGTTTGAGAAAAAGACGAAAATCACTCCGAGACCATGGGCTATAGTCCATTGTCTCGAGTGATTTTCGTCTTTTTTACAAATCCCCAAAAATGATGAAAAAGAGCATGCTATAGTATGCCGTCTGAGATGGGCTACAGCCCATGGTCAAAAATTATGAAAAACGAGGGTTTGAGAAAAAGACGAAAATCACTCCGAGACCATGGGCTATAGTCCATTGTCTCGAGTGATTTTCGTCTTTTTTTCAAATCCCCAAAAATGATGTAAAACAGCATGCTATAGTATGCCGTCTGAGATGGGCTACAGCCCATGGTCAAAAATGATGAAAAACGAGGGTTTGAGAAAAAGACGAAAATCACTCCGAGACCATGGGCTATATATAGTCCATTGTCTCGAGTGATTTTCGTCTTTTTTCAAATCCCCAAAAATGATGAAAAACAGCATGCTATAGTATGCCGTCTGAGATGGGCTACAGCCCATGGTCAAAAATGATGAAAAACGAGGGTTTGAGAAAAAGACGAAAATCACTCCGAGACCATGGGCTATAGTCCATTGTCTCGAGTGATTTTCGTCTTTTTTTCAAATCCCCAAAAATGATGAAAAACAGCATGCTATAGTATGCCGTCTGAGATGGGCTACAGCCCATGGTCAAAAATGATGAAAAACGAGGGTTTGAGAAAAAGACGAAAATCACTCCGAGACCATGGGCTATAGTCCATTGTCTCGAGTGATTTTCGTCTTTTTTTCAAATCCCCAAAAATGATGAAAAACAGTATGCTATAGTATGCCGTCTGAGATGGGCTACAGCCCATGGTGAAAAATGATGAAAAACGAGGGTTTGAGAAAAAGACGAAAATCACTCCGAGACCATGGGCTATAGTCCATTGTCTCAAGTGATTTTCGTCTTTTTTTCAAATCCTCAAAAATGATGAAAAACGGCATGCTATAGTATGCCGTCTGAGATGGGCTACAGCCCATGGTCAAAAATGATGAAAAACGAGGGTTTGAGAAAAAGACGAAAATCACTCCGAGACCATGGGCTATAGTCAATTGTCTCGAGTGATTTTCGTCTTTTTTCAAATCCCCAAAAATGATGAAAAACAGCATGCTATAGTATGCCGTCTGAGATGGGCTACAGCCCATGGTCAAAAATGATGAAAAACGAGGGTTTGAGAAAAAGACGAAAATCACTCCGAGACCATGGGCTATAGTCCATTGTCTCGAGTGATTTTCGTCTTTTTTTCAAATCCCCAAAAATGATGAAAAAGAGCATGCTATAGTATGCCGTCTGAGATCGGCTACAGCCAATGGTCAAAAATGATGAAAAACGAGGGTTTGAGAAAAAGACGAAAATCACTCCGAGACCATGGGCTATAGTCCATTGTCTCGAGTGATTTTCGTCTTTTTTTCAAATCCCCAAAAATGATGAAAAACAGCATGCTATAGTATGCCGTCTGAGATGGGCTACAGCCCATGGTCAAAAATGATGAAAAACGAGGGTTTGAGAAAAAGACGAAAATCACTCCGAGACCATGGGCTATAGTCCATTGTCTCGAGTGATTTTCGTCTTTTTTTCAAATCCCCAAAAATGATGAAAAACAGCATGCTATAGTATGCCGTCTGAGATGGGCTACAGCCCATGGTCAAAAATGATGAAAAACGAGGGTTTGAGAAAAAGACGAAAATCACTCCGAGACCATGGGCTATAGTCCATTGTCTCAAGTGATTTTCGTCTTTTTTTCAAATCCTCAAAAATGATGAAAAACGGCATGCTATAGTATGCCGTCTGAGATGGGCTACAGCCCATGGTCAAAAATGATGAAAAACGAGGGTTTGAGAAAAAGACGAAAATCACTCCGAGACCATGGGCTATAGTCCATTGTCTCGAGTGATTTTCGTCTTTTTTCAAATCCCCAAAAATGATGAAAAACAGCATGCTATAGTATGCCGTCTGAGATGGGCTACAGCCCATGGTCAAAAATGATGAAAAACGAGGGTTTGAGAAAAAGACGAAAATCACTCCGAGACCATGGGCTATAGTCCATTGTCTCGAGTGATTTTCGTCTTTTTTTCAAATCCCCAAAAATGATGAAAAAGAGCATGCTATAGTATGCCGTCTGAGATCGGCTACAGCCCATGGTCAAAAATGATGAAAAACGAGGGTTTGAGAAAAAGACGAAAATCACTCCGAGACCATGGGCTATAGTCCATTGTCTCGAGTGATTTTCGTCTTTTTTTCAAATCCCCAAAAATTATGAAAAACAGCATGCTATAGTATGCTGTCTGAGATGGGCTACAGCCCATGGTCAAAAATGATGAAAAAAGAGGGTTTGAGAAAAAGACGAAAATCACTCCGAGACCATGGGCTATAGTCCATTGTCTCGAGTGATTTTCGTCTTTTTTTCAAATCCCCAAAAATGATGAAAAACAGCATGCTATAGTATGCCGTCTGAGATGGGCTACAGCCCATGGTCAAAAATGATGAAAAACGAGGGTTTGAGAAAAAGACGAAAATCACTCCGAGACCATGGGCTATAGTCCATTGTCTCGAGTGATTTTCGTCTTTTTTACAAATCCCCAAAAATGATGAAAAAGAGCATGCTATAGTATGCCGTCTGAGATGGGCTACAGCCCATGGTCAAAAATGATGAAAAACGAGGGTTTGAGAAAAAGACGAAAATCACTCCGAGACCATGGGTCGAAAATGATGAAAAACAGCATGCTATAGTATGCTGTCTGAGATGGGCTACAGCCCATGGTCAAAAATTATGAAAAACGAGGGTTTGAGAAAAAGACGAAAATCACTCCGAGACCATGGGCTATAGTCCATTGTCTCAAGTGATTTTCGTCTTTTTTTCAAATCCTCAAAAATGATGAAAAACAGCATGCTATAGTATGCCGTCTGAGATGGGCTACAGCCCATGGTCAAAAATGATGAAAAACGAGGATTTGAAAAAAGACGTTTGTGCTATTGCCATTGAGAATGCATTGGGCGTTTAAGTTAAATAACTCAGAAACTACAAAACATTTCAAAGTAAAATGTTCCAGCATGTGTCTCCACAGTAATCTGAATTATAAAACGTGTGAATGGAGTTTCTAGGTGAAAGTGATTTTGACGTGCCACTATCTGCCATTATACATTTCTCAAATTGAAAGCACTATATTTCTAAAACTATGAAACATTTCAAAGATTCCTTTTCAGGCAAACATGTCCACCGTAAGATGAACCTAAATAGGTTTGAATGGGGATTCTAGGTGTAAGTATGTAGGACTAGTAGCATGCCAAAGTTATAATTCTTTTCGGACAGCATACTATAACATGTCGTTTTTCGTAATTTTGGACTATTTGAAAAAAAGATGAAAATCATGCCATTTTTGAGGATTTGAAAAAAAGACGAAAATCACTCCGAGACCATGGGCTATAGTCCATTGTCTCAAGTGATTTTCGTCTTTTTTTCAAATCCTCAAAAATGATGAAAAACGGCATGCTATAGTATGCCGTCTGAGATGGGCTACAGCCCATGGTCAAAAATGATGAAAAACGAGGGTTTGAGAAAAAGACGAAAATCACTCCGAGACCATGGGCTATAGTCCATTGTCTCTAGTGATTTTCGTATTTTTTCAAATCCCCAAAAATGATGAAAAACAGCATGCTATAGTATGCCGTCTGAGATGGGCTACAGCCCATGGTCAAAAATGATGAAAAACGAGGGTTTGAGAAAAAGACGAAAATCACTCCGAGACCATGGGCTATAGTCCATTGTCTCGAGTTATTTTCGTCTTTTTTTCAAATCCCCAAAAATGATGAAAAACAGCATGCTATAGTATGCCGTCTGAGATGGGCTACAGCCCATCGTCAAAAATGATGAAAAACGAGGGTGTGAGAAAAAGACGAAAATCACTCCGAGACCATGGGCTATAGTCCATTGTCTCGAGTGATTTTCGTCTTTTTTTCAAATCCCCAAAAATGATGAAAAACAGCATGCTATAGTATGCCGTCTGAGATGGGCTACAGCCCATGGTCAAAAATGATGAAAAACGAGGATTTGAAAAAAGACATTTGTGCTATTGCCATTGAGAATGCATTGGGCGTTTAAGTTAAATAACTCAGAAACTACAAAACATTTCAAAGTAAAAAGTTCCAGCATGTGTCTCCACAGTAAGCTGAATTATAAAACGTGTGAATGGAGTTTCTAGGTGAAAGTGATTTTGACGTGCCACTATCTGCCATTATACATTTCTCAAATTGAAAGCACTATATTTCTAAAACTATGAAACATTTCAAAGATTCCTTTTCAGGCAAACATGTCCACCTCCACCGTAAGATGAACCTAAATGAGACGTAGCTTGCGAAGTTAGTTCATTCAGACAACCTCAAGGGGGTTCATGCCATGCTCCAGGCGCATACTATACTCAAGGGGTTAACATGCTGCATTACTATGTGGGTGTACAGTGTGTGCAGTCCCTCACGTCATTCGCCGATGCGGCAGTCAGCTGACCAATTGGGCGGGCTACTTAAGCTCACCAGTCTGCATGCTCTTCCTGCCTTCCTCTGCATATGGTCCCCGGTTGTATGCGATGTTTTTTGTTCCTCGTGGTTGTTGCTGCTGCTATTGCTGTCCGTGTGTGCAGCTACTTCTGCTTAAATTATGCTTCTCAGCTACTGTCCTTGCTGTGATAAGGGCCTGCAGGTTGTATGCAAATATTGAGTTTGATATGATTCTGCTAATGCTGCTGAGTTCTACTATGTGGCTTCAACAAGCTTCATAATAGCCCGTTTTGGTAATTAAGCCGGATGCGCAGTCAGTGCTGCAGCTTCTATTGTAACATGGTATGTGTTCTATAGCCAAGTTCTCATTTTGCTAATGTTTTGCCAAGTCAGCCCAGGTGCAGTGTTTCTCCCATTCAGTGATGGGTCCTCAACTCATGTGCAGTGGTTGCCACGTCCGCTTTTATAAGCAATGTTGGGCTTGTTTTCTGTAGTCAATTGTTCGGTTCTGGTGTTCTGTCATGGATCCAAATGACCTTGTCCAATGAACTGTATTGTTTCAAAGTCGTCGTAGTCAGTAGGGTATATATTGTAAGTTAAGTTGTCACGTGGCGAGTCCTAGTCGGGTACAGGATGGTTCTACACCTGGTTGCTTTCTTTCTCAAGATCTGGCAACTCAGCTGCCTGTTTGTCTCCTAGCAGTTTCATTCATTTTGGAGCAAGACTTCAGTCACACTCTGCTTACCAAAGTATTCCTTAAAACACTTTCTATATGCGCTTTGGAAAGTGTTGTCTGTGAGGTAACTACCTTAATTGCAATCTTGATATAGGTTGGTGCTTTTGTAGCCATGTGGTGTTGAGGTTTCCTCATTGCCATGAGGGTTTGGTCATGCTAAACTAATGCTAAAGCTAGCACCCTTTTGCCTGTGATTTATTATGCTTCAGTTTTATGCCTGGTTAACACTAATACATTTATGCAGCTCTAGAAGAGCTTTCTGACTGTCAAGTCATATGTGGCATTGTTATTAATCTTAAAGTTATTCCATGTTTCCAATTCATAAGGACAGTATCATACGTTATGGTTAATTCATCTCAATCCATTTCAGTTATGTGCAGCGTCATTCTAAAGTAGGTTAAAATTGCAAATGCATTTGCAGTAATCTCACGTCAAGTGACATAGCCTACTGTCTACTGCTGTAGATCTGTAGATTTGTTTCTAGCTGTTTATTTTCGGACGTATTTCTCAATGGGCATCATTTAATTAGTGCTTTCTTTTCGTTGTATCATGTCTCAGCTTCACTATCCGGGTTGAGCTGTCTTGGAGAAGAGTTAAAAGCCTTAACAAACTGCTGCCTCCGTCCGCCTCTTCAAGCATATCTAGCTGTCGGTCTAGTCACTCCAGTGTATACCCCCCTCACTCTCTTTGAGGTCAGAAGTTCAGATCAATATATATATATATATATATATATATAGCGTCTTGTCACCGTGTGTCCCATTGCCCATTTGTCACCTTTAATGTTTCAGATTCATATTGTATGTTCTGTTGATCAGTCCTTGAGTAGGACTAGGTAATGGCAGTTGCTTTGTGGGACTGAAGATGTTTCAAAAGGTGGTAGGCTAGCAGCTTGCGTATTGCTTCATTTCTGCACAACTAACATCCACTGCCAGGAGCTCTAAAGTGAAACTCCTAAGCATTAATTCATCACTTATCCGTGAGGGGACCTGGGATGAAGGAAGGCAGCCATAGACGTATGTCTATGTTCGCAGCAAGCTTGGCTTCCGTGTCGCAGTGCTTGTGCGACCTATAGCGTGTGAAAACGTGTACGTCACCAAGAGGGGGTGGCGTCTGAAAAGCTTGGGACGGCCCTCTCGTGGGCATTAAATTCTAGCCCACATCACTCAGAATAGAGTGACGGTGGTATGTATTTGTAAATATTAAGCTCGTTCTTGGCGACAACATAGTGAACCAACACCACGTCGGGCCCAAATACATTACAAGGACAAGTTAAATGTTGTGAACAAACACGGCTGTGCTTAGATACTTTGTTGAACATTATGTCTCTGCGCCCATGCGCCGATCCAAGCCATTCTACGTCTTTTGTAAACTCGTCAATCTGGGTTCCTTGATGCTGTCTCCATGCTGGAAAGCTGAACATCTAATTCCGTTTTCTGGCTCATTTCCTCGACGTGACCTGCTGTGGCACTTATTTACTGAGCAAGTCTGCACCATTGTGAGGTCAGTTTTGTTTTTGTTTTTCTCAATGCAAACAAGCCAGCAAGTATGGCGGCCGCTACCATGTGACACATGTGTTGATGCCCCCTCCAGGAGATTTTGGTACACCCTATTGGTTGTGTTTTCCCCGGTGCAGCCGGGAAATGTAGTCTGCCAGTTTGTATTCAGACCAGTAATCGATTTGATGTCGCTCAGTACCACTATAGTATTGAGTAACAGCATTAGGCAAATATCACAGTGATGACGTTTAATGTCTATTTAATTCCGCAGTGGATATATCATAAGTTTGGGTTAGTTGCAACTTGCATAGGAGGCCTTTGCTTGTTTCTCCAGTTTCAATTGAAACGGGCCTCCACCCTCAGGGGGCCTCCGAGCGCTGGCTGACTGTCGGGTGTCCCCCGCCACCCTTGGCCTCTCGCTCACTGGCTCACTCATATCTTGTTGTTAATCTACTTAACGTTGCAGTTAGTAGGGATGGGGCCGATTTTCTTCGTGGCCGCTTGGTAGCTACTTGGTAGCTACTATCAGGTGAAATCTGTTGTAAGCCTTCATTTTCTGGTACCAGCTCAGGGGCCTCGCTGCTAGTCGAGTCCGCCCAGGGTCTGGGAGGTTGTGGCTCGATCACCGGCTGGGTCATACCAAAGACTCCGGGAAATGGGAACCCAGTGCTTCCTCCGATCCTCGGCACTCTGCATCAATGGTCGGACTGGAGTAAGTCCCTGCGTCATTCCAGTGTCACGTCCAGGGGCTGTACGTGTACATCAATCCGCCTCACACTTCTGAATCAAGAGTTGGGCTCCTGCCCCGGGCCTCATGACTCTGCAAGGCTTGTTTTTCTGCTCCTCTTAGTTATTGCTTCAAATGGCATTGGATGGCAATCTAAATGAATGCAGTATAAGTTCATAGGTAATGGCATCGATGTCGTCAATTATCTGTCATCGCTTCATCATAGAAGCTGTTTAGTGTCATGTTAAATAAATTAATACATGTATTAACAATATTAATTATTATAATAAAAATCACACCCGTGTGAACTGAGTGGTGCAAGGTCTTATATAGTCTGATCAGCTATGTCAGTGACGTCACACACTAACCATAGTAACCATGCTCACCTTTGCACGGACACGTAGGTATACAGGTACACAAATACAGACAAAGCTGGTTGTTGGAGTGGTTTGCACCACTCAAAAATAAGTGGCTATACAGGACAGGCATATATCTTGCTTTCTCTCAAAGCAGATCATGTTTTATCTATTATCTGTGGCTCATTTGTTCAACAGGTTCATGACCCTCAGATATTCTCTTGGTCCTAAGCTTTCTTTCAGCACAAGTCTCAGACGTCCTAAGGTCGCTCAGTCAGGAGATTCACCAATGCTTCTTCAGCCGGCGTTGGTCGGTTGGGGTTTCTTCGAAAGTGATGGTTCTAGTATCTTGCGAAGAAGTAAGTCCATCACCATCACCCTGACCCTGCAGTGCTGTTGATTCTGCAGCATGATTATAGATTGCTCGTATGGAACATAGTAGTGTATCTCATCCCAGTTCTGGACGAGGGTGGTCTTGAACAGTTCTCGGGTCTGCATGACATGAAGCTATTTTAACTTCTTTAAGCTCATATTCAATTGCTCAAAGGCCTCATGAAGAGCATATGCCTCTCATGTAAGTTAATTCATTAGGGGCATCTATCACGTGGGTGTCTAAATAGACTAGGATTAAGATCTAAGGCTTTTCTCTTTAAATATCGGTTTCTCTCTCTTTAAACGGCTTATCGGGCTCGTGTGGTGTGGGAAGTCTCTTCTGCTGATCTTGACCCTCAGCATGATCTCTGTTTCCGATCCGTGCTTAGGATCCCCTATTCACTCTTTTAATCATTCAGCCAGGATGAAGTATAAGTAACTCTGTCTCTGCTTGTCTTTTAGTTCTGCATTGGGCAACCTGCTTTGGCTGCGTTCTGGACTTCGTAAGGTGGCGCGAGCCCTGCCTAAGCCAGGGCTATCGGTCTTCTCAGCTCATTCCCTCGCTACTCCTGATTCTACTGCCACGCTGATGCGCCAGTTGCCAACCAAAACTCAGGCCATGGTCCTCAGCTGCCCATGAATCATTATGTGCATCTAATCAGAAGAGCTTCAGTTGTTTATTCAGGATGTAATGAATGCAAGTGCTGTATCCGATCAGGAATGGTAATCTTATTACCTTGCATATACGGTGGTCGCTGGGTGGAATGCTTACAGGTCGTTATCTCAAGCTTAAATGGCTATAGTAGCATACCGGTTCTCATCTCAAGCTTATGTTCATAGCGGCTCTGAAACAGCGGGCCGGTGGCGTTCCTCTTGCTGACAGAGGGCCGGTGGCGTTCCTCTTGCTGACAGAGGGCCGGTGGCGTTCCTCTTGCTGAGGACGTCGGCGTAACGGTGAATGGTTGCACTACACGCGCGCAGCAGCGTAGAATATTCCTCTATAGTGGCAATAGAGGAATGGCCTATCGGCGAGCGCAGCCAAGCAGGCCTTTTTCAGCTTAAGCTTAAGGTTAGTATGCCCCAGCCGATCCCAGATGGTTGTCTCTCATGCTGGGAGAGAAAGAAAAAAAAAAAAAAAAAAAAAAGGGGTATCGGCCGGGGCCCCACACAATATTTTTTCTCAAGAGGTAAGCCTCACGGCTCGGCGTGCAGTCATGGCTACACATAGCTCACGTAAAAGTTAAAATATCCGTGCAAAATCCAGAAATGCATAGCTTGCATTTCGTCACTATTCTCAGTGGGACATCTGCACGGATGTGTATCGGTTGAGTATTCCCGTAGGGCGTTCCGGTTCTGCTTTGTTGGGGGGGTTAGCATATCCGGCAGGTTCCAGAAATGCATATTTGCATTTCGTCACTGTGTATCCATAGTGGGTCACCTGCCCGGATCAACGGTGAGAGTTCACCGAAAGTATGTGTGTTGGGGGGGTTATTGTATATCTATCTCCCTGCTCTTTATATTCTGTGTTATTGCTTAACCATGCCGAGCAGGGAGAAATCCAGCAGAGCCGAACGCCAAATCTAATATCATATGCACACTTGTTACTCATTCTGCAATAAATATTGGTTTAACTATTCGTGAGTTGTCTGACTGAAATGAGACGTAGCTTGCGAAGTTAGTTCATTCAGACAACCTCAAGGGGGTTCATGCCATGCTCCAGGCGCATACTATACTCAAGGGGTTAACATGCTGCATTACTATGTGGGTGTACAGTGTGTGCAGTCCCTCACGTCATTCGCCGATGCGGCAGTCAGCTGACCAATTGGGCGGGCTACTTAAGCTCACCAGTCTGCATGCTCTTCCTGCCTTCCTCTGCATATGGTCCCCGGTTGTATGCGATGTTTTTTCCCACCTCCTCCCCAGCACCACCAGTGGGCTCTGCTATTTATGTTCCCCATGGGGGGTTATTGTATATCTATCTCCCTGCTCTTTATATTCTGTGTTATTGCTTAACCATGCCGAGCAGGGAGAAATCCAGCAGAGCCGAACGCCAAATCTAATATCATATGCACACTTGTTACTCATTCTGCAATAAATATTGGTTTAACTATTCGTGAGTTGTCTGACTGAAGTAGGTTTGAATGGGGTTTCTAGGTGTAAGTATGTAGGACTAGTAGCGTGACGACGAGTATAATGAACTGGAAGAAAAGTAACGAGTGTGTGTTCTGGTCCCGTTGATTGAGCTGAGAAAACCTATAAACCTTTGAAGGATTATAGGTTTTCTCAGCTCAATCAACGGGACCAGAATACACCTGGGCTGGCTGCCTGCAGTATCACATCCACCAATGGGGAGGCTGTCTGTGTCCTGTCATGGTTTCTCCTCTGTATTATCTGATTAACATCCACGATAACACTAAAGCACTAAAGACACCTTTGATGCACAGCACCATTCAAATGCTCTGTACATTATCCCAAGGCCCCATTTGAAAAGTGACACCAAGAAGAACAACTTACAACCTAAAAAGCAATGAGAGCTCAGTGGCACCCTTGTTAAGATGATGTCCATGTGAGCCAGAGGTTGTGAGTTCAAATCCAGCTGAGTTCCTCCTACTTTCACTCTGCAGCATGTTTTGGGGAATAACATCCAGAAGAGAACTGGAGAGAGAGGTTCAAGGTTGTCTTTATTGCTAAAACTATGAAACATTTCAAAGCATAATTTATAGCCCATGGCCTCAGACGGCATACTAGGCCTATAGCAGGCCGTTTTTCATCATTTTTGAGGATTTGAAAAAAAGACCTAAAAAATGATGAAAAAACGGCATGCTATAGTATGCCGTTCGAGATGGGCTACAGCCCATGGTCAAAAATGATGAAAAACGAGGATTTGAAAAAAAGATGAAAATCACTCCGAGACCATGGGCTATAGCCCATTGTCTCGGAGTGATTTTCATGTTTTTTAAGTAAAAGGTAACCATAATTAGTAACATACATTTTTCAGAAAACTGTTATAGGATTTAGAAGAGATTTTGTAGAACCCTCCCCCAAACCTCTGACACCAGTTTGGACAGCAGCAGCTGAAGGGATCACAGAAAGGGATCAGTCAACTCAGCTTGTAATTATGACAATCAGTCCATGTTTTTGTACCAGATCCTTGTGCTTTATGTGTGTGTGTGTGTGTGTGTGTGTGTGTGTGTGTGTGTGTGTGTGTGTGTGTGTGTGTGTGTGTGTGTGTGTGTGTGTGTGTGTGTGTGTGTGTGTGTGTGTGTGTGTGTGTGTGTGTGTGTGTGTGTGTGTGTGTGTGTGTGTGTGTGTGTGTGTGTGCGTGCGTGCGTGCGTGCGTGCGTGCGTGCGTGCGTGCGTGTGAATGTGTGCGTGCGTACCAGTGGACCACACAGCTTGGAGGAAAGGCCTCTATGGTACACAGTCTCATGGATTTCCTCTCTGGTCAAGCCATCCAGATATGGATCTGTGGGGTCTGCGGAACACTATGATATTCCCATGACATGTGTAAAAATTAACCCTGGAAAACAGTCTATGCATATTCTGGGTGTGGGTGGGGGGACATTCCACGAAGATAGACGATAATCTACAGGTGTTGTGAGCTTGTCGATTTTCACCGAAGATATTCAGTTTTTCAGAGTTAAATGGTAAATGTGCATTTATATAGCGCCTTTATCCAAGGCGCTTTACATAGATAGATGTGCATTACATTCACCCATTCACACACAGATTCATACACTGATGGCGGAAGAAACCATGCAAGGCAGCAACCAGCACATCAGGAGCAAAGGGGTTCAGTCAGTTTCTTGCTCAAGGACACTTCGACTCACTGACTCTGGGGGAGCCCGGGTTTGAACTGGCAACCTTGCGGTTGACCATCCAGCCACTCTACCCCTGAGCCACTGCTGCCACAGTTATTCAGTTATTCCGGCCCCTAATGTTTGGTCTATGTATAATGCTGTTTGACAGGTTTTTCTTTTCTTTTTGTTAAATGTGGAAAAATTCACAGAACACTCAGTTTGAACACAAATATACTGACGGTGTGATTAGGGGCAAATGAGTTATTCTTGCCAAAACAGTGCTTCAACACCCACACTGAAACAGAGATAAATCACATTTCAAATCGCTCTCTTATGAAGCTGTGTTCTCATAGGCCTCATCTTATGTACACAGAGAATTCTTACATATTATGCACGTTGCACGCACACACACACTCTCACACGGGCACAGGCAAGGGCACACGCATGCATGCACGCATGCACACACACAGGCACAGGCACACACACACACACACACACACACACACACACACACACACACACACACACACACACACACACACACACACACACACACACACACACACACACACACACACACACACACACACACAAACACACACACACACACACACACACACACACACACACACACCCATCTATTTGTGCAAATACGGTATGTATACACATTCTTAGAGACTTACATAACATGACATACATATTGTAAACAGGTTTTATCCTCACATTGAAACAAACCGTTCGGTCCTGCCAAGACATTCTGTGCAATAAATTGATAAATTGAAATTGAATAAATTCATTTCCTGGGCCTGGCGTCGTCATGAAAGGGGGCGGGACTGCGACGCTCTATAGGCCTTGATTATAAGGAGGCTCAAATGGCTCTTACGAAAAGAGACCCTGCTCCAAAAGGTTTTTTATTGACGACGTTTGGAGCCAAGGCTCTTCATCTGGTCAAATGGCTCTTACACCTACATTTGGACCATTTGAAAATAGCAGATCTGAGATTGCTGAGAAGATCGTCGAGAAGTTTCGACAATAAAACAAATCCTTCTTTGTCTGCGTGCGTCCTGTGCCGCTAACATGCTGCGAATTAGGTTATCAGTATTGTCAGTACAAGCTGCAATAAACACAAGCAGGGTGTTGATAAATTAAAACACGTGTCATAAAGACGGGTACATGATGCACTTCCAGTTCCAAAACAGCATCCGGGAGATTAGCTTAATTTAAGATTGATTCGTATTCTTTTTGCTGGGATAATTTATCATGGCATATTGTACACTCATTAGAAGAGCTCATTTCAAAATCTGCTGAGCGTGAAGTGAAAATATGTTGTTCTTGGTCACACAATGTAACAGGTCAATGATATGAGACGGTAAGATATTTGGAGGCTTGGACAGGGAAGAGAACAGTAAATAGCAGACAGAAACAGAATGTCCACCCAGACAGAACTCATATCCGAGAGAGCAAAACGTTGCAGATAGCCAAGATCGTGCCATATTTGCTCTGGACAGGCACGTCCTTTTGGCGGACGGAAGGAGAAAAGCTGAGTAAACACCAAGACACAAATTCTCAAATTAGCTTGCTGCTGACTCTGAGCCTACAGCTAAAAATGAGTTTAGTAAAATATAAACATGCGTGATGTGACCCAGTGTTCATTTTGACAGCAAATTTGGATTTAGTTTAGTCTTAGTCTGTTTGACTAAACTAAACTACTGGTAATACTGTAAAAAAAAGTTGTAGATTTAGTCTAGTTTTAGTCGACTAAATGTACAGTTTTTTGCAGGCCTTGTCGTAATGGTTGATTTTACACTTATGGTTGCATGCTGAATATAGCCGATCTACAAGCTCACAATGCGTCGCAGCGCTTGTAGATCTGCTATTTTTAGAGCACAAACACAAACATAAAATGGCTTGTCTTTTAGTTCAACTGGATCTCTTCTCCGCTAGTCAGCCAGTCTGTAACATTAGTCTAGTTTTTATGTTGACAAAATTGTCTATATATTTAGTCATAGTTTTAGTCATCATAGCTTAGTTTTTATTTCGTTTTTGTCTGTGAGAAAGGTAGTCGGACGAACATTATTTAATATTTCGTCATGGTTCTAGTCGATGAAGTCAACACTGGTTCCAGCTGTGTCCTCAAAGTACTTCTCATCAATCCCGGAGCATAAGGATTGATCGCTTACGTCGTCAGACTAATAACAACATGAAAGAGAAGGGAAAGGCTTGGCATCGCATGCAGCCTCCCAAGAAAAACTCACAGTTCAGCCTCTGAGCAGAGCTGTTTGGCTCCATGGCTGAGGGTTTTTATCCCTCAAGCCACAGGCCTCTTCAAGAGGAAATGAAAAACTGAATAGCTGAGAGGGATCGAGGCTACATGACCTGAACGTCTCGCTGAATAGCTGAGAGAGAGGCTACATGACCTGAACGTCTCGCTCAGACATGGAAACACATTTTGGAGGAGGATGAAAATGTTTTGGATGAAACGTTTTTTTCTCTGAATATCAAAACCAATTGAAGTTTTGTTTTACATTTTTGGCTGAGATAGCTCTGCCCTATTTTAAGACCCATGTTAGAGCTTTTGGCTATAGCTATTAGCTAACAGACCAATTTGCAAATTACAGTAGGCTATGTTGTAGAAACAAGGTTGTAAATACTTGTTAAAAACCTGACTGTCAGGCCTGGCTTTTTTACATTTTAGGAAAGAATCTGTCTGTACAATACAATTAATGGTAAACAGCAGTATACAAGCAAAATAAGGTACACAAAATATACCAAAATATAAAATACAGAAGCTCAGAAGGGTTTCTGCATTAGCATGGTTAACCTATTTAGGCCTGACGTCGAAATTAAAAAAAATAAGTCTTCTGAAAGAATATATATTCAAAGATTTGTGCCGCATTTTCACGATTTTTCAAAAATAGCAGACCTACAAGCTCATAGCGCGCCACTCGGTGGCGCGCTATGAGCTTGTAGATCTGCTATTTTTCAATAGCTAAAGTATAACATAATGCTTAGTTAAAACACCAAAAGGGGTTCCCTTGAGACAAAAGGACAAGAAGATGTCACAGTCTTAATGGCTTTCCCTACTGACGGTAAATTGGGCAATAAACACAATGAAGTTGTTGTTTTTTTGCTGAAAAAGTGTCGGTGTAACTAACAACTAAGAATGTACAAAATATAACATTTACTTACATTAATTTCAGTTAAACTGAATAAGTCATGCTCTTTTTTGGTCACAAAAAGGGTTAAACTGGTCAAACAAGAGCTGTATCAAAGAGCTGTATCAAAGAGCTGTATCAAGAGCTGTATCAAGAGCTGTATCAAAGAGCTGTATCAAGAGCTGTATCAAAGAGCTGTATCAAGAGCTGTATCAAGAGCTGTATCAAGAGCTGTATCAAGAGCTGTATCAAAGAGCTGTATCAAGAGCTGTATCAAGAGCTGTATCAAAGAGCTGTATCAAGAGCTGTATCAAGAGCTGTATCAAAGAGCTGTATCAAAGAGCTGTATCAAAGAGCTGTATCAAGAGCTGTATCAAAGAGCTGTATCAAAGAGCTGTATCAAAGAGCTGTATATCAAAGCCAGCTCTTTATTATGGGAAATGCTGGGTCACCATTGCTCACTCAAAGGAGGGTGACTTGATAGTGAGTCTTATGCCCCATTTACACTGGCAGCCAAATCCAGCCTGAATCAGATCTGAGCCACATCCAGATCTGGAATCTGATTTGTTTAAATGAGTCATGTGACATGTTAGACTCATTTAAACCAATCAGATTTCAATCTCGATGTGGCACAGATCTGATTCAGGCTAGATTTGTCTGCCAGTGTAAATGGGGCCAAATAGGGCTCGGTATAAAGCTACCATATCCATGCAGATTTCATTTTAATAGGACTTAAAACTGCAATGTGTTCTATTTTAACGTATCTGTACGGCAGAGTAGATAGCACTTTTTAGACTTAGATAGCATTTGAAACAGACTTATAGCATGTCATGTAGACAGCACAATAATTGCATTGTATATAGTCATAGCACATCATAGTAGCCTACATATGTATAGCATAGTATAGTATATATGTATAGTTAATATGTATAGTGTCATTATATAGATATGTTCTAGTTACGTTCTTAGCTTACGCATGTTTCTTGATAAATGCATTTTATATATGTGATGTATTCCCATACTTTTGTTCCTGCCTAATGTAAGTCGCTCTGGATTAAGAGCGTCTGCTAAATGCCTAAATTGTAAATTGTAAATTGTAAATAGAATAACTATAGCACATCTGTGGTTGGACGTGCATGGTCTCCCTATGAGTGTACTGAGAAGAGCAGCCCCCGGCGACGGGTCGGACAGGTTCTGGTTGATTGATGGATGGTACTGCCTGAAGCCCATAAGTGCAATATCTCCCCGGGAAAAACTGGGGGTTTTCACTTGGCCTTGCAATAGATCGGGGTTGGAATCAGTGTTGTTTTTGACAGTGAATTTAGATTTTAGTTTTAGTCATAGTCTTTTGAATCATTTTCATTTAGTTTTAGTCACATTTTAGTCACCGGAAATGTTCTGGTGTTAGTCCAGTTTTAGTCGACTAAATCTACAGTTGATTTAGTCGACTAAAATGTGTTTTGACAGGCCTCGATCTCGTTGTAATGGCAGATTTTACACTTGCTGAAAATAGCAAATCTACAAGCTTGTTGTGAGCTTGTAGATCTGCTATTTTCAGCATGCAACCTAGCATAAAACTGGATCTCTTGTCCACTAGTCCCTCCCTAACATTGTAGTCTAGTTTTTATTTGTTGACGAAATTGTCAATATATTTAGTATTAGTTTTAGTCATCATAGATTTGTTTTTATTTAGTTTTAGTCAGTTAAAAAAAGGTAGTCGACGAACATTTTTCGTCTTAGTTTTAGTCGACGAAAACAACACTGCTTGGAATCCCATAAAACATTATGAAAGCAGTGTTAAACTTCAGTCCTTTTGAGCCTTGAGGGAAAAGGCTTGTAAGGTGAATATATTTTCTTGCATGCCGATCATAAGTTGTCTCTCAAGTTGTTTCTCTTTTCTTTTCTCTCATGTCATCTCCTGAGGCGAAAGGAAATCCCAGAGACTAAAAGCGATATCTGTCTCAGAGCACTAGTACATTGAGTCGACAGGTCCTTTTGACAGGGCGTGAGTGATGAGTGAACACACCCTGTCTTTCCTCGGATGCTCAGTCTGTCAGGGCAGGTCGACCAGAGTCTGTTTTGGCATAAACATTAACTTTAGCTTTTAATGGATGGGTGCTATGTGCATCCATGTCACCTGTTCTGACCTCTTGTCGCCCCCCAGCACTGGATTGCTGCTCAGATTTAGTTTTTTTTTTGGTTGGGGTGTGTGGACTTACTTAGCAAACCAATCTCTCCATAGTTTTGTGCATTGGGAGTTTCCTCTGCACCTCATAGTCATCAGACAGAAACGACATATTAAGTTACCACAGGGGTGGTAGGGGGTTATGGCAACAAAAATAATACCCACCTCATGTTTTTAGCTTCCGTGTGCGTCACAGACGGTATAGGCCAATCAGAGGCAATGTAAGCGTTTGTTTTCTCATTGCCAATAAAGCTCCTCATTTGAATTGAATTGACAAGTCCCGGAAAATACGCGCTGTGATTGGCTAGTATAGTCACTTTGAGTGGCAGCGTGGCCACCGTGCTTTCCGCAGGACCTGCAAAAAGGGGTTCTTGAAATGAAAATGTTTGAGAATCACTGCGTTAGGGGACACGTGTTGAGAGACACAGGGAGTCTCTGTAGTCTGAATACACCCTGTATGTCTGTATGTTATTCTCACAGACAATCCTTCTTCTATGTCATCTCTGTACGTGTGGGTTGCTTGGCCTTTTTACCATGCATGAGCTAGAATTCACCCTCACCCACAACAATCTACGACTACGACATGCTAATATATTACATGTGTTGACACTGACAGTGGGCTTTGTAGCCAAGGGGCAGATTATGACATGTTTGCTCCAAACACAGTGGTGGACAAAGTAGCCTATACTCAACCCCAGTAGTCTAGTTGAGTATAGTATATATACAGTAAATGCTCCTGGTCAAATATTACTCAACTATCTGGTCCTGGGTTTGATTCTCTCACAAAAACCATGCACTAATCCTCGTCTCTAAACTGCCTCCCCCTGGCCAGCCGGGGCACCTGATGGAGGAGGGGAAAGGAACTGGTTAGAATAACATGTTCGTTCCACACGCTATACGTCAAACCGGGGAAACTCCCCCCTGTCAGGTGAAAGGAAGCGGCTTAAACTCCTCATGCATGGAAGGAAGCATGATGGAGGTCAGTCTGGACGTAGTGGACGTTGTGGTCGAGCGGCAGATCATGTAGACAAAACAGGAAAGGGCGCACACCAGTGTTGGTGAGGTGCTGGCCTAAGGCAGTAGACAAGTAAAAATAAGAAAAAGGCTGCACACTCGTAGCCACGAATATACGCTGTATATTTAGGGAAGTTGTATTTATACAACGCAGTTTCGGGAGAAGAGGCCTCCTTCCGCTCGACCTTAACCACTCCCCCCTCCTTATCAATCACTCTCCCCTCCTTAACAAACTCACCTGCCTTTCATTATCACCTGGCCAATCCTGCCACAATCACCACAGTATAAATACACCTGTGCGCCAACACCTACCCGTTCTCACTGCCTACGTGGTCTAGAACAATCCCTGCATCCACCCCCATCTCCCTAATCTCACTTCTCTCCTTCTCTTCCAGGAACCCGGGGCAGTTCCGGAGCAGAGACGTCCGCTCTCCGAGCGCGCATACACGGCGTCCTCTCCCGAGACTACTCCCCCACCCTGAGTCTCACCCATCCCGGGTTCCCCCTCCTCCCCCCATTTATCATTCAATAAACTGTTAAACTTGAGCGAAGGTGTGGTCTCTTACTAAGTGAATTGACAAGAATCCAACGTTTGGACCTAGGTCTTCTCCAGGGAATAAACCAGCCAGAGGACCTAGGAGGTCTTCTCCAGGGAATAAACCAGCCAGAGGACCTAGGAGGTCTTCTTCAGGGAATAACCAGCCAGATAAGAGGACAAACACATTTATAGGAGAGCAACAACAGGTGGACTCCATAGGGGGGTGTGGTCATCATCAGGAAAAAACAATCAAGTGATTGGGAAGCCATTTTGAGGCAGGTAACCATACATAATGCCAAATATAACCAGAATAAGTAAACATTCAATGCACAAGATGTGTATACTGCGACGAATTGCTATTTATTTATTCAACATGAATTGTAACGTTTTGCATTCTTCTTAATTATTGGTCCCCCTCATATGATGATGTTTGTACTTTTGTATCTTGTTCTACTGTCTGAATATGTGATGTTAATAGGTGTCTTTTTGTATGTATGTTTGTATGTATGAAACAAATTCCAAGCAACTCTGTTGACATGGCAATAAAGTCTTGAATCTTGAACCTATACTGTTTAGCTATGTGCAATAATAAATACATTTTAAGTCATTGGTCAGCGGCAGATCATGACAACACAAGAGGACAACACAAGAGACGGTCACGGCCACACAGCCAACTCAAGGTACGGCCACGGAGCCGACTTGGGGACCCAACGCAGCTCCTCCAAGGAAAACAAACAAATGAACGGAGCTGAACGTGAATCCCCCCCACCGCCCACCCCTTTTTTTCCCTCACTGTATATGTTTCTTTTCCCTTTTTACCTCCTTTATGATGAATTCCTGTTCTGTCCTTTGTCTATATAGAAGTGTCTATTTGTACGTCTCTAAATGTTTTTGATGAATTGAACAGTGTGAGCCTGAGGGGAAGGAGAAGTGCATTAATGCTTGGTCAGTGGTAGTGTTTCCACGCTTCCATTATGAAGTAAAGCGTGTCACTTCCACGTCCTTGTTACGGTAAGTAAGAGGGCGCACGACGTGTAACTGAGTCAGACCCGTCTGACTGATCATTTGAGTACTTCCCTAGTTTTGCCTGATTCACATTATCTTGTCTCCTTGTGCACGGATCTGGCTCAAGGCCAGGTTAGAGAAAGAAGTCATAGCTAAAGGGGGGAGTAATGTGAGTGTAAAGGCTGGCCTAGTTCACGGCTGGGAATCAGCACAGGGTCACACTGAGGCCTTTTAGATGAGTTTAACACATCAGCACTTCCACTTCCAACATAGCAGACACAGTGTTAGATTACTTAAAGGAGAGCTACCTATAGCTGTCACTTTCCGTCGAGTATCTCCGTACTATGTCAATGGTCCGAAAGAGGTTTCTGGTGCATTGATTCCTCTCGGATACGCTGCTGTCTTGTCAAAACTTCCTTGCATATTATGTTAGATTTTAAGTCGAGATTGTCCAGACAGAGAAATTCTGTATAATACGCAAACTACTAAGTGATGAATAACTGCATATATGTACCACGCGTGTTGCATAAACTCAGACATTTTTGTATGAAGGTACAAAAAAAGGAAATGCGTTTACGCAACAGCAGCTGCTCAAATGAATGGAGTGCATGGCACTAGAATGTCAACCTCAGCCTAGTGTGTGTTCCTTGCTTGCTCAGGAACACTTCAAGCCGGCAGACAACTCCTTCGCTCTTAAAGATCACACCGCGTTCTTGTAGAACACACACACAGGCAGACAAACTAAGGAGGAGGATTTCTCACTTTTTAATCTTAACAAACGTTAACCATGACCTCGGTCACTGTTCAATGTTTAGTCTCAGTCTCAATAGACTCCCCACCCAGACTGTCTATGATGCTATGATGAGTTTCTTTCCCGTTACCAACATGTATTGCATTGTATTGTATTGTATGTAATACTATGTATGAATGAATGAAGGCATTAATTTGGTGATAAAAGGAAAGATCCCAGCAGCACTTCCACTACTATATACTACTACTACTACTATACAAAGCAGACACAATATCAGAGGATTAAACACAATAAAACCATAAGGCTTATTTCCATTCTGGTCCTCTATTACTCGTCTCTGACTCAGGCCGCATCAGGTCCAGTGATGGTGGCCTCCTGGAGGTCCCCACGACCTGGAGGACCCCACGACCTGGCTCCGAACCTCGTAGAATCAGAATCAAACAGGTGAGAAGATACTGTCATGATACTGACCATGTTACTTACATACTACTGACCATGATACTGACCATGTTACTTACATACTACTGACCATGATACTGACCATGTTACTTACACTACTGACCATGATACTGACCAGTTCCTTACTACTGACCATGATACTGACCATGTTCCTTACTACTGACCATGATACTGACCATGTTCCTTACTACTGACCATGATACTGACCATGTTCCTTACTACTGACCATGATACTGACCATGTGTCTTACTACTGACCATGATACTGACCATGTTCCTTACAGACTACTGACCATGATACTGACCATGTTACTTACATACTACTGACCATGATACTGACCATGTTCCTTACTACTGACCATGATACTGACCATGTTCCTTACTACTGACCATGATACTGACCAGTTCCTTACTACTGGCCATGATACTGACCAGTGACCATATGATACCGACCATATTTTTTCCACACCACAATGAAACGTAATAGTTCGCGATAGTTCAATCCTTGATCAGAACCTTTTGAAATGCCATCTTTGGCCTTTGTATGCCTTATGTAAACTAAGCATTTGACTGAAATATGTGTATGAAATATGCCACAGAAATAAAGTAATCTTGCCATGCCTTTTTAAACCCAAACCCAAACACATTACTGGCATATTTGGTTAAGGATATTCTTTCATTACAGTAAATGGGCAACACAATCTACGGAGGGCATGAGCAAATGTTTGGAGAATGCTTTCACTTCTAAAAAGCAGACATGAGGCCATTGCATAATAAAACCTTAAAGTGAGCGTCGTCCTGCCAAGCAGACCTGCGTAGACAGAATCTGGCCAGTCCAATAAACTTCTATGTTTGACATCAATGTGTTTATAGTAACTGCTGAAATGAAAACCGTTCGCTCTTTCTCTCTCTCTCTCTGCTGTGTCCACTCATCTTGAATTATCATCACTTCTACGAGACTGTGATTGCTTACTAATAGACAGTCGATCTAAAAAGGCCCTTGATCTTCTTTGGAAGAACAATGCAACCCTAGATATCATTACAGTATTATTTTGTAATTTGTTTTACATGTTTGTGCTTTTTTGCCCTTTATTGATAGATTAAGTGGAGACAGACAGGAAACATGGAGAGACATACAGCAAAGTTCGTAAGAAACGGGACATGGACCCGCAATGCGCTAGCCTGCATTAATGAATTGCATTTTTATAGCGCTTTTCTATGCACTACGTGCCTACGCAAAGCGCTTACAATGGTTCATTCATTCATACATTGGGAGGGAAAGAGCCGAACAGTCGACGCCAGCATCCTCACTTCCCACATTCACACACCAATGGTGGCGAGCTCACACCGACCGACTCATTGGAGGCAATGTAGGGTTCAGTGTCTTGCCCAAGGACACTTCGACATGTGGACAGGAGGAGCCGGGATTCGAACCGCCGACCCATGGATCATTGGACGACCTGCTCTACCTCCTGAGCCACAGCCGCCCCATTAGGAGTCTAGGGCCGTCATTACAGTATTAAGCCCCAGTCTTTGCGTTAATAAGTCTCTAATCAACCACTTTATTGGGTCTTCCTAATGAAAAGGTTGATGGTTTTAAACTAAGACAAGGATAGAGAGGTATCTCATCCTATCAATACTGACTTTAGTTTTTAACATAATGAGGAAATAGCTGTGAATGTGATTTCTTGTGAATTGAGTTATTGTAGTCGTAGGGTAACGACAATCTCCTTCCGTTTCACTCTTGTCTCGTGGTAGAATGAGTCATAACCCACATTAACAGGTAGATAAGTAACAAGTAGATAACAGGTAGATAGCAGGACAATCTGTTTTCTTATTCATCCTGTGACCCAGATCGATCAGGACAGTAAATGATCACGTCGTTAACAATAATAAAACACAACAAAGCGTTAAGGTCAGATGCAAATCTTACACAGATCTTTATTGTTCTTTTAATTATTCAATTACACCACTTTACATACAGGCCGTGGCAGTCCATTTCTTGGCCTCTTTCAGTTCTTTTCCTTTAAACACGTCTCTCTTTACTTCACTCCATCACATACGGTAAACCCTCCATCTCCTCCCTTCCCCTACATACTTGATCCATCATATTTTTTTAGCTCACTGGCTTTTCACCAGTGCCTCAAACCATCCATTTGTGAGCACGTTGCGGTACCACTTCCATCAACGCTGTGGCAATACAACACCGTGCGTCAACAATCCAACTCTGTTCCATTAACAAGCTTTATCAACCTTTTCTTTGCTACTTTCTCTCTGACCATATTCTTTTTTTCTCCATTCAATAACCATCTTTGAATATATCTTAACAAAACGTTCTTGTCCTCAATTAGTTCCAAACCCCTCTCGTACATACATTCTCAGTGGCGTGCACAGACATTTAGAGGGGCAGGTGCTCAAGTTAAAAAAGGGCACCTTGTGCAGCGCGTGGAACCGGCCGGTTGCCTTAATCTATTTTGGGCGGGAACCCCTTTTGGTGTTAGCATTATGTTATGCTTTAGCTATTGAAAAATAGCAGATCTACAAGCTCATAGCGCGCCACCGAGTGGCGCGCTACGAGCTTGTAGGTCTGCTATTTTTGAAAATTAAAAAAAAAAAAAAGAAATAAAAAGTTTTTTTTTTTTTTTTTTTTCAAAAGGGCACATTGCCAAAAGGGCAGGGGGTGCTCAAGCACCCCCTAGTGTCTATCTGTGCACGCCACTGTACATTCTACTGGCACAAAGCAGTGTCACCAACTATAAAGCTTCCATGCAAGATGCTACATTGAAAAAGTGATCCATTTCATTGTGAAGTCAGCTTTCTTTCAGTGGTGGAAAGTAACTAAGTACTTTTACTTAAGTACAATTGTGAGGTATTTGTACTTCACTTGAGTATTTCCGATTTCCAGTACTTTTACTTCTACTCCATTACATCTCAGAGCCAAAATTTGTACTTTTTACTTCACTACAATTATTTTAAAACTTTAGTTACTAGTTACTTCTCCACCACTGCTTTCCGTTAAACCAACATGGCTCAGTTAGAAGTTGTTGTTTTTTTGTTTTACATTGAAAATAAAACAAAAATATTTCCCATTTGTAACATCAAATGATTTCGAAATTGCTACTTGTAGCAATGTTTGGTTTTGTTCCAACAGAAGAAGTGATTGCATTTAAATCAATGCCTTCGTTCTGCAGTAAATGCAAAAAATTTAGCCGGGTCATTATCTGTCTGTCATTATAGGAATGTACAAAAATAAGACTTGTCCTCCAATACTTTGGAGATATTTTTAGTTTGTTTTTGGTGGGTTCTTTTTGACTGTTCACCTGTAAATGCCCAAAAATTCAGCTAAAAAAAAGCTAAAAAAAAACAGTGCTGTTTGAAAATAGAATAAAAAAAGAGCTACAATAAAATTTAGAATAATATAAAATTAAAAATGTAACACTTGAATTACCCCCCCAAAACAATGATACATGAATGCTATAAATATCAAATTAACAGTAAACACAATGACCTCCTGTCTTCGCCAACAAACGACCGCACAGATTAATGTGAGGCACTATAATATGTTGGCTAAATCGTAGAACGGCTTCCCCTAATATTACAGCCGAGGGAAGCCGTGCAGCCGGTCTCTGTGGAATACTGCTCTACGCTGTGGTACGAGCTCGGCCCCTGTACACTGCGACAGGAGACGGGTGGAGGGGTAAGGTAAATAGCTGCCGATGAGGACAGTAACACGGAACACTGTTGAAATAATACACACACACACACACAGACACACACACATAAATACAAGTCCCAGTGAGCAGAGCGAGGCAGACTTATAACCGCCGCCGTCGCCCTGCTTCTCTTCTGTCCCTTTTGTGTTTATCTACAAAAACAAAGTCCGTTCTGTGGGAGTCCATTTTCTCTCCCTGCTGCTGGTTGAACTTCATACCATAGTCTCTTTTCTCTTCCCTAAGGACCCGAAGGACCTCCTCTTCTCCTTCTTGGCTTTGCGCAGCGTGGGCGACGCCAGCGGGGACGGCGAGGACGAGGGGGACGACGACGTGGACGAGGACAAAGACGACGAGGAGCAGGGGGAGGACAGGGAGGCGGGGCTGGGGGTCTCGTCCACGCGCTGCGCCGGCGAGCAGGGCGCCGACTGGGCCTTCTCGGGGCCGGCCGCCAGGCAGTTCTCGTCGGCCTCCTCCATGTGGACGATGGCGGAGATGGAGGAGGGGCGGCGCTTGGAGCGGGCGTCGGCGGGCGAAGGCGACGCGGGCAGCGACGCGGGCGCCTCGGCGGGGAGAGGCCGGTGGACGGAGATGGCGCTGCGCAGGCAGTTGAGCCACTGCTGCTTGTGGAAGATGTCGTTCACCTGCAGCGTGTGCGACTGGCCGTGGGTCGGGTCCTGGAAGCGAACGCGGAAGATGTTCTTGGCTGTGGAGGAGGAAGGACACGGGAGAGTTCGGTTAATCACTTAAGCCCTATAGACATTGTTGCATGACAAGCGAACAAAGCCAATCTAGCCCATTCTGGGCGGGAACCCCTTTTGGTGTTAGCATTATGTTATGCTTTAGCTATTGAAAAATAGCAGACCTACAAGCTCATAGCGCGCCACCGAGTGGCGCGCTACGAGCTTGTAGGTCTGCTATTTTTGAAAAATCGAAGAACGACTGACATAGAAACATAGCTTTTTCAGAAAACTGTCAGGATGTAGAAGACATTTGTAGAATCTGATCTCAGGTCAAAATGGTGTTAATACTGTGGTGCGGGCGTGGCGTGGTGGCGTGGTGGTGGCGTGGTGCGGGTGTGTTAATACTGTGGTGCGGGGGCGTGGCGTCTGCTCACCTTTGTCGGAGTTGCTGAACGCCCCCCTGAAGGAGCCACCCATGCGGACGTCTCCGTCCTGCAGGTCCTCCAGGACCAGGTGGTGCACCGGGATGGGCTGCCGGTACACCTGGAAACACTGGCGCTCGTTCCTGGTCACGGGCCGCGTGAGGACCAGCAGCTCGTTGAACAGGAACACGTGCAGCTTCTGGAAGGAGGAGGAAGAAAATAAGTCATTATAGGAGGCATTATCACACATCGCTGACTTTAATCTCCTGTGATGTGAATCTAAATATAGATTGTTGTTGTAGGAGACACAATGTTAATATGGAGCTTGCATTGGTTGCATATGATGGTATAAGCAGTGTGTGTGTGTGTGTGTGCGTCTGCGTGTGCGCGTGCGTGCGTGAGCGTGTGCGTATATGACGTGCAAGCCTTACCGTGCCACTCTTGTTGCGGAGCTCCCCGTGACACGACAGGCTCTTGCACTCGTCGATGTGCGGGTCCCTTTGCCTCTCGTCCAGATACTCCAGTTTCTCGATGTAGTACTGGCACTCGGACTCTCCCTTCTTCATGTTGATGTCCGACAGTACGCCCTGGACGATGGAGATCTGAAGACGAGACACCGAGCAGAAAACATTCATATTAGCCACACATACACCTGACCACACACCATGGGGGAGGACATGGAGAGGACCTCTTTGACCGACTCTGTGTGCGTATGTGTGTGTGTGCGCACGTGTCCCACACTCACCGCTTGCTCCAGGCTGGCCGTGTCGGCGTGCTCCGCAGGCGTGTGCCTCAGGATCTCCTTGAGCAGCAGCGGGTACTTGAAAAGGCGCGAGCGCGGAATATCCAGGAAGCTCCAGAGGTCCAGCTTCCGGCTGAAGGGCGAGTCCAGGCAGCGCTGCAGGAAGTCCTGCACCCTGCGGTCCTGCTTCTTCTGGTCCAGCAGGGCCTTGGCCGCCAGCTGGTTGCTGCAGTAGTCTCGGTAAGTGTTCAGCCTGGGCAGCTGGGGGAGAAATGAGGAACACGTTAAGAATTAACACTCTCCGTTGCTTCAAACCAAACGTGACACCGATCTGTTTGAAATGCATGGAAAGCACAGTGGTCATCAGTGTTGTTTTTGGCAGCAAATTTTGATTTTAGTTTTAGTCATAGTCTCTTGAATAGTTTTCATTTAGTTTTAGTCACATTTTAGTCACCTGGAATGTTTTAGTGTTAGTCTAGTTTTAGTCGACTAAACGTCATAAGATTTTAGTCGACTAAATCTACAGTTGATTTAGTCGACTAAAATGTATTTTGGCGGGCCTTGATGCTGTCGTAATGACTGATTTTGCACTTGCTGAAAATAGCCGATCTACAAGCTCACAATGCGTCGCAGCGGTTTAGTCGACGAAAACCACACTGGTGGTCATCGTGGCCGAAAACTAAGTAAAAACTAAGCTATGATGGCTAAAACTAAGACTAAAATATATTGACAATTTCGCCCAACAAACTAGACTATAATGTTAAGGAGGGACTATACTGGAGAAGAGATCCAGTAGAGCTAAAAGACAAAGTCGTTTTTATGTTTGGTTCTGGCGCTCTGGAATGATAGCAGATCGATCTAACGAGCTCACAACAACAACTCACCCAGCTGACGACGATCTGTCCTATCTGTCCCACGGTCCCGTCCGGCCCGGTGGCTTTAGCCAGCTGGGCCAGCAGGTCCTCGTGCAGTGGGATATAGGTGTCCAGGTTGCCAAAGATGATGGTCAGCTCCTCCTCGGACATGATGGACAGCTTCAGCATGGGGTCATGGTACGCCTGTGGATGGGAGGGAGACCGGTCACATAACCATCCTCCCAACATTCTTTCACGATAACAGAGGGGAGGAGATGAGGCTAAGAATAGCTCGCATTAATGGTTAAGAAGAGGGGAAAAACAGAAGAGAGGTATCATTCCTTTCTTTTTATAACCTCTGGCTCGAGTGTGCGGAGGGCCTGCCAGCCTCTGATTAAATCTTGTTTTCTTTAACATGCAACTCCCCTCGAGTTCGAGGAGGTTTTAAAAAGGGGGAAGATTTTCTCAAAACAAAAATAAATACAAACCTTGCGTGCGAGCTGCAGGTCTTCAATCAGGTCCTGTTCTCCACGAGACAACTCAAAAATGGCCTGAGGAGGAAGGAAGGAGATAAACAGACATTTTAGGGAAGAAAACACAAAAGTAAAAAAGAATTGGACTGGATGTCATTATATTATTACATTCAGTACCCATTACACTAAATAGTCACCGCTGATGCCAAATTGCTGAGGTCAACCGCTGAATGTGTGCGATCGCCTGACTCTAGTGTCTCCCTCCTCCCCATGTCTGTGCTTACATCTGCGTGCTACAGTGTTTATGGGTCCTGACAGTTGGCTGAGATGTCTGCCATGTAGCAGTCGAGTACAGAGCTAGAGCACAGTGCAGCTACACTATGTAAGACCTAGCAGGTCTACATTGGCTCGCACAGACGGGGAAAATAGGAGTTTTTGACCCCCACTTAGCTCATTTAGCACAAATACTATGAGGACATGTGAATGTTAACATGTCTGAAAGGCTTTACTGGCGCAAGTGGAGAAGCAGAACAAGGGGAGAAAAGGTCTGAGTGCGTCAGAGCCATGGAGTGCATTAAATCCTTTGTACTGGAGCCCTCTGGGCTTAATATAAAACGGACCAGACAGCCAGAATATTGTGCTATTGCCTGGAAATTTGACCTAAGAATGCTATTTGGTTATAGTTTATTTTATCCTCCTCCCGGGCTGCAGTTTTAGCTGCAGACTCGCACGCAAGATCTGTACAGTGTAGATCTGTACAGTGTGTAGTCTTCAGTCAGTAGATCTGTACAGTGTGTAGTCTTCAGTCAGATCTGTACAGTGTAGTCTTCAGTCAGATCTGTACAGTGTAGTCTTCAGTCAGATCTGTACAGTGTAGTCTTCAGTCAGATCTGTACAGTGTAGTCTTCAGTCAGTGTGACTGTGAAGCTGTTTCTCACCTCCTGCCTCTTAATCTCCTTGGTGGAGAAGGTTCCCTTCTGGTGGACATCGTGCGTCTCGGACCACAGCGTGCTGTTCCTCCTCTTGGGCGGCGTAGGGGCCGTCGCCTTGCTGCAAGGCTTCTGGGGCACGCCCGGCGCCTTGCCATCGCCTCGGAACGAAGCCTACGTGGACAGGAAACACCGGTGTTAACCCAGGATGCACTTGGAAGGAAGCCCGCTTGACGAGTGATGGAGGCTATTAAACCCAGAACAACAACAACGTGCGGGCGCTCACCTGGATGGTTTGGCCGAAGCGCCGGACGGCCCCACCCTTCACCGGAGAGATGAGGCTGGCTAGCGTTGTCACCCTGCCGAGAGGACGGACGCGCTTGTTGCTGGGTTCCTGGGAGAGGAAGAGAGTGACACAGTTAGGGGTTAGTCAGGCGCTTTGTCATGTCGCACACACACACACACACACACACACACACTGCACATAATTACAGTTAACACTAAAACTTCCCCCGTGTCGTGAACTTGAAACTAAAAGGATTCGATCGGGCCACCATGGGAGGGAATTTCCACCAAGGAGGACTCTGCAGAGACTGCAGGCGTTCCCTTGTGACTTCCTTGTGATGAAGCTCGCCATCTCAAGTCATAAATCTGCATTCGGAGCCTCCACTCCCTGCTCTGGAGCTGAGTCCGAAGACAGACAGACAGTCGGACAGACAGACAGACAGACAGACAGACAGACAGACTGACTGGCGGACCAGCTGACAGTTTTAGTGAGGTTAGGAGGATGAAGAGGAGGAGGAGTTAAGCACCCCCCCCCCCCCCCACACCCACAGCAGCTGTCAGCTCCATCATGGTGAGAGTCCTGGGCCAGGCGCGAGCCCACGGAGCACAAAGGCCCCTCTCTGACAGATGACTTACTGGGGAAGGGGGCAAGGAGGCATGCCAGGAATGCACGGGACCCTCTGCTCTCAGCTGTCCGAGAGTGTCGTGTCTCCCCCCCCCACTACTCACAGTACTCAGACTCTCAGCTTTCTGGCCTGACAGCAAAACTCAAGAGAGAGATTTAGTTCTATCTCTCAAACAGTGTGAGACAAATGGCTCCTGAGTGGCTCTGCTCTTTAACAGGCCCCTTTAACAGGCCCCTTTAACTCCCAGAGGTGTGTGGTAGGCCTATGGGACAGTGTGTGTGAGTGTGTGTGTGGTATGGGACAGTGTGTGTGAGTGTGGGTGGTATGGGGACAGTGAGTGTGTGTGTGTGGTATGAGACAGCGAGTGTGTGTGTGGTATGAGGACAGTGTGTGTGTGTGGTATGGGACAGTGTGTGTGTGGTATGGGGACTGTGTGTGTGTGTGTGTGTGTGTGTGTGTGTGTGTGTGTGTGTGTGTGTGTGTGTGTGTGTGTGTGTGTGTGTGTGGCACTGTGTCATCCCGGGACAGCTTAGACAAACACACCAGCAGCAGGAAGTGAGGAAAGGAGACACTGCCATAAACAGACTCTGCAGTCCCCCTTGCTCTGCTGACTGTTGATATTCGGGGGAGAGAGTGTGTGTGTGTGTGTGTGTGTGTGTGTGTGTGTGTGTGTGTGTGTGTGTGTGTGTGTGTGTGTGTGTGTGTGTGTGTGTGTGTGTGTGTGTGTGTGTGTGTGTGTGCGGAGGGTGAACAACAGTGGTGTTTCTCTGCGTGCGAGTCAAGGCAGGCCCCTCCAGCAGCCCTTGCGTGAGAGCAGCACCACACCTGGAACAGGTGACCCCTCCCCCTGCCCCCACTCCTCCTCCCTTCACCGAGCCCTGAGGCTGCGAGCGGAGAGAGAGAGAGAGAGAGAGAGAGAGAGAGAGAGAGAGAGAGAGAGAGAGAGAGAGAGAGAGAGAGAGAGAGAGAGAGAGAGAGAGAGAGAGAGAGAGAGACGCTTGGGCACTTTGCCAACAGCAACAAGACCGGAGGAATCAAAGCGCTGCAGATGTGAGGTAATGATTTCAAGCCACAGAGGCCTCTTGAAAAACATGACAGCAGAAGAACAGCCACACAGGCGTAATTATCTTCTTCTGGGATGTTTTTTTTTTTCATGGGGGTGGCGGGGACGGACGGACGGACGGACGGACAGACAGACATGTGTGCATGTGTTTCTTGTTGTGGATTTTGAGCCCTGCAGAGTCCCAGTGCTAAAAGACTCGCTTGCCTGTGTTTTCTACTGACTCAGGGAGAATAGGATTTTTCTTTCTTTCTTTCTGTCTTTCTCTCTCTCTCTCTTTTTTTTTTTGCCTCTGCTCAGCAGAAACTGAGGAACAAGAGTGTCCATTCAGGCCCTGCAGACACAGCTGTGGAACAGATCTGCATTAAGTCTGGTGTGGCATTAGAAACCAGTGTGGTTGGTGGTCACGTATCTCCACACTGGACCAGAATATTATGGTCAAAGACAGACAGACAGCCAGCCATCAAAAAAAAAAGAAAAGCATATCACTCAAACCCCCCCCCCCCCTCTCTAAACTGAGACGGACCAATAAACAGAGAGGGGCCACTTCCCAAACCGCCAGACCGACCCATCGTGGTCAGTGAAGGAATCCACATTAGGAAAAAGGGCCCTCATGTGAAAAAGATTCTTGACTGAAAGTTGCAGCTCATCAATGTGAGTTCAGCGTTTCGGGCCTAAACTCCCTGGACAAAGGGGGGAGGGGCGGGGGAGCCTGCATTTGGTTTCAAGTTGAGTGAGGAGGTTTAGCTTCTAAAGTCAATATTGGAAACGTGTGTTGCTCCATTATTGTGCCTTTCCTGTCCATTGGGGACCAGCCCTGGAATAACAAAAGGGCCACTAGTCCCACTCTTTGTGTTTACCTCTCCGTCGGCTGGAAAGTGCAACACTGCAGGCAGACTGATAGAGAACAGTTTCTATTCCAGGACCGTGTGTGTGTGTCCAGGGAACTCCCTCAAGGGCTGAACAGTCCAACTCACTCCAGGAAACCCAGACAGATCCGGGATTTGTGCTGCTGGTCTAGATAGCCCGTCAACAGTGGAACACCCGCACCCCCCCCGGGTTTTAAACAACACACGCACTGTACATGTGTGCTCCCAGCCATAAAACACCCCTAGTCTAACCCCCCCAAAGATTACATTCTCATAAACTCTCCAGTCAAGGGAGGGAGGCCCCCGAGAAGTTCCCTTCTCCCCGCACCCCTGTTTTTGGCCTTTGATGTAAACCATGCATGTCTGCCGTCTGCTAATACCCGGCGTCTGGCCCTGCTCTGCACGCACGGATCACACCCCATGCAAGTTGAGCTGATACAGAGCCAGGGATGGATGGAGCAACCCAACCATGCCTCACTTCATGTGGGGGGAAGGAGAGAACTAGTTTTATCACAAAATGTGCACGGCTCACTTCTCTTTTCCTGTCCTAGTGACAAATCAGACTTCTGCTTCATGAAATATGAAATGAAACCTCAAACCACACAATTATTTGAAAGGGGAAGGAAGCGAAGCCCCCCCCCCCCCCCCCTCCCCCTCGAGCTCAAATAATTGACTCAACGATATCTGTTCTTAAAAGAAAATCAGCTGAGATCATGGATGGGGGAGTAGAAACCCTCCGTCCGAACACTAGCAGCACACCTGGCCTGGACGGCGTCTGGCAGCACTGACCGCGGTCCCTTTCATTGTAAAGGCTAAAAGGAATGCTCTTAGGCTGCTGTGCAAAGGCAGCACTTTGCACCTGACAAGAGCCAATCTGCCCCCGAGGCCCTCGTGGGGAAGTCCAACCTGACTTCTTTTGTATTAGCATGAAGCTATTGTAATGGAGTCCTTATGTGCTTTACATCAAGCACCCCCTGATCTGATCTCTTAAACTTAAAGGATGGAGCTTTGTTTACCCCCCCCCGCCGCCTCACTATTTGGTCTGATTTGTATCTTTACTGCCTCCTTTAATCAGTCAATATCCCCCACCTGAGGCCGGGATACCTGCCGGGTCACATTTCTCGCACTAAATGCATGCATAACAGGGACAACAAGGCAAACAATCTCCTGTTTCGGGTTATACAACAATTATCTCCACAATCTCCAATAATTAACTTAGCGTTAACTAAATGTCCAATAGATGGTCAATAAAGATGATCTAATCTACTAACCTAGATCAAGACAGGAACATGGCAGTAACATCCATAAAAGGTCTGTAGCACAAAGTGCATGCAAATAGATACACACATACCCACACACCCTGTGTGTCCACCTGAGATAAGAACTGGGCTAAGTCACTGATTCACTCACATCTGATAAGGTGAGCTAATCCAGCCCTGGTCTAACCTGATACGAAGGGGAACAGGATACGTGTGGTGTGCACCAGGAGGGACATCTGGGCACCGTGATGTCCAAAATGTTTATTTTGTCCAAAATGTTTATTTTGTCCAAAATGTTTATTTTGTCCAAAATGTTAAAAAAAATTAAATATTTGAAAAAGAATGGTCTTAACCCATTTTGACCTGAGATCAGATTCTAAAAATGTCTTCTAAATCCTGAGAGTTTCCTGAAAAAAGCTATGTTTCTATGTCAGAAAAATAGCAGATCTACAAGCTCGTAGCGCGGCACCGAGTGCCGCTACGAGCTTGTAGATCTGCTATTTTTCAATAGCTAAAGCATAACATAATGCTAAAGTATACATGATTAGAACACGCTTAAGCAGTTGACAGTTAAGGTCTAATATAATATTTGTACAACTTGCTACAAATTGCTACAAAACAAGACATTGAAGGGTAAAATTAAGTCTAATAATGATGTTACCATGCATGTTCACATCATGTTTATACTTAAGACCTTTTTTTAACATTCTGGATAACCTCCATGTACATTGAGGTGCCGAGCTGTCCCCTAGTGCCCACCTATCCTATACGAAGACCACACAACTTTGCCCAGCAAACTGTGAAAACGCATTACACAAAAAGTATGAATTCATGTAAAACAATGTCTGGACTCTCACCTCTGACTCTTTATTGGCCTGGTTCTGGTAGTCTATCACTTGAAGCGTCCGCTTGATAGGCACCAAGCTACCCAGCTCATCGTAAGCCACCATCGCTTTCAGTGGAAACACAATATCCTTTTCTTTTAATCCTGATGATGGGGAGTCAGCTCTGAGAGTAATCCACGTGAGAAAAAAATTATAAATATTACTATAAGAGAAACAAAAACAAAAATTGTAGATGTGTTGTTCCCCCTTTTGTTTATTCCATGTTTTCCTGTGGTGCAGGACGGGGGTCTCTCTGAAGAGACTGCTCTCTCTCTCACACACACACACACACACACTAAACTTTTTCTCTGACTCTGAGGTGGACAGGGGGAGGGAGGGCTTTTATATCCAGACAGGGAAAGGGGAGGGGCTAACTCCAAACAGCACTCCCATTGCTGAGAAGTTAGGGGAGGGCTGGGGAGGGGGGGGGGGGGGGGGTATCGCTTTACTAGAAGTGTAATGAACAGACTACAGCCTGCATGAAGTCTGTCTGGTGACTCGAGGTTACAGCCTGCATGCTCTCTCTGTTGCCGATTCACTCACACTGGAAACAGTAGTGAGAATTTTAAGGATCACAAACTTTTACAGAGTTTATTACAATAATAATAATAACAACTCGATGCAGGACTGCGGGCAGCTTCATGTAATGTCACATAATTGGAGGGTTTTAAGGTTTTTCTAAAATCAGGAAAACTAACTCCAAGACACCCAAACAACAGAATGTACTGTATGTCTCGAGTAAAGATTGTTTTACAGAAACTCAAATGTAATGTTTCATTCATGGAGACAAAGGGAATTAGCTGGAGAAGCAGCATAATTTAAGGTGGCTTTTAAAATAAACTTTATCGGGTATTTTTTTAGAAAGTAAAACGAAACAACTGGGCAAGACGTTGCGTTATAACCACATTTAGTCCTCCAGTTTTCTGAAATAAATATTTTCACGATTTTTCAAAAATAGCAGACCTACAAGCTCATACTTAGCTATGAGCTTGTAGATCTGCTATTTTCCAATAGCTAAAGTATAACATAATGCTTAGTTAAAACACCAAAAGGGGTTCCTGCCCAAAATGGGTTCATCCACATATAAAGGCATTATAACACTTGTTAAGCATGACAACTAACTTATAACAAAGACACTTTATAGCTAGCTAAGTTAAGGTAGTTGGTTATAATGTGCTGTTCCACTGAGCTTATAAATAATGCATTATGACCAGCACATAATACATTATAAATGTTGTTATCAGTTGTCATACATACTTATATATAAACATTTATAACAAGTGTTATAATGTCTTATAAAGTGCATTATAATGCATTATAGACCAGACCTTTAAGTAAAGTGTTACCAAAACCGGTCCTGTTGTCTTTGTTTTGTTTGTCTGTTAACATTTGTCACTGTTTTAACTGGTTTATTACATTTATATACCTTTTTTTATTATGTATTGTATTTGGAACACTCATTACTCATCATCTGTCAATGATATTCTGCAGTTATGTTATATACAAAATGCCTAATAAAAACACCCATTTTGACCTGAGATCAGATTCTAAAAATGTCTTCTACATCCTGACAGTTTTCTGAAAAAGCTATGTTTCTATTGTTTAAAAGGATTTGAGTTAAGCACACTGCAAAATCCAGAGAATCCTAGAGTCCAACGAACATTCAGAACTTTGCAGCGCAGCAAACCTAAAATGACCACTATAGTCATTAGTCACTTAGTAGGTAATACGAATTTGGCTCTGACTTGCTGGGTGAAACAGAGAGTGGAACAGAAAGTGTATGACATTGTTATGGCATTGAAGGTGTAAAGTGCACTGCGTTTGTTCTGTGGTTTGACTAACGACGGGGCCGTAATTAGCCTTGGTAGTTTGATTGGTTTCATTACAATATCAATGGATGGGTCTCATTGTCACACACACACAAAGCAGTCTACGCTGAAACCTGTATATTCAGATCTGTTGGGGGGGTTTTGGGGACCCCCCCCTTGGGGACCCCCCCCCCCCCCCCCCCCCCCCACTTCACTTGTTGATTGCTGCATAATAATAGTTTTAACCCATTCTGGGTTGGAACCCCTTTTTGGTGTTTTAACTAAGCATTAGGTTATACTTTAGCTATTGAAAAATAGCAGATCTACAAGCTCATAGCACGCCACCGAGTGGCGCGCTATGAGCGTGTAGGTCTGCTATTTTTGAAAAATCGTAAAAATGCGGCACAAATCTTTGAATATATATTCTTTCAGAGCGAACGTATTTAACTCAAATCTTTGCTTCTGGGGGGTTCCTGGAACTACATATTTTCAGATGGGGGTCGGAGGCCAATTTCATATCATTTTTCTGGTCCTTGACATGAAATATTGAGCACCACTGATACAGAAACATGAGGTATTTCAGAAAACTGTCGGAATTTAGAAGACATTTTTTTTAGATTTCGACGTCAGGCCGAAATGGGTTAATTAAAAGCCATACTGTATGTGTAAGTTTCAGTGTAAGAAATATGCTAATAGACAATACATACATTGCCATTTTTTTATATGCCGCAAGCGGAGCCTGCAGCACCACCGTTGCCCAGGTGGAGCCTGCAGAATCCACCACCACCCCCAAATGAAGTGTCTGGTGCTGGGAATCTGGTGCAACGCACAGGTCCTGGACCTGGTGAGATGTAGGAGGCGCCCAGACAGGACCCACAGAGCCACCCACACAACCCACAGAGCCTATAGTCCCGGCCTCCACGCGCCAGATTGTTCTACCTCCCAGTCCCGGCAGAGTAGTTCCAGAGCAACGGATTGTGTGGCCCTGGTCTTTCCCTAATGGGACTGATCGAGGGTAGCTACTGGTACGTATAAGTCGGGACTTGATCACCCCCGGCTGGGTCACCTGAATGAGGGGTATGATGTTGCGAGACCCGAAACGCAGATGACCTTGGGATACATCACTGAGGATACGTCCCAGGTGCATCCATGCAATGTTTTTTTTTTCTCCGTTCTACTTCTGGCATACACTCCTACTCTTTATTGCTTTATTGGTCCCATTGCAAACCTGTATGCCTTTGCATTGTTCTTATTGAACTTTTAACGTATGCTATTTAAGTATTTAATGACCTCTTCCATTAAGGAAAGGATTCCAAATAAGCCTGCTGGACTTCTTCCTTTTCTATATAATAATAATAACTTTTTGGTAACACTTTACAATAACGACCTGTTATAAAGCATTTATAAACATTTATAACTATGTGAATAGTTCGCTACTTACTAATACCTTACTAATAACGTATAAATGATGTTTAAACATAGTTATAAATGTCTAGGTAAACATTTACGGATGTCAACAATGATTGTTCATGATTATTACTGATCTACAAACTGCTTAGGTCGTGTAAAGTGTTACCAACTTTTCTTTTGATACGCATTGTTTCTATTTTAAAACCCATTTAGGCCGCATTTTTACGATTTTTCAAAAATAGCAGACCTACAAGCTCGTAGCGCGCCACTCGGTGGCGCGCTATGAGCTTGTAGATCTGCTATTTTTCAATAGCTAAAGTATAACATAATGCTTAGTTAAAACACCAAAAGGGGTTCCACGTCCAGAATGGGTTAAATTGCAATGTGCTAATACACTAAACTAGGGCTAATTTGGAAGCAGAAGTCACACAGACGGAGTTCTCTATTGAATAGAGAACTCTGTGTGAGTCTATTCAACCCCAGACAGTGTTCTTCCGCCAGGGTTGGAGAAACACCACACACACACACAGGTGTGCAGTATATGTGTGTGTGAGTGTGTTCCTCTCTGTGCGTGCTGCTCTGCACACCCACAGCTGCTGCACAAATGGACCCCAGAATTCAAGGTGTTAAAGGTGTGCCGGGTCAGCTTAAACATGGTGCAAAAGTGGTAGTACTGCAGGGAGGGAGCTACTCTGAGGTGCGAGAATGTGTCTGTGCGTGTGTGCGTGTGTGTGTGTGTGTGTGTGTGTGTGTGTGTCTGTGTGTGCGTGTGCCTCTGTGTTTTTTAGGCAAATGGACGGGACCTGCTGGCTCTAATTCATCCCCTCTCCTGTGTCAACACGGAGCTGTGAAACAGGACATGGGCCCCCGTAGCATTTGTGTTATGAGAAAGAGACACATGCCAGATGCTGACGTAGCCTCGTGGTGGCTATAATAATAAGGCCTTGTTGTTGTTCAGGGTTTTTTATATTTAGTTGCATTGTGCACTCAGAAAATAATGCTCACAAAGTGTGGCGTATTATGCAACGTAGTTGACTCACTGTGACCTTGTGGGTCAGTGTGCAAACGCCTGCAGCACGCAGTGATCTGCAAGCACAAAAGGTTGGGGTGTTTGAGTTGAGCGTTCCTCATCGTCTAGGTATTTAAGATGGTTGTAGTGCCATCAGCAAAAGTAAAAGTAGCCTTGCCGAGCCATGAGGCCAATAGGGCAGGAGCCCATCTCCTGTTTCTGTAGCGTGAGGCAGCTTGATGTACAAGTACACCCCCTGGACATGACGCTAGTATGTCGCAGGGACTTACCCCCAATCCAACCCCCCAGCAAGCACGGTCAGGACCTGGACGAATTAGTGACGTCTCTATTGGGGCCAGATCAAGTCAAACCAAGACTAGTCACATCTGGCCCAGAATATCACCTGATTTCAACCAACATAAATTCTGCCCACTAAGACAGACGTCCCTGGATGAATCAGAGAGAGTCTGATCGAGGCCAGATCAACTTAAGTCATATCATAACTAGTCAGATCTGGCCCACAATAAGCTATATTATTTCAACTGGTGAAGACGTCCTGGAAATGACGTAAAGATCATCCCCATATGGACTGGGATCTGGCCTAGTCCTGAACGTCACCGGAGTCACCATAACGTCATCATGACGTCATTTGGCTTGCTGGGCCTTGATGCTGAGTGTCAAGCAGGGAGGCACCGGGTCCCATTTTTAGAGTCTTTGGTATGACCCGGCTGGGGATCGAACCCCGACCTCCCAGTCTCAGGGCGGACACTCTAACCACAAGGCCACTGAGCTGGTCAGCAAAAGCTAATATGACAACGCTCACTGTGAGGAGAAAGTTATTCTCGCGTTACTTACCAGACTGTTGCCTCCGCCATTTCCAAACGCTTGACATCATACAGTCTGGACCAACGGAAGAGCTGTCATGAGTAAACTATAGAGCGGAAGTGGAGCCTCCTCCCCACTTCCGTTTCGTCTTTACAGTCGCGCACATTTATCCAAATATAAATATAAAACATCCAAGCATATATATAGCTTGTTGCTTAGCAGAAAGGGAAATAAGGAAATAAGCTCTAAAAGATATTTTTTAATATATTTTCGTGAACGGAAATGGCAGCTTCCGTTACTCAGCTCATGGGGGGCTATAGGTCCAGACTCTAAATAGCATTCGGAGATTGTACTTAGTTTAGACAGTTTTTGGTTTAGACTAGTCATTGGTTAGACCAGTCATTAGTCCTACAACTACAACCTATCTCAAACCCTCACCCTAAACCTAACATCCCACGGGGCAGCACACCTAAACCTAACCTTAACCCATGTCTAACCAATGACTAGTCTAAACTAAGTATGCACCCCGCGACTAGGAGAAAGTAGACGGCCAGTGACTGGATGTAGTTTTTATCTGTCGCGTGCGTGTCGACGAGGTGTTTTAAAAGGCTCCCCCGGCCGCGTTACTCACTGCATCCTGAATCAGCTGTGTGTCTGGGACTCTGGGCCAGGCGGGGTTGTGGCTGCTGGGTGGGCTGGCCGTGCTAAAAAAGACTCAACAACGTGGCTAGGCCTGCCTCGCTTCAACGCCCCAAGTCACTCTCTACTGCAGCTGGAGTACAGTCATCATCACACACACAGACACACACGCCCCCCACCACACACACACACACACACACACACACACACACACACACACACACACACACACACACACACACACACACACACACACACACACACACACACACACACACACACACACACACACACACACACACACACACACACACACGCCTCCCCCCCTCCCCCCCTCCCCCACACACACACACACACACACACACACACACACACACACACACACACACACACACACACACACACACACACACACACACACACACACACACACACACACACACACACACACACACACACACACACACACACACACACACACACACGCCTCCCCCCACACACACATACACACACCCAGACACACACGCCCCCCACACACACACACACACACACGCACGCGCACACGCACACACACACGCGCACACACACACACACACACGCATGCATGCATGCATATATACAGGAGGTGTGTACATGTAGCCAGATTATCAGTTTTGTATTCTACTCGTCATTTTTGAATACTGTAACTGTACACTGTTAATTTAACATAGATATACATTATTTGACACATAGTCAGTGTATGAGCGTTTCTCACTTCACACTCTCTCTCTCACACACACACACACACACACACACACACACAGTCTATAGATAGCCTACGTGTGTGCACGTGCGTGTGTGTGTGTGTGTCTGTGCGTGTGTGCATGTGTGTGTGCGTGCGTGCGCACGCAGTCACATTGACAGACACACACACCACTATAGGCTATAATTCTTAGTCTAGGTTTTTACACACCGGCAGAATGAGAGGAGTGAGTGAGTCATGCAAGCAAGCCGTGTCATTTCACCGCTCCGTAACCCATTCCGTGCCACGGACAGACAGAGCCCCGGGGGCCAGGGACTGCACTGCACCCACACCCTCACATCACGGACAGACAGAGCCCCGGGGGCCAGGGACTGCACTGCACCCACACCCTCACATCACGGACAGACAGAGGCCCCGGGGGCCAGGGACTGCACTGCACTCACACCCTCACATCATGGACAAATGGTAAATGGTGCATTTATATAGCGCCTTTATCCAAGGCGCTTTACATAGATTGTGCATCAATTCACCCATTCACACATGCATTCATACACCGATGGCGGCGGAAACCATGCAAGGCACCGACCAGCACATCAGGAGCAATTTGGGGTTCAGTCAGTGTCTTGCTCAAGGACACTTCGACACTAACTCTGGGGGAGCCCGCGTTCGAACTGGCAACCTTGCGGTTACCATCCAGCCACTCTACCCCTGAGCCACCGCCGCCCAGACAGACAGACAGAGCCCCGGGGGCCAGGGACTGCACTGCACTCACACCCTCACATCATCATCATGATGATGATCAGTAGCAGCAGCAGCAGCAGCCTGCACACACACACACACACACCACAGTGGCTATAAGTACGACTCTGGCCAAGACATTAGGCAAGGCAGCGCTGCAGGACTCTGGAGCCAACAACAGTCCAGTCTGGCTGGGGTGGGTGACCTCTGCTGGCCAGGGTTTGTAAGAAGAAGAAGAGGGGGGAAAAACAACTTGGGGCACTTGAGAGCTTTTTGGGACATCAATAGCATACCCTTTAGAAGTGCTCCGTGTCCTCTCGAGACATGGCGGGCAGGCACGGCGGTCGACCGTTCCAGCAGTGGCAAAACACAGAGCACCTCGTTAAAGAACAACACGGCCCTCTCTCACAGCCTTCTGTCCTCAGGTTACTCAACAGCGTAGTTTTAGTCAGCGCGCTCCGCTCACACACACACACTTAAAATACCTGGTTGCTAACAAACAAACCCTGGTAACCAACCACAGCTAGGGCTAGTGAAACTGATCAGGTTTACACACACAGACCACTCACTCAGAAAGCAACAGGGCTGCCTGGCACACATGGGAGGGAAAGCAGGTACATTCTAAAGCAACAGGGCTGCCTGGCACACATGGGAGGGAAAGCAGGTACATTCTAAAGCAACAGGGCTGCCTGGCACACATGGGAGGGAAAGCAGGTACATTCTAAAGCAACAGGGCTGCCTGGCACACATGGGAGGGAAAGCAGGTACATTCTAACCCCCGATGCCCACCTACACGTCGATGTGTGCTCTGCCATCAACATGTCAAATGGGTGCTGGGGTGCTGCTGGCTTAGGGACTTAACCCAGTTTGACCTGAGATCAGATTCTAAAAATGTCTTCTACATCCTGACAGTTTTCTGAAAAAGCTATGTTTCTATGTCAGTCGTTGTTCGATTTTTCAAAAATAGCAGACCTACAAGCTCGTAGCGCGCCACTCGGTGGCGCGCTACGAGCTTGTAGATCTGCTATTATTCAATAGCTAAAGCATAACATAATGCTAACACCAAAAGGGGTTCCCGCCCAAAATAGGCACGGAGGGGTGCAGCAAATCAGATGGCAGAGACAGGGGGATATAGCAAACATGTATTTATGTGTATTCTTCTTTGTGTTAGTCAATATTTATATCCAAAATTGTATAGTATACAATGAATGGATATAAATATTGACTTATCTGGCTATACAACATGCATGTTTATGTGTTCGATTGGTCCAATTGAGCTTTATTTCTTGTGCCATAGCGAGTGGCTAACAGCAGGTATATTAGTTTTGACTATCAATCAGTGGGAATTTTCGTGCCTGTACCTGTTCTTTCTCGCGCGTAAAATTAAATAAAAAGGTTCAACCAAAAAGTCAAATGGAATAAAAAAAATCACACCTGTGTGAAGTGAGTGGTGCAACTCTGTGTGTGTGTGTGTGTGGGGGGGGGGGGTTCCAGACCCACAGGAACGCACCCAGGGTGCCGGCACGGTTCCGGCGAGCCGCCCCGCGTCCGAAACGGTACAGAAATGACAGAGTTACCGTGTGGCGGTCCCTCTACTGTACCCTCTATACTGTACTGTACTGTACTGTACTGTACTGTCACTGTACTGTACTGGCACACCCGAAAGCGTCATATATACAGTTAATACGTGCGTGTTTGTGTGTGCGTTAGGTTGCGCACAGGTGGTGAAAAACAACCATGCTGTTTTCGTGCTCAGACGCACCCGCCCACCCACACACACAAATAGCTCCGTAAGGGAGTGGTTGCACCACTCAGAAAAGAAAGAGGGAAAAACAAGTGATAATTTCAGGCTCAAAGGGCTTTCATGGAACCCTGACTCCAGTTACAGTTCAGGTGGTGACAATATAAACACAGTGTGCGTCATTTTTATGGCAAAGCCTCGTCTGCCGAGCCAGCCAGGTATTTATTGTGGCAGCATTCTTGTTCGCCGTAGAAATGGGCAAGTCAGGCCTGAAGGCACCTGTAGAAATGACCGCTATGATGGTATAATGAAGGAGTACCTCCCCCTTGTAAGGCATTGCTAATATTACCCAATGTTAGTCATTTACAATTTATGCTTGTCAAATATACACTGTAGCAGTTTAAGATTTTACTGTAAAACGTATACACTGACATCTGTAAAATGCCAGTAATAACACACCATTTAGTCTTATAGTCCTATTTAGTCTTCTGAAAACCCTATAGTCGACTTAGGCTTTAGTCTTAGTCAACAAAATTAACACTAGCCCTCCATATTAGATCTGCCGAGTCAATTGGGGCTTTTAAATCCCTCCTCAAAACTCATCTGTTCTCCCTCGCCTTTTACTGCACCTGATTTACCTGTATATTGATTTCCTGCTCTGTGCTATTGTATGCTTTTATATTTTATTGTCTCTTTTTTGTTCATTGTTTTACATTGCTATGCTCTACTATCTTGTTTTACTCTGTTCGGCACTTTGGTCAGCCTTGGCTGTTGTAAATGTGCTATACAGGGTTGTTTTCGTCGACTAAAACTAAGAGGAAAAATGTCCGTCGACTACCTTTTTTCACTGACGAAAACTAAATGGAAACTAAATGAAAACTAAGCTACGATGACTAAAACTGAGACTAAATATATTGACAATTTAGTCAACAAATAAAAACTAGACTACAATTCTAGGAAGGCACTATTGGACAAGACATCCAGTATAAGTCATTTTTCACTTGGTTGCATGCTGAAAATAGCTGATCTACAAGTTCACAACGCGTCGCAGCGCGACGCGTTGTGAACTTGTAGATCGGCTATTTTCAGCAAGTGTAAAATCAGCCATTACGACGGCATCAAGGCCCACTAAAATACATTTTAGTCGACTAAATCAACTGTAGATTTAGTCGACTAAAATCTTATGATATTTAGTCGACTAAAACTAGACTAAACACTAAAACATTCCAGGTGACCAAAATGTGACTAAAACTAAATGAAAGCTATTCAAGTGACTATATGACTAAAACTAAAATCAAAATGTGCCGCCAAAAACAACACTGGTGCTATACAAATAAAGTTTGATTTGATTTGATACATGTTCATTAATTAATATCACTACACACAAAACTCATTACATAACACGGATCTGCGTACGTCGTACACCATATATGTGGAGTGGTGTGTGTGTACGGCTTGTTATGTCACTGCAAACCTGCAAAACAATAAATGGACTCATTGACTCGTCTTGATATGAACCAGGGAGAGGCTTTAAAGGATGGGCCTGCAATGCTCACAGAATGCTCACAAAGCCTCTTTATCTTGGTTTAGCTAAGGCAGAGCCACTGATCAAACTGGTTACAGAGAGAGGTGAAGTCTGATCCCTGGATATCTACAGTAATCCTCCGCATGCGGGCACAGAAACAAAAAACAAGTATAGAGACAATGTAACGGTTGTTTATAAACTCTAGACTAGACAATTTGACAACTTGCCACTATCAACTACGCTGTACGGGGGAGGGGGAGGGGGGGGGAGCCTCCTATAACCTAACAACAGAAAGAGAGAAGATATGGAATGATGAAACATCACCACAGCAGCGGTGGCCTAAGGGTTAGGGGAGCGCCCTTGTTGCCGGTTCGATTCCCCGGACGGGCAGGAAAAATCTGGGTGGGGAAGTGATTGGTCATCACTCACCCAACACAGCTGAAGTGCCCTTGAGCAAGGCACTGAACCCCCAACTGCTCCCCCTGGAGCTGCTTAGTGGCCAACAGTATAAGACTGTGGTTGTACTGGTCAGCTCCCAGGTTTTAGTGTGTGTGTGTGTGTGTGTGTGTGTGTGTGTGTGTGTGTGTGTGTGTGTGTGTGTGTGTGTGTGTGTGTGTGTGTGTGTGTGTGTGTGTGTGTGTGTGTGTGTGTGTGTGTGTGTGCAGGTAAATAAAGGATAAAAAACAAAAACAAAAAAACAACAGATTGTCTGATTAGAGACAGTCAGTCTCTGAAAGGAACTGGAACGATTCCTACAAAATGAAATTCAGAGTTGTTTAATATTAGGCCATCATGGACAAAATGCATTAGAGAAAACACCTGTATGTCACAATAGTATATCTATCTATCTCTATTCTATTCTATCGCTACTGACTCATATTCAACGCCCACATAGACTCTAGGAAACTGTGTGTAGTGTGTACTGTAGTCGCCTTTTTGGTGGGTGGCTGCGATACCAAAACAGTGACAACAGTGAGTTGCTAGGGACAACCACTAACATATACATCAGATATAAAGATCCAGACATATCCAGACAATACACCCACAGTAAAGCACAAGGACATTTCCTAATCCAGACAGTCCGTCCGGACGGACTACTTTCCAATACATTCTTCAGTATACTACGGTGTAATTAACAGAATACTTTCTGAAGAAACTCCTGTTGTGATAATTGTTCCAAACAAACGATGTCGCTCCCCCAGATGGGTTTCAGCGATAGGCCTAGGAGTCATTTCCATGTTATTCTCTGCATAAACAAGACGAGTGCCCGACCTTGTTGTGGATACAAGACAGATAGCAGCCAAGCCATCATTGTGCTCCTCCAGACGTTGCATAACGACGATAACATGATATAATAAATAACAGATTAACAGATAATATTGAGAGACCAGCTCTGGGACAGACAGGTTGTAGTGTCCTTATGTGATGATTGGGGAGCGTATACCCATGTTCCCCAGGTTCTATGTTTTGTCAACTTCTGAGCTGTCCACAGCCTCCATGGTTGAGCGGGGAACATAGAACCTTTTATAGAACCTTTTATTAGTTATGTGGGGAACATAGAACCTTTTTTGAGCGGGGAACATAGAACCTTTTTTTGGGGGGCCGGGTGAGTGGGGAACATAGAACCTGGGGAACATAGAACCTGGGGAACATAGAACCTTTTTTGAGTGGGGAACATAGAACCTTTTTTGAGTGGGGAACATAGAACCATTTCCGTCACCGCTAAACCCCTTACCCCTAAACGTCTTTGCCTTTTTTTTACTATTTCGCTAAACATTTTTGAATAGTTAAAATGGCCAGTCTACAAGCTCACAACGTGTCAATGTAGATTGGCTAGTTGAACTATTCAAAAATGTTTTTCAAAATAGTAAAAAAAAAGGCAAAGAAGTTTAGGGATAAGGGGTTTAGCGGTGACGAAAATGGAGCCCGAGGTCCGTCCAGTCTAAATCCTTTCCTGGGGGCAGACAGACAGACAGACAGTTAAGGGCTCTTTGCTCACCTTGAGGTCGAAGCTGCGAAGGCTGACCGCATCGCTGTTGTCTTTGTCTCTCCGCTTCCTCTTCTGTGAACGGATGAATAAGACAGGATTGTTAGTAGACGTTAAGACATTTAGAACTGTATTGAAACATATTAACATAATGTTTGTTTGTTTGTTTGTTTGATTAAATCCTTTATTGACATGTTTGACAAACAGGGTCTCAAAGTGTGCTTGAGTGGGTTCCAAATGGCCCCTGTACGGGTCTGTAACTCTGAGTGTACAAAACCGTAAGTATAGACAGGCTATTTGCAACTTTAGGCTAAACAACACAAGAATTCCAAAGGTCATCGGTAGATATAAAGGACTGGAAAGAAGCCAGAGGATTTGTAATCTACTGTAGCCAGAATTGGAGACGAGTACCATGTTTTGTTGGAAGGTAAGAATACTAGCATTATGAATTTCAGGCAAAAATACATGAATTAATTTTTTTACCCACCTATGTTCAAATTAATTGCATTACTAAAATCTGGAAAAAACAAAAAGTAATCTATAAATTGGGTGCTTTTCTGAAAAATGTTCTCCCACTGTTCAAATAGTGAAAGCCTTTCGATATGTCTGTATGTATTATTGTGTAATGTATTGTATACTTTTGATTGTATACTTTTATGAATCTGTGCTCCATACCATGCGATCATGGTCGTGAGTTAAATAAATGATGATGATAATGATGATGACAAAATGGAACCACATTTTTTTCCATTTTCGTTCCATTTGTACACCTCGGAGTTCTGGGGGGTCTTTGACATGAAAACATGTAGAGAACCACTGTACACTAAATAGAACAGAGACCATTTTGGGTGGGAACCCATTTTGGTGTTAGCATTATGTTATGCTTTAGCTATTGAAAAATAGCAGATCTACAAGCTCGTAGCGCGCCACCGAGTGGCACGCTACGAGCTTGTAGGTCTGCTATTTTTTTTAAATCGTGAAAATGTGCCTCAAATCTTTGAATATATTCTATTCAGAGTTTCAGTTTTTAACTCAAATCTTTGCTTCTGGGGGGGGGGGGGGGGGGTCCCTGGAACAACATATTTTCAGATGGGGGTCGGCGGCCAATTACAGATCATTTTTGGGGGTCCTTGACACGAAATATTGAGCACCACAGATACCGAAACATGAGGTTTTTCTTTTAAGACATTTTTAAAATTTCGACGTCAGGCCTAAATAGGGTTAATTAGTATCATCGGTAACACCTGTGAGGGAAGTATGGAGGAAGGGTCCCGGAAGCATATTGAAGAGTTATTCTGTGTGCATCCACTGCATTGAGCCACCATTCATTCATCAGTGTGTTCAAACAGATAGTGAAGTTCCCGGGGTTTTTGGTAATACGCATTTGAAGAAAAGACTAACATGGTCTGGTGGTCACTTCAGTGAAGTATAGCCTATAGTCTCATACATAGACCTAGACTAGACCTCAATGAAGAAGACAATGACCAACCACTCCATCCCACAGTCTCCCTACTGGACACACTATATACGCTTTATCCCTGGGGCAGCAAGGGCCTGTGGAGCCCCCCCCCCCCCCCCCTAACCCCCCTCCCCTCCCCTCCATTCTATTGCAGCGATACAAAGGCCACTGCTGGGGGTCTTATTGGAAACAGGAAAGGGTTAATTAGGCAATGTGACACTTCAACACCTGCTTGTGGACAGTCAGTCATGGTCTGGCCTACTAGTAGTGGAGGCTATAAACGTCTCGAGGGCTGAGGGGAGGAATGGACTCTTGTGGGGGTCCATTCCTCTCCTGTCATTACAGTCCATTAACTATGGACACACACAGGACGTCCAGACCTGACTGACCTGCCCAGTGAAGAGGGGCCAAAATGGACATTATGGTCATTGACTGACTGGCTGACAAAGAACGGCACCATTTTATTTGCTTGTTTGTTAGTCTTGTGAACGGGGGTGACAATTATACAACAGGGCATTTCCCCCTCATTTGCCAAATGAGTTTGTTTCCCCCCCGTCTTCTTACGACACAGTACTTGTGAAACAATAATTCAAAATAACTTGAAAATTTCCTTACAAAGCACATTTTTTTTAATTGTTCCAGATCAAACTTTTGACCGGGAGCAATTATTGCTCCCGGTCAAAAGTTTGATCTGGAACAATTAAAAAAATGTGCTTTGTAAGGAAATTTTCAAGGTGTGTTTGGCTGGCATGTGAGAGAGGAACAATGTCCTGCATAAATGCACTTTTGACCAACATCAAAGAATCGCATAATAGCATTATCACGCTGCTAATCAAATGGGATTCTAATAAGCTGCCGGCATTGATTTAGCGTTGTTGCAGGAAGCAATCAAATGCAGTAGATTCATTCATTTGGCTTCGGGCTTTAAAACTAACTGAGGGATTAACAAGGCGACACAATAGCAGGGCTGTTGTTGATGTTGCAGGAAAGCAGAAGACATTGAAAGCACTTGTGAGGTAATGCACCATTACTTACAACAGCCTCTGTTCATGTAAATGGCTTTTTCCCAACACTTTAATCAAGCATCAAAGGCAGCCATTGCGATGTCAACAATACAGTTTCGTTAAATAACGTACCTATTGTACTGGCAAAATTAAAGATATTTCACTTTGGAGAAGATATTTTCATTTCCCCCACACCTCCAAATGAACTCATCATGAGTGTTTAATGGCCCATAACAGCCACCTCAACCACCCGGCCTTGTTTTTATATCCGCTCCATTCGCTGCCATTTGTTTGCTTTGATAACCTAGTGCTAATATCACACCTATCTGCAAACTGGGGCAAACATGGACCCTAATGCTTTCCCCCAGTAACCAAGATTATATATACATTTGAACTTATGTAATTCAGCCACAAGGCTTGTTAAATGAGCATTAACAAGGGCTTTGCTACAGTAGTTCATGACACCGGACACACACACACACACACACACACACAGCTTACTTTTGAATGTTGAAATCTATGTTCGAAGCGGATATTCAAAGTAGGTTTATCAAAAATGGAGAGAAAAGCCAGGTCAGCGGTGGTGGTGATTGTGTGTCCATGTTGGGGCAGCTGATTTCAGCAGCTCATTGTCCACAGACTCAGCTGTGCGTGCTAAGTGTCAACACGCTTTCCAAGTAAAATATTGCTTCAGGCCTGTGCTCCGCCTCCTGGCTATACATAAGATAGAGACACATTGAGTGTAATCTTTATATAAAAACAAAGCTGGAGGTTTGGTTGGGGAGGTCTGGTTCAAACACCCGTCCGTCAACAGAAACGGTCACCTTTCCGCTGACGACCAACAGGAACGCAAACTGTTGCAGCTTCAGTCTACTCTAATCTAACAGCAACCGATTAGAAAACCAATTTCAGCAAGAGAGACAGAGTCTGTCATACAACAAAGATATAGGTTATGCTTTACGAGTCCACTCAACTCACTTTGGGCAGGTTACAGAGGGTTACTGACAACTATGAGAGCAAGGACCATTTACCTGTTTAAAGTAAGTAAGTAAGTAGCCTTGCCGAGCCATGAGGCCCATAGGGTAGGAGCCTTAGAGTATATATGAATAGAGACGGCACCCGGATGAAACCCTGAGGCGAAATGGACATAGTGGCCGAATTTGATATTGCAGCGTGGGCCCAAACACATGAACGCGCTGGTCCGTTGACTATCATTGTGCACGTTCACGATGACACGTGAACGCTGAATGCCTGCAATGGTAGTCAGCGGCAGCGCGTTCATGTGTTTTGGGCCCAATCCATCCCAGAATGCACTCTGTTCCTACCCAGAATGCACAGTGAAATCGCCTCATGCGCTTTTGAGCAACTTAATGCAAGTGGATGGGAGGAGAACTCGGGTGCCGTCTCTATTCATATATACTAGTAAGGTAGGAGCCTATCTCCTGTTTCTGTAGCGTGAGGCAGCTTGATGTACAAGTACACCCCCTGGACATGACGCTAGTATGTCGCAGGGACTTACCCCCAAATCCAACCCTTGATGCTGAGTGTCAAGCAGGGAGGCACTGGTATGAACCGGCCAGGGATTGAACCCCAACCTCCCAGTCTCAGGGCGGACACTCTAACCACAAGGCCACTGAGCTGTTTTTTTTTACATGTTTGGTCGACCATTATTTGACTTTTTCCCCCGGTATTGATATCGTTTTCTCAAAAGTAGCAGAGCTAATGTGTTGTGAGCTTTGATTAGAAAATTATTAGAATTAATTTTGCACTTTTGGTCAAAATATCAGTCAAGTGTCAGTCTAGGACTCTCCAAAAATATGGCATCATTCGGGCTCTAGTAACTAAGTAACTAAGTCGATAGACAATCAGATACAAGAGAGATACACAGGAGTCAGCCATGATGAAACGGTCCACGTACGCAACACTAACTAACTAAGGCTTTGACAGGTCTGAGGGAGGTTCATAGCTTTGACGGGTCTGAGGGAGGTTCATAGCTTTGACGGGTCTGAGGGAGGTTCATAGCTTTGACAGGTCTGAGGGAGGTTCATAGCTTTGACAGGTCTGAGGGAGGTTCATAGCTTTGACAGGTCTGAGGGAGGTTCATAGCTTTGACAGGTCTGAGGGAGGTTCATAGCTTTGACAGGTCTGAGGGAGGTTCATAGCTTTGACAGGTCTGAGGGAGGTTCATATGCTTTGACAGGTCTGAGGGAGGTTCATAGCTTTGACAGGTCTGAGGGAGGTTCATATGCTTTGACAGGTCTGAGGGAGGTTCATAGCTTTGACAGGTCTGAGGGAGGTTCATATGCTTTGACAGGTCTGAGGGAGGTTCATAGCTTTGACGGGTCTGAGGGAGGTTCATAGCTTTGACAGGTCTGAGGGAGGTTCATAGCTTTGACAGGTCTGAGGGAGGTTCATAGCTTTGACAGGTCTGAGGGAGGTTCATAGCTTTGCAGTTTTGCTGACTGAGAGTCTGCGGAATGAATGGCTATTGTTTGTCGTTTCTTCACCGCCTCTTGCTGGTGCAGCGGCCTACACCGTTTCATATTATTACAATGACATCATGGGCCCAGCATTTAAACAAACCCCACTCTCTCAACTGAGAATATGTTAATCTTTTATCCTGGCTGGAGTCTGGATTGGACCCAGGTGAAACTAGTGCAGCGCTAGTAGTGCTCTGGATTGGACCCAGGTGAAACTAGTGCTCTGGATTGGACCCAGGTGGTGAAACTAGTGCAGCACTAGTAGTGCTCTGGATTGGACCCAGGTGGTGAAACTAGTGCAGCGCTAGTAGTGATCTGGATTGGACCCAGGTGGTGAAACTAGTGCAGCGCTAGTAGTGATCTGGATTGGACCCAGGTGGTGAAACTAGTGCAGCGCTAGTAGTGCTCTGGATTGGACCCAGGTGGTGAAACTAGTGCAGCGCTAGTAGTGATCTGGATTGGACCCAGGTGGTGAAACTAGTGCAGCGCTAGTAGTGCTCTGGATTGGACCCAGGTGGTGAAACTAGTGCAGCGCTAGTAGTGATCTGGATTGGACCCAGGTGGTGAAACTAGTGCAGCGCTAGTAGTGATCTGGATTGGACCCAGGTGGTGAAACTAGTGCAGCGCTAGTAGTGCTCTGGATTGGACCCAGGTGGTGAAACTAGTGCAGCGCTAGTAGTGATCTGGATTGGACCCAGGTGGTGAAACTAGTGCAGCGCTAGTAGTGCTCTGGATTGGACCCAGGTGGTGAAACTAGTGCAGCGCTAGTAGTGCTCTGGATTGGACCCAGGTGGTGAAACTAGTGCAGCGCTAGTAGTGATCTGGATTGGACCCAGGTGGTGAAACTAGTGCAGCGCTAGTAGTGCTCTGGATTGGACCCAGGTGGTGAAACTAGTGCAGCGCTAGTAGTGCTCTGGATTGGACCCAGGTGGTGAAACTAGTGCAGCGCTAGTAGTGATCTGGATTGGACCCAGGTGGTGAAACTAGTGCAGCGCTAGTAGTGCTCTGGATTGGACCCAGGTGGTGAAACTAGTGCAGCGCTAGTAGTGATCTGGATTGGACCCAGGTGGTGAAACTAGTGCAGCGCTAGTAGTGCTCTGGATTGGACCCAGGTGGTGAAACTAGTGCAGCGCTAGTAGTGATCTGGATTGGACCCAGGTGGTGAAACTAGTGCAGCGCTAGTAGTGCTCTGGATTGGACCCAGGTGGTGAAACTAGTGCAGCGCTAGTAGTGATCTGGATTGGACCCAGGTGGTGAAACTAGTGCAGCGCTAGTAGTGATCTGGATTGGACCCAGGTGGTGAAACTAGTGCAGCGCTAGTAGTGATCTGGATTGGACCCAGGTGGTGAAACTAGTGCAGCGCTAGTAGTGCTCTGGATTGGACCCAGGTGGTGAAACTAGTGCAGCGCTAGTAGTGATCTGGATTGGACCCAGGTGGTGAAACTAGTGCAGCGCTAGTAGTGCTCTGGATTGGACCCAGGTGGTGAAACTAGTGCAGCGCTAGTAGTGATCTGGATTGGACCCAGGTGGTGAAACTAGTGCAGCGCTAGTAGTGATCTGGATTGGACCCAGGTGGTGAAACTAGTGCAGCACTAGTAGTGCTCTGGATTGGACCCAGGTGGTGAAACTAGTGCAGCACTAGTAGTGATCTGGATTGGACCCAGGTGGTGAAACTAGTGCAGCGCTAGTAGTGCTCTGGATTGGACCCAGGTGGTGAAACTAGTGCAGCGCTAGTAGTGCTCTGGATTGGACCCAGGTGGTGAAACTAGTGCAGCGCTAGTAGTGCTCTGGATTGGACCCAGGTGGTGAAACTAGTGCAGCGCTAGTAGTGATCTGGATTGGACCCAGGTGGTGAAACTAGTGCAGCGCTAGTAGTGATCTGGATTGGACCCAGGTGGTGAAACTAGTGCAGCGCTAGTAGTGCTCTGGATTGGACCCAGGTGGTGAAACTAGTGCAGCGCTAGTAGTGATCTGGATTGGACCCAGGTGGTGAAACTAGTGCAGCGCTAGTAGTGCTCTGGATTGGACCCAGGTGGTGAAACTAGTGCAGCGCTAGTAGTGATCTGGATTGGACCCAGGTGGTGAAACTAGTGCAGCGCTAGTAGTGATCTGGATTGGACCCAGGTGGTGAAACTAGTGCAGCACTAGTAGTGCTCTGGATTGGACCCAGGTGGTGAAACTAGTGCAGCACTAGTAGTGATCTGGATTGGACCCAGGTGGTGAAACTAGTGCAGCGCTAGTAGTGCTCTGGATTGGACCCAGGTGGTGAAACTAGTGCAGCGCTAGTAGTGCTCTGGATTGGACCCAGGTGGTGAAACTAGTGCAGCACTAGTAGTGATCTGGATTGGACCCAGGTGGTGAAACTAGTGCAGCACTAGTAGTGATCTGGATTGGACCCAGGTGGTGAAACTAGTGCAGCACTAGTAGTGATCTGGATTGGACCCAGGTGGTGAAACTAGTGCAGCACTAGTAGTGCTCTGGATTGGACCCAGGTGGTGAAACTAGTGCAGCACTAGTAGTGCTCTGAGTCTGGATTGGACCCAGGTGGTGAAACTAGTCACTAGTAGTGCTCTGGATTGGACCCAGGTGGTGAAACTAGTCACTAGTAGTGCTCTGGATTGGACCCAGGTGGTGAAACTAGTGCAGCGCTAGTAGTGCTCTGGATTGGACCCAGGTGGTGAAACTAGTCACTAGTAGTGCTCTGGATTGGACCCAGGTGGTGAAACTAGTCACTAGTAGTGCTCTGGATTGGACCCAGGTGGTGAAACTAGTCACTAGTAGTGCTCTGGATTGGACCCAGGTGGTGAAACTAGTGCAGCGCTAGTAGTGCTCTGGATTGGACCCAGGTGGTGAAACTAGTGCAGCGCTAGTAGTGCTCTGAGTCTGGATTGGACCCAGGTGGTGAAACTATAGCCAAGAAATGTTAATTTACACATTGACAGAAGAATTGTACTACTTTTGTAGAGTAGTTCTATGTATCAAGATCAGTTCAGGAATACACATGATTCTCTCTCTCTCTCTCTCCCCCTCTCCCCCTCTCCCTCTCTCTCTCTCTCTCTCTCTCCCCCCCCCCCCCCCCCCCCTCGAGTCGCATGCTAATGGCACAATAAATACCCACAAGCTGGTGTCCTGCCAGAATACACATAGACTCGACCTATGCAATTACCAGGACAAAGCAATCCGCATGGAGGAGGAGGAGGGAGGTATAGGAGCTGGGGGGGAATACCTCGCTTCCAAGGACCAAGGAGCCCTTCTCATCCCTCTCTCTACGGCATCATGCTGAGGAGTCTGAGGACTTCACAGTCAGTGGTCAGAGAAAGCTCAGCCCCGCATCCTGAAATTTACACTGTTGACACAGACAAGGGCCTGCCCGCCATAACGCATTCTGACCTGAGATCAGATTCTAAAAATGTCTTCTACATCCATGACAGTTTTCTGAAAAAGCTATGTTTCTATGTCAGTCGTTTCTTCGATTTTTCAAAAATCTCTCTCTCTCTCTTAGTGGCAGCGGTGGCCGAACGGATTGCGGAGCGGTCTTGATACCGGAAGGTCGCCAGTTCGAATCAGCGGTCCGACACGTTAAAATTACCACCGCTGAAGTGCCCTTGAACAAGGCATTGAACCACTACGATGAAATGTTCTATGAGCAGGGCCTGGCTGGAAACAAGTTCTTGAGCTTAGCCCAGATACCCTGGGTAAATATAGTAATCATTTCATTTAATTTAATTTCATTTCATTTCTCTCTCTCTCTCTCTCTCTCTCTCATTAGCAGGCAACAGCGCAGCACTATCTCTCTCTCTCTGTTTCTGGCACAACAGCGCCACTTTTGGTACTCATTGGTACTGGTGCTCATTAACGTCACACACAAACATAGTCACATAGTTGAACACACATAGTTGAACGTCACGGACATTGCTGTTCCTTGGAGTGGTTGCACCACTCAAAAATAGCAGATCTACAAGCTATGAGCTTGTAGATCTGCTATTTTTCAATAGCTAAAGCATGACATAATGCTAACACCAAAAGGGGTTCCCGCCCCAAAATGGGATAATTAGCAATGTTCGCGTGAAAATATCGGACGCACCTTGGCGGCTGACATTCTGATTAAAGCTGGAATGCTGCTCTATCAGACAAGTGACTTCTGGGCGTTTCGTCTCGACATGTTGCTTAATCCTTTTTGAGCGGGAACCCCTTTTGGTGTTAGCATTATGTTATGCTTTAGCTATTGAAAAATAGCAGATCTACAAGCTCGTAGCGCGCCACCGAGTGGCGCGCTACGAGCTTGTAGGTCTGCTATTTTTGAAAAGTCGAAGAACGACTGACATAAGAAACATAGCTTTTTCAGAAAACTGTCGGGATGTAGAAGACATTTTTAGAATCTGATCTCAGATCAAAATGGGTTAAGAGAGACGGAGAAGGCAGTGGATCTGATTCCTGACATTGTTAATTATCCTTAAAAGGCAGTGGATCTGATTCCTGACGTTGTTAATTATCCTTCACATTCCAATTTAAACGATGGCAGGTTCTGGTTTGATCTGGCATTAGAGCTGGAGACTTGACCCATTTAGGCCTAACATCGAAATTTAAAAAATGTCTTCAAAATCCTGACGGTTTTCTGAAAAACCTTATGTTTCTGTATCAGTGTGGTGCTCAATATTTCAAGTCAAGGACCCCAAAAGTATATGTAATATGCCTCCACCCCCCATCTGAAAATATGTTGTTCCAGGGACCCGCCCCAGAAGCAAAGATTTGAGTTAAAATGTTCACTGTAATAATATATATTCAAAGATTTGAGGCACATTTTCACGATTTAAAATAAATAGCAGACCTACAAGTTCAGCGCCGAGTGCCGCGCTATGAGCTTGTGGATCTGCTATTTTCCAATAGCTAAAGTATAACATAATGCTTAAAACACCAAAAGGCCACTTTTGAAAAGGGGTTCCCGCCAAAAATGGGCTAATTCGCATTCTGCTTGTCACCGTTACAACAAGCCCCCTGCACCCTGCCAGGGCCTTGACTTGATGTATTCTGAGACAATGCACCTCCAAAAACAAGCCCAAAACAAGCCAACTCTTAGCGAGAGAAATAAGCCAAATCTTCCCTCAAGCCAAAACAAGCCCAACTAGAAAAAGTGCCCTTCTGGGCACAGGTCTCCACCAGGAGGATAGGACTGTGTGAGATGTTTGTCAAAATGTTTAGGAGTAATATAAACATGTTTGCCTTTGATGGCAATTGGATGATTTGAGGCATTTTGTTCCAAAAATGTGTTTAGCAAAAATCAACCTGTTGGTGGCGCTATAACAGACCAATGTGAAAAGGGTGGGATATATTCCTCAGCCTAGTAAGAAAATGTGTGAAAGATTTCACGTAAATTGCATGCTGCGTTCATGATTTGAGGCTTTTGTTCAAAACGGGGCAATCTTGCAAACTGTGAAAGCCAATTATAGCCAATTAGGATGGAATATGAAATATCGGACAGATCCGACTTGAGCACATGACCATAGAGATACTGTGTAACGATTTGCGAGATGTTTGGACAGAATCTGGAGGAGTAATATCAAAAAATGTGTTTTACAAAAGTCGGCCTCCTGGTGGCGCTATAAAAGGCAGATGCGGAAAATGCAGGTCAAAGGTTTGTCCTTGGCCTCTGGGAGTGTGCATGCAACGTTTCACGCAGATCGGTGCAGTTTTAGGTAAAAAATGTGAAAAGCTGCCTCATGGTGGCGCTATAACAGGCCGTTCTGGAAAATGCGGGGCAGAGGTTCATCGTTGGCATCCAGGGAGTGTGTGTGCAAAGTTTGGCATCGCCCGGGTTAACGGTGCCGGAGATTAGCTGGTAACGGACGGACACACTCACACACACACACACACACACGGACGGAGTGCAAAACATACTCTCTCCCCATGCCTTCGGCCTGGTGGAGACAATAATATCGCCATATAATACTAATAAATAAATATTTGATGCATTTATCATTATAAATACTAGTATCTATGTCTATAATTATGAATGTTTTGGTCATTTATTAATTATTATACTATTCCACACATAGTATAGACACCAGACCCATTCTGTCACTCGGAGTGATTCACACTTCCTCAAACCTATGGGTATTTATAGCATATACACATCAAAGAAATGTTGGCTTGTTTGATATTCAAAACAAGCCACCGAATTTTTTTAAACAAGCCCAAAAAAACCTTGTCACAATGCACCACCAAGCACCCAGGGAATGCTTTGCTCCAACTGTTCAAGGTTCCCTTTGGTTGGGGGGGGGGGGGGGGGGGGGCGGGGGGGACACTCCCTACCTGTACCTGGGACTGAGTCAGCCAGAGTGAGAGAGAAAAGCCCCCTGTGACCACTTCAAAGGCTCAAAGACGTGGCCAAAACCTCTTCATGTTTCAAGTGCAAAGGGCTTGAGATAAGAGGGGAGGTGAACCAAAGGAAAAAAACACACACATTTCCAAGTCTCTTTTATCACTCTTCTAGATTTGTAAAAGGGGAGGTGGTCTAAAGGCGGGGTAGGGGGGGTAATTTGGAGGGCAAGCTAACGAGAAGCATATGTTTTGGGATGAGCTAAGCGTGCCAGCTACAGACATTGGTGAATCAAAGGCAGCACAGCTGGCACAAGATGAAATAACTCCGGGCCTTCTCTTTTCTCTCAGTTCAGGAATACACATGATTCTCTCTCTCTCTCTTTCTCTCTCTCTCTCTCTACAGCCCTCCTTAAATTACCTCCTCCTCTGTCCTCAGATGAGCAATAGATAGGGTGTCAGCCGGCAGTCATAGTTTAATACATTTTGGCCTGACGTCGAAATTAAAAAAATGTAAATCATGACAGTTTTCTGAAAAAACCTGTGTTTCTATGTCAGTGGTGCTAAACCTTTTTCATGTATTTTGCCACCGACCCCTATCTGAAAATATGTTGTTCCAGGGACTCCCCCAGAAGCAAAGATTTGAGTTAAAAACGTTCGCTCTGAAATATATATTCAATGATTTGCGCCACATTTTAACGATTTTTCAAAAATAGCAGACCTACAAGCTCGTAGCGCGCCACTCGGTGGCGCGCTATGAGCTTGTAGATCTGCTATTTTTCAATAGCTAAATTATAACCATGTTTAAAACACCAAAAGGGGTTCCCGCCCAAAATGGATTAAAGCCAGGCATGCTTACACTCTCATCATGCCCGCTGTTTTGAATCAGGCCACCTCATTCAGGCTGATTATAAAGTACAGGCGAGCCAATCTAGGAGGAATGACAACTATTTGCAGGGGACTGGCTGATTGATTTCTCCTAGGAGGGTAAGATGTTGGCTATCTGACGATGATATGCCCCAGGTGGTCATGCGGAAAGGCACAGGCAAAGGAGATGCCAGAGAAGTACAGAATTCTGAAAACCAAGGACAGGAAAAGGAATGCATGGTGCATACCTTACGTACTTATAGACTAGAGTAGCTTCAAAATACATTTAAAACTCAGTTTTACCTCTTAAAATGGTAAATGGTAAATGGTGCATTTATATAGCGCCTTTATCCAAGGCGCTTTACATAGATTGTGCATTACATTCACCCATTCACACACACATTCATACACCGATGGCAGCGGAAACCATGCAAGGCACCAACTAGCACATCGGGAGCAATTAGGGGTTCAGTGTCTTGCTCAAGGACACTTCGACAGTAACTCTGGGGGAGCCCGGGTTTGAACTGGCAACCTTGCGGTTACCATCCAGGCACTCTACCCCTGAGCCACCACTGTACAAAGACAGAGCTTAGATTTTCAGGAAAAAGTCTGATTCAGTGAAAACCATGGTTGGTGAAAATATATTCATGGAAGCTTTGGAATGGGAATTTGACGAGGAGTGTACACTTGTAACCAAATAGATGTTACCGGGTACATTTAGTTTTAGTGAATACCAAACAACTCGCCCCTTTACCAACTCGCCCCTTTACCAACTCGCCCCTTTACCAACTCGCCCCTTTACCAACTCGCCCCGGGCGTATAGCCGGCGGAACAGTGCAGCCTGGTATTCCTAAAGTAATCTAAGTAAGTTATGCTTAAACGCCTAAACCTAACCTTATTCCTAATTAGAACAGAGCCAGGACAATAGCAGTAACACAAAGCCATTCAGATTCACTAATTGACACTAATGGGCTTGATGGGTGGACTTAATCCCCTCAAAAGTTTAATCATCAAGGTTGAATCATCAATCAACCCTTTAATCGTTGACCTCAGAGGTATACGACTAATTAATTGCCCAGACTCTTCTTCAACCAAGATGGCGAAAGCAAACATTCTTTGTTCGGTACTCATACAATAGTTTGGTACAAAACACTGAAGTCCTTAAACCAGAAACCTAAACCTCAGTAAAACTATGCCTAAACCTAACCTTATTCCTAAACTTAACCTCAGTAAAACTATGCCTAAACCTAACCCTATTCCTAAACTCAACCCCAGTAAAACTATGCCTAAACCTAACCCTATTCCTAAACTTAACCCCAGTAAAACTATGCCTAACCCTAACCCTATTCCTAAACTCAACCCCAGTAAAACTATGCCTAAACCTTACCCTATTCCTAAACTTAACCCCAGTAAAACTATGCCTAACCCTAAACTTATTGGGACGACCGTACCTGTTACCCATTTAGTTGCATTTGCACATTTTCATTCCATTTAAGACGGAGGATTTAATGTGTAGGAAGTCTCTTTCACGGAGTGTTTGACAGTGAACAGAGCTACCGGGGCGTCCGTGACTCTGATGAAAGCTCCACAACGCAGCTGGCTCTGAAGCCAGATCTGTGGGACAGCCAGGAAGTTAGCTAACGTTACGCCGTGTGTCCTGTCTTGGCACGAGAGGACGACCCAAGAACGAAGCCCCAAGAGTCATCTTCACTTTAACCCATTTAGACCTGGGGACGATTCTACAAATGTCTTCTAAATCCGCATGTTTCTATGTCAGTCGTATTCGCCAACATATTCATGTCAATTGACCGCCGACCCCCATCTGAAATGAAATGATTACTATATTTACCCAGGGTATCTGGGCTAAGCTCAAGAACTTGTTTCCAGCCAGGCCCTGCTCATAGAACATTTCATCGTAGTGGTTCAATGCCTTGTTCAAGGGCACTTCAGCGGTGGTAATGTTAACGTGTCGGACCGCTGATTCGAACTGGCGACCTTCCGGTATCAAGACCGCTCCGCAATCCGTTCGGCCACCGCTGAAAATATGTTGTTCCAGGGACCCCCCCCCCCCGCAGAAGCAAAGATTTGAGTTTAAAAACGTTCGCTCTGAAAGAATATATTCAAAGATTTGTGCCACATTTTCACGATTTTAAAAAAATAGCAGACCTACAAGCTCATAGCGCGGCACTCGGTGCCGCGCTATGAGCTTGTAGATCTGCTATTTTTCAATAGCTAAAGCATAACATAATGCTAACAGCAAAAAGGGTTCCCGCCCAAAAGGGGTTAATCACTGACATTACGGAATGTCTGCACGGCAAGAAGTTACATTTAGTTACATATAATTAGCTTTTAAAACATTTTAATTAAATTTCAAAGCCTTTCAAGGCATATAAAGTAGACTATTTTCAACATAATTATATATGCCCCCACCATCCGTCCTTTCATTTTATAGCCTTTGCCATGTAATAATACATGTCTAAATGTGTTTACAAACTGTCTATTTACCGCTTTTGCCCAAATATATCATACATAAACATAGACCATTTTTTCATTCATGGCTTTAGATTGTTTCAGTAAAATGTTACCCGGCTTATCTGAATAACCAAGTCTATTTTGGCTGAAGACCAAAAGAAAAAAAGACAAGATTTCACTGCAGATATGAGACAAAACGTATTAATATTGCAATTTTGAATTTCACTTGTAAATCAATATTTTTTTCACCAGCTATTCAAAATGCATTAAACGCAGTAGTAACAATAAAGAAATAACCAATTGGATGATATTTAAAGGGGCATTTCACTCATTTTCAACATTTTACTATGTCATTAATAGAATGTGCCCATCGTTTATAGCGCCCGGACCACTTTCACAGACGGACCGGATGTTGTTGTTGATGTGTGTATAGCAGCTAACAATAGCCACACCACTCTAGAGTCGATCAACAACAACGGGAGGTAAGAATAAATCTATTGCGACTAGCGACTGGACAGCGGAGCGCCGTCAAACACAGGATCTTTTTTCATAATTAGACGGGATGATTTAGATCGCGAGTTATGAATGTTTAAAGATTTTCGTTGTCGTCAGCTAAACAGGCAGGGAACATTTTCGATGACGTGTCACTGTTGTGCAACACAGAGGATTGGGCAACAAGCGCCTCTAGGCTGTAGAGCGATGCGATCAGTTTTCATAGCACTAATTTGACTAATTTTGACAAATTACCGTCCACTTGAACTTGACGGTGATCTCCGTCCTGCGCCTCCAAGGTGTTAATATACCTTAGAGCCGTCTGGGAAAAAAATCATTAACATGGTGAAGTACATCTTGATGATGTCATCAAGATGTGTTTCACCATGTTAATGATTTTTGAAAATGAGTGGAATGCCCCTTTAATTGGATTACCTGTCTCAGGTAAATTTCAAGTTTATTGTCAAACTCCAGTGGTTTTCCTTGAAAACCAGACCAACATGTTCTTGAAAATGTTTGGCAGTAAATAATATAAAAGTATGACAACTGCAAAACAATGCCAGACCCCAGTATGATACATCGTTTCTCAGATGATCTCCATGTTAAACTGTATCAACTTTCATTAAATGCATTAAACCAAGACCCAGTTCAAGACGAGGTCAACTGGACGTTGTAGCTCCAACACTCACCAGACTGAAGGTCCATTGTGATCCTGGGGTGAGGAAGGTGAACGAGCTTCCTCTTCGCAGGGACCTGAAAATACAAAAATGCAAAAAAAATTACATTACAATACTGCTGTATTTGGTTACACAAAACACATCCTAGCGTCATAAAGGCCTGACCTAAAAAATTTAAAAAAATCTTCTAAATCCTCCAGTTTTCTGAAATAAATATTTTCACGATTTTTCAAAAATAGCAGACCTACAAGCTCATAGCGCGCCACTCGGTGGCACGCTATGAGCTTGTAGATCTGCTATTTTTCAATAGCTAAAGCATAACATAATGCTAACACCAAAAGGGGTTCCCGGAGTTACGACAACTCCGTTCACTTCATGGGGCTTCAGTCTCTTCTACATAGACTTCTATTGGTTTGTCCCCGTTTGTCCCTTCAAAAGGGGACAACCGGAAGTTTACGGAATGCATTGGAGTCTATGGGCTCGCGCGAGTACATGAACCACGTGAGCAGGCTGTTTTCTGCCCCCTCAATGTCGTAACTCTGTCTTACTCTATGGCTCTGGTTTTACCTAAGCATCAAAATATAGAAATTCAATATGTACTCGAGCAAAAGTATTGGCTTCAAAATGTACTTAAAGGACGAAAAGTAGAAAGCACTCATTATGCAGAATGTCTCATTTCAAGTTTCAATAAAAAAATCACACCCGTGTGAACTGAGTGGTGCAACTCCCCCCCTTACACCCCCCCCCTCTCTCTCTCTTGCTCTCATTAGCAGGCAACAGTGCGGCACTATTTCTCTCTCTCTGTTTCTGGCACGACAGCGCCCCTACTGGTACTCATGAGTCACACACAAACATAGGTTAACACGAGTCACATAGGTGTCACACGGACACGGACATTGCTGTTCCTTGGAGTGGTTGCACCACTCAAAAATATTTTGAAAATAGAAGATCAAAATGCGTCGCAACGCGACACTTTGTGAGCTTGTAGATCGGCTATTTTCAAACGGCCCGAAATGTACTATATACTGTATGGTTGAAGTTGTTAATGTATGTTTTATAATAATCAACATCCACAAAGTTTTCAAATAACTCTAGTAGGAGTAAAAGTACATTTGTCTCTGAAATATAGTGGAGTAGAAGTAAAAGTATTTGGAAATTGGAAATACTAATACAACCCTGATTCTGGATGGGAACCCATTTTGGTGTTTTAACTAAGCATTATGTTATACTTTAGCTATTGAAAAATAGCAGACCTACAAGCTCATAGCGCGCCACCGAGTGGCGCGCTATGAGCTTGTAGGTCTGCTATTTTTGAAAAATCATGAATCGAAAATGCGGCACAAATCTTTGAATATATATTCTTTCAGAAGACTTTTTTTTGAATTTCGATGTCAGGCCTAAATGGGATAATATAAGTAAAGTACAAATACTACAAAATTGTAAACTGTAAACAAGAAGGCACTGGAGCAGCTCAGACGATTTAGGCCCTTATTTTATTTGTAACAGGGTGCAGGTAAAAAGCGACAACGTTTCGATGTGTCAATTACATCTTCGTCAGGTCATCAACAAAATTGTACTTAAGTAAATTACTTCAGTAAATGTACTTAGTTACTTTACAACACTGCAGTTGGGTAACATCATCATGTCCATGTTTTAACTCCGTGGTTCCCAAACCTTTCCGTGTCAAGGACCCCCAAATCAACATTTATTAGGCCACGGACCCCCCATTTGAAAACATATGCCAGTGACCTCGATAAGAGAGGATTTTTACGGCTCTAGTAGTGATTCCGAAACATATTAATTTCAAGGACCCCCCAGTTTCACATGCAGGCTACGGATCCCCGATTTAATGGCATTTCTATCTCTGGTACCCCAATTTATATTGTAAAACCACTGTTAATTTAACTCAGAGAGCGTACAAATGGAACCAAATGGACCCGTTAGGGTCCATTTGGCTCCATTTGTACACTCTCTGAGTTACAGACCCATAAGGGTCCATTTGGTTACAAATTATCATTTAGGTGGGTCCCCCCTGGAACTCCCTCAAGTACCCCTGGGGGTCCCCGGACCCCACTTTGGGAACCACTAACTCACTCAAGGCATGGGAGGAGCGCGTGACAATATTCAAACAAGATGGTCTCCAGTCAGACTATGCCAACAACAACCGGCAATCTGTCAATCCAGCAGCTTGCTCAGAGAGGACTGGCACTGTTGCCAACTCTTGTGAGAGAAATAAGCCAACCCACCTCCAAAAACAAGCCCAAAACATTAAGCCAACTCTTAGCGAGAGAGATAAGCCAAATCTTCCCTCGAAAAACAAGCCAAAACCATCCCAATAATATCGCCATATAATACTAATAAATAAATATTTGATGCATTTATCATTATAAATACTATCTATGTCTATAATTATGGTAATTTATTATATTACAGACATAGTTGAGACACCAGACCGATTCTGTAACTCAGAGTGATTCACACTTTCTCAGGTATTTCTAGCATATATACATCAAAGAAATGTTGGCTTGTTTGATATTCAAAACAAGCCACAGATTTTTTTTTAAAACAAGCCCAGAAAACCACAACCTGCCACCTGGGAAAAAAACCTGCAACTCTGGGAAAAAAAACAAGCCAACTTTGGGGGGAAACAAGCAAACATGGCAACCCTGAGGACTGGCCACATCTGAAGGGGGGGGAGGGGGTTGGGCAAAGGACCCCACACCTCCCTTTGTCTCCTAAATGTTTGGATAAGACCCCCAACTGTCTTATTTAGGCGGAAATCTGTTTGTTTGTTCATGGCCTCACACTCACACACAGGTGGCATTATAAAGCCAACCCTCTCAGAAGTCTTTCCTTCATGAATTAACCCTCTGAACCTTCATGAATTAACCCTCTGAACCTTCCCGTTATCTTCAACCTGCGGGTGATTCAAGTAAAGCCAGTTTAGACCAGATAAGGAAGACACCAAAAGGTCAAAGTATCATCATGCAAAATATCTTTCATCAGCAAGAAAAGTTATTTTTGTGTAGGTAGGCAGACATTGCACATAGACTAGAGTAGACATATTGGTCGAATAATAATCAGAGTTCCAAGTCTGTGTCTGTGTGTGTGTGTGTGTGTGTGTGTGTGTGTGTGTGTGTGTGTGTCAACTCCCAACACCATAACACCCAGGGGGCAGTGAGTGACCTGAGATCGATCCTCACTTCTTGTCAGGAGCCGTATACCCTGAGCCATCGTATTGCTCAGCAGCTCAGGACAGTTCCAGGAAGGGGGCTGTGTGTGTGTGTGTGTGTGTGTGTGTGTGTGTGTGTGTGTGTGTGTGTGTGTGTGTGTGTGTGTGTGTCAACAATGGGTCTGGTCCACAAGATTCGCTACACCACCAAGATACCCATGTACCTGTCTAAATACTTCCTTAATGTCAACGAAGTCCACACCCACACAACACCAGAGGGAGTTCAACAAACCACGTGCAACCCAGATTCGGCACAAACAAGGGACTAAATTAATTTCGCTCCTATGCCACCAAAATGTGGAACGCCCTACCAACAGTCATTAAGACATGCGAATCCCTTGACTCCTTCAAAACTGCTCTGAAAGGGCACCTATACGGACGGCTGCAATTCCAAACTGGCCCCCACCCCTGTTTCCCCTCACTGTATATGTTTCTTTTCCCTTTTTACCTCCTATGATGATTTCCTTTTGACTATATAGTTGTGTATATTCGTACGTCTCTAAATGTTTTGATGAATTGAAAATGGTGGGCCCTATTGTAAACAAGTGTAATGCTTTATGGTGTCGTCCACTCACTGTTAACAGTTGTTGTATTGAGTTGTACTTGAAATGTACTGTAATTCTGCAAACTGTTAATAAATCAAATCAATCAATCAATCAAAACTCCCAACACCAGAACACCTAGGAGGCAGTGAGTGACCTGAGATTGATCCTCACTTCTCGTCAGGAGCCGTATATCGTATTGCTCAGGAAAGTTCCAGGAAGGGGGCTGTGTGTGTGTGTGTGTGTGTGTGTGTGTGTGTGTGTGTGTGTGTGTGTGTGTGTGTGTGTGTGGGAGGGGGGGGGGGGGGGGGGTGGGGGAAGAGGGGCCGTTGATGTGTTACTTAACACATACCCCAAAGGAAAACAGTAATGCTTCAAATCGTCAAGTGCGATTGATTGGAGGTACAAATATTGCTTTCCTGTAAGTAACCATCCACACTAATGTATTGAGACAGATTTCATTTTGAACCGAGTGCTTTGGTTTCCCAGAGGGCCGTCACATCACACTGACGGTAAACGGATATGAGCAATATGACAAAACCAACTAAACAGCTTCCAAACACCTGGAGCACTGGCTCGTCTGGCTGGAATCCAACGTTCTATAAATTGCTTGAGTCGGAAGTTGAACCAGAGGTTAAACAACCCGGTTCACTTATGCATGTTGTGTATTACGGTATATAACAGCAACATTGCAGTTCATTTACTAAGTCGAGCACCCACAGAGGGGTAAAATAGGGTGCATTTTGCATCCCAAAACGCAGTTTATAGTTAAGGGACGCAATAAAACAACGACCTCTGCATCCACGGGATGCACTACTGTACTACTGTACTGGTTTTATTCTAGTTTATTTTGATAGCTTTAGTTATAATAATCATTTCTTCTTCTGTTTTCCACATGAATATAACCACATTATAACCATATAAAATGAAATGGGAGTTAAATGCTGCAATTTGTAAAAAAAAAAAAAAAAAAAAAGGCAAAATATGACTCCTAACGTCGTTGAAGTGGGACTCATAAAATGTCCCTGGGACTCATTCTAAAAGACCATCCCTGCTAGCCTGGCTAATAAGCCAGACTAATATCACACAGGCAATTTTCTTTTGCCAACGGCTGATTCGGTCTGGCTTATTAGCCAGGCTACATCCCTGCATCCCGGGACTCATTACATTGAAAACCTATTGACCTCACTGCACCCACTTCAACTGAAAAATCACATTTAGGCCATTGTGTAACAATTCACCCTTTGTCAAGTCCCGCCCGTGGTTGTGCCCCTCTTCGCACCCATTGGTTGCCGTTTCGTGGTTGGACAAAAATCCTCTCTCTCCAAAGTCTCCATCCACTACCATTGAAATAACGTGTTTTTTAGTTGCTTCATATTGATATTCTGTGCACTCTCATCTCTTATTTTAAACTTGGTGTCAGTAAAAAAGGAACATCACAGGTACAGCATGGTGACTGCAGGGCATATC